>NW_015150461.1:1274902-1283241 GCF_000732505.1 Cyprinodon variegatus | reverse complement strand
GTGGTGTATTCTTGAGTATCGAAAATAATCGTATCGTTGGGTCAGGAAATCGATACTGAATCGAATCGCCATGATGGGTATGATTTACACCCCTAGAACTCTCCGATACTGAGCACCATTTCAGTGCAGTATTGGGGCTCTGTCCGATACTGGAATCGGTGCAACAATAGTTTTATCAGTGACACATGTTCAGTCAGGTTTGGGGGTAAAGCTGTTCCAAAGCTTTTTGCGCCAATTCAATATTATTTAATATAACTACAAGCGAAAAATTTGGTAGCATCCTTAGATATGTTTTTATAACAACCTTTATTAAAAACTACTATGAGTTTCATGGGATTTAGGAAGTAATACCTGCATGAGCAGAATTTACTTTCATTAATAATCAACACTTGCCACCGCTGGCCTAAAGGTATATATTAATATTACAAGATCATTGCGCAGTAAATGTTAACTAAAGAGAAAAAGGGTTTGTTCTGGGGTTGAGAAAATACAAAAACTATAGAAAACTGTGAATATTTAACAAGATAAATAAGAATAGGTTATATCTGTTGTAAAAACTGTAGTACCTCTTTTGCTCAAGTTTAGTTTGATGCAAAGAATATGATCTTTGATGAACAAATTTGAATTGCAGAGGATCTGCGAAACAACTCAAGGAATGTGAGGGAAAATAAAAGTCCAACCTGTGACGCAAAGGTTGGCTTGAAATGTTTTCAATGCTCGTCAGGCAGAAAAAATAAATAAAATAATGGCAACCAATTGTATTCTGTCAACCAAAGGGGTAGTGATGTTACAAACGACAGCACCAGTAGCAGTGTGGCTGGCTTGGCGTGGTCGTTATATAAGAGTTCTAGTGAAGGGTGTGGTAGTGCTAGATTTAGAAATAAAGACACAGCCAGAAGGAGTCAAGAGGTAGTAGGGATTAGATCGACAGATCAAGAGCTTTACTGTTTTTAACCAGCAGCAAGCTGAAGGTTAAGACTAGACTTTCACCACCAGTAAGGGACACAAGATACCACCTAAAAGACAATTTCTGCCTTCCCTTAAGAAGTTATGGAAGATATACAGCTTATACTGAATAAAGGTTTTCTTAATACTTTCAAATAGATATATATAAAAAACATTGTTTATATCAACAGCTTTAAGCAAACAAAATAGTTTTCATTCAGCCTTACTGGTGTGGTTCATGCATGACCTGTGGCTACAAGGGGATTTATGAGTTCTGGTTCTTTGTTTCCACATGTCTAAATTATTGTCTACTCCTTTACTTAATGTACATACATTATATTACCAAAAGTATTTGCACACCTTCCTTGACTCCTATATGAAATTCAGTGAAATCCAATTCTTAATCCATCACGTTCAATATGACAAACTAAAGGTTAGGGGTGTGAGGAATAATTTTTTGGCGATATACCGTGCTATTCGGCTGCCCCATATAATATCAATCTTTTACTTCCTAGTATTGATTTTAAAAAACAAAAACAAAAAACAGAACATGGCTACCTGAAACGATGAGGGAAAATGGGCTACCCCTACCCCGCCACCCGTCACAGCGGAAGACATGGACCCAAACCCCAAACAACATGGATACCAAAATAACTCAAAAATCCATATACAGAACTTGCTTTCCTATCTTATCATTTGATTTTGATAGCTGGGTAAAATATCACAATATATAGGGATATATCAACATCGCATGTCGTGACCCGTATCGAATCGCAGCACCGATGCCAAAACTCTCCCCTACTAAAAGTGTTCTATCATGTTAGAGGTCAGTATCCTGCGCAGACCAATCAAGCTATCCGAACCAAACCTCTTCCCTATCTTTATGGACATGGGTGAGGCATTGTTGGGAGCATGAAAATAACCAAAATGTCATGCTGAGGCATTCAGAGTTCATTTCACTGGAACAAAGGATTCAGCCTAGCACCTGAAAACAAACCCACCAGAGGATCCCCCAAATTTACACTTGACAAAATACAGTCAGACAAGTAAAATTTTTTCCTTTCAGCTGCTAAACCCAGACTTGGCCATCAGATTTCCAGATGAAGATGTATAATTTGTCACCCCAGGGAATGCTCCTCTACTGTTTGTCGAGTCAAGTGGCGACATTCTTTACACCACTGCATTGCACTTGGGGATGCATGGTCACGATACAGCTGCTTGGCCATGGAAACCTATTCTATGCACTGCTCCTGAGCTTTCTAAAGGCCATGTGAAGTTTGGACGAATGTAGCCTTTCCACCTCTGTCATTCCCAATTTCTTTAACTTACTTAAAATGCCTTTGAAAGCTGAAATTGAAGTTTCACTACTGGACTCAAAGACCTGTTGCACAGATTAATCAGGGTCCATGCCGGAAATCACTGAGCTCCAGGGAGCATCCCATCCTTTCGAAAATGTGCCTGAATTTAAACACCTGTGGCCATAGAGGAGATTGAAACATCTTGTTTTTATTTGGCAGCACAGTGCGTCAAGAATTTGATACTGCAGGATTTATGGACAATAAATTAATGTGAAACTACTGCAGAAAGTTGCGAAAACCATAATGACTACAATTGGTCTGCATTTTTTTGCCTCTAGTCTTTCTTTAAAATTAAGTAGTGTGCAAAGCATGACTCAATGATATTTGCAGGGCTCTCACCAGAATAATTTATGAGCGATACTTTAGTTTGCTCACTGCTGTTGGGGCTATAGTGTATTCACCTGTTGATTTATGTCCTCACAGTTCTGTTAACCAGTTCTGTAAAAAAGCAGAGTTTCTGCAACCATTTTGCTCGTTGAAAGTGATATCGACATAATGCCACTGTTATTGTAAAAGTTTCAGGTTAACTTGTGTCAGGACAGTAACGCACTGAGGAGGATGCCGAGATGGGGCTGAAACGCTCAATAAAAACATGCCTTTATGGAGTGTAACGGCACTGGCGAGAACACCGAGCCTGGTTCTGCTGGAGGTTTCTTCCTTTTAAAAAGGGGTTTTCCCTCTCCACTGTCGCTACAAGCATGCTTAGTGTGAGAGATTGCATTCGAGTCAATGAGTCAATGCAATCAACTGGTTTTCCTTAGATAGAAAACTTTGAATCAATCTGACTGGATGATCTGGAGAACTGCAAAGTGCCTTGAGATGAAATGTGTTGTGAATTGGCGCTATAGAAATAAACTGAATTGAATTCTGATTAGATGCACCCAGGCTGTCCTTTGAAACCAAGATGTTGCAAACTCTTATAGTGGGATGCAGATTGCAACTAAACACATTTTGCAGATCTAATTCTTATATAACCTGACAGATGATTTTAAGGTGTATCAAAAATGTGGGGACAGTAAAACCAAACCAAATTTGCTCTGACAATAAACCAAAAAGTAGGTCTTTGCAGACTGTGCTGCATTTAACCAGATCAAAACAACTTAAAAAAAAATCACAGAATTTTAATGTTGTTTTTTTTCCGTTGCTTATTGATCCATGTATTTCAAGTTTGCATGACTCACAGCTAGAGCAGGAGAAGACGCTGAACAACCCCCTCCTTCCAAAATATATGACATCAACTCACCACAACCATGTCACTACAACAGGTTCTACAGAAAGACTTCCAGCGAAACACAAGTGCAGGCAGATATAGTTTTAACTATCTGCACAGCAGAAACTGATAGTAAAAAGTTCAGATCGTACTGAATACTTTGAATGGCTTACCAGACCAAGCTTAATCAAACTTCAAGATATCTTTAAATATCAAAGATAAAAATGTACATAGTTTAGTGCTTGAAAATGTGTCTAGTTTAAAGTATAAATATAAATGAAAGAAAGCCACAAGAACACACCAGTAAAACCCAGTATATAAGGAAAACACCTGAACTGCTCCAAGATAAAAATCATACTGCTGTTATTCAGGAACAGACTTTGGTTTGACATGTAACACTATAAAATAATATAATAATTCCCCACCCAAAAGTTTAATTTGCTGCAGAAAAAGTGCCTATCCATAAACACTAATGATGTCACCACAGCTGTATATATATGAGCCTCTATAGACAGCATTGTGTGCATGCAAATACCAGTGAAATTTATTTGCACTTGTATTTGCTTCATGTCAACAGAACCATGCTGCTTTGATGTGAAATGGAAAACATCCGTCACAAAAATAGTCATAGCATCCTATTTCTCATTAAATTGTAAAAACAGATCAAAAAAGGGAAAATTGCTGATGTCAGATTACATAGAAATATCACTTTCCCGAAACAAAAATCAATAAGCAGTGTGGGAACCGAGCATTACAGCGTTGAAAGGTATATCTACTGTGCTGTAAAGATTACAATGCTGTCAGTTAAATTTTAACAGATAAAGACACATGGTTGCGACTATTGTATAACAGTTTGTTGGTAACTGGCCTTGACGCTGAAATTTCGAAACAGATAAGGGCGGCTAAAAGAGAGTTAATGACACTCCGTTCACTCAGGCCGAGGAGCAGACGGGTGTAACGAACCAAAAGCTCGGTTCCAGTTCTGCTTGTTTTGCTTTTTGTTTTAAATAATCCATACAGATCATGTGGTTTATTCAGATCTGGTATCTGTCTCGCTGAAGTTCCCAGACTGAAGGCAGACATCCTTTTGCGAGCAGAGGGGGAGGGGATAAAAAAAATAAAAAAGCTCACTTCGCAGCAAAAAAAAAAATAATTCGTAACAAAGCTGGTAGGACATAAACACAAGTGACAGAGGGTCAAAATGCAAGTGGAGTTTACCTGGCAACTAGTTTAAAATTCTTTTTTTTTTGTGAACATCAACTCCTAGAACACAGGACTGTATAAAAGTTAAATTTCATGTCAATTACATCTCAATTATGTTAAAGTTTAACTCCGAAAGCCGTATGTAATTCCACCTGGCTAAATAATGGCTCCTCTGTGCCATGTGGTAGTCAGGTTATTTCTAATCAAGGGGTGACGTTAAGGAGGTTTTACCCTTACCCTTCGGGCAAGTGACTTTTACATTTTCTTTGCCCAGAAACAATTTTCACTTGCCCAGTATAATGTTTGATAAATATAGTTCCTAATTTTCATTTTTGTATATATATCAATGAAACGTGTTTGTTTTTTTAAATGTTTTTTGTAATTCAGTATTTTTTAAGTTTCCAAGTTCCTGGTGTGTATATACATGCGTCAGATAATGAACTCAAGCCTACATTACCGTGTTAACATGCTTTTCAATCCTTCCTGCACATTCTTTTCAAACTAAACTTTGCTTTAAATTGTTGTGTGCTTGAAAAAAAATATAAATTGTAATGTTAAAAATCTAAAAAATAAAAAAACTTGACAGGTTAAAAACTTAAGATAAATCACAAGACAGAAGTCAATGTCACAAATGAATAACTTTTATTTTAGAGTCACGGTATGTTTATACAAGATAATACTATTAATATAATGTGATTTTACTAGAGAATCATTATACATAGTTATTTTATACAGGGTTTCCACATTCTTACATCATTTCAGAATTCCCTGACTTTTAACTGACTTAGGATTAGTTTTCCCTGACAAAATAAATGCAGCAACAAGACAATAATAATAACATAACAGGTCACCAATTTAACATGTTTAGCTCTATAACATTTAAATGCACCTCTCCAATGTCTGAGAGAAAAAAAATTAATGAACAGCATCACTGTACAGACGACTGCCATATGATAGCCCTTTCTAGCTTGTTTGTCGTTTTGGTAACTACATAAAAATTACCGCTAGGTGGACAAAAATCATGCTATCTGGTGGAAAATCTCGCGTCTTTTTTAAATCACGTGAGAATGTGTACAAAACAACAAAATGGTGCCGGCTGGGTCGTTTTCAGCTAATGTCGGTGAATTTAAAGTAATTTTGAGTGATAAATAAATTTCTTTTGCAATCATTGCACTTGCCCGGCGGGCAAATGCAATGAAATGTGTACTCTCCCAAAAATAAAAAGTACTTGCCCTGGGAGTTCGGGCAATGGTTAATATCGAGCCCTGCCAATGTAATGAAACAACACAAGAAATAAATGACACAAGGTTTTAACGAGATATCTGACAATACTAAGGATGACACCTGCTAGGGGAAAAAAAAGCTATTTAAAGATTAGAAAATACTGAATCTTTAAAAATGGGAAAATAGCTCTTTAGCACAGCTTGATTGATTTAACTAAGGCCGTTTCTCAATATGCGTTCTTGAGCGTTCTCTTGTGCTCGTGTACTCGTGACACGTCATCAGCCTCAGCCCGAGTACCGTTCCAATTCTCCAGAACGCCAGATCGAGAACGCATCAAATCCCCGGATGTTGTTCTCGCCCCGCCCTCTTTATCGAGCATGCATCAGAGCAGACTTGTGCGTTCTTCATACTGACCGCTTCCCCAGAATGCCCCGCGGCCGCAGCTTGATTCTAGACAGCGCTCACAGTGTTAAGTTAAACATTCCCTTTTCTGCTGCTGTTGTTCTTCAAAAGTACGTTTTGAAATCGTTTGAGGCGATAACATTATACATTTAAGCCTCCCTGTGTGGTCTGTTTACAGAGTTAGTGCGAAATTAAAAAAAAAAAGTCCGACGTTGAGCGGAGCAGAGTGACCAGCAGACCTCCGAGGGTAACCGCAGCCAGGGCTAAATTTACCCCGTCTGTAGTGCACTTCTCTCGGTCTAGTTATGTGTGAACTACCGCTCGTTCTGATGGCGGTTTTTTGCGGTTCAGTAATTTTTTTTTATGTTTTTTAAGCTTTAGAAATTAAAAATATTGTTTTCAAAATGTTTTGTGTGGGGAATAAATAGTTTTGACTGTTAAAGAAATGCTAAACAACGTTGCATGTGATGACGTCACGAGTACGCTTCTGCTCCAATACACATACGTGCTTGCGTGCTCGCGTTCTCGTCAAGTCCGATCTTCCTGCGTTCTCGCCAAGAACGGACTTGACGAGAACGCGAGTACGTACTCACGTTCTCGTGAATTGAGAAACGCCCTAAGGAGACCAGATTAGAATTTAAGGGTTAGCTATTAACGGTGATTTCAAATCGTTCATATCTTGTTTTGCAACAAATGCTAAATACTGCATAGCTCAGAATTTAAGAATAATTGTTTGGTTCTTTATTTTACCAATAATGATTCATTTTAACACATTGATATTCTTCTAGTTTAAGCTGTGCTCAGGTGTTGCTTGTGAAAAACTTGCCAAATCCTCTTTCCGTTTGCTCAACAGTTTAAGATGTTGACCTTTATTTTGTTTTTGTTTTTTTCTACAGGATTGGAAAAAATATTTTAAATGATTCCTTTTTTTTTTTGGAAAAGGGAGATTTTTCAATGTCTATGTGACCCGTGTTGGCCAGTGCGATAAACCATCACTTTCATTTAAAGTACAGAGGTAAATCAAGAACTACTTCATATGAAATGATGGAAAGCTGAGATTTGGCTAATTGGAAATGATTTACAACAATTTTTCTATTTTTAAAACACCTAATTGGATATATTTTAAGGGGGCTGTCACTTGTTGGTTGATAAATGCTTGAGAAAGTTAGGCAAATTCCTGCCTTTTTAGCTACAAGATGAAACACCTTAGATGGCTTATCCCGTCGTCATCACATCACCCATCTGTCACTGTCACTTGCTCTGCAGTCTTTAATCAGTCAGTCGGAGTCAGCTAAGGAAAAAAACGATTTTTCTGCCACTCAGGGCTCATCTTCTCCTGAGAAAATTATTCTTCACTCCCTTTTCTAAAATTGAGATTTTTTTTAAAGATTTTAAAAGCTAATATTTATGTAATCTTTACCACCACCCAGACAACCTCTCATCTTTGATGTCAAAGCTTAATACGAACTTCTACCAGCTTTAAAGCGTCCATTAACGTTTTTGCTTTTTGTCAGGTACACATAAATAACCTGAATGTTAACTCCTGAGGATATTCCCCAATATTCAGTTATTTATCGCCTCCATTTTAAGTATTTCTTCAGTAGTTCTCTATTCAATTCAAAAGGAAATGAAATGTTGTAATAACTCTTCTGCTTTTTTTCCATCGAGTCGTCGTATATTTTGATAGCAGTGCAGTTTAGAGTCCGGGCTGTCAGAGGGAAGCCTCAGGATATTGAAGGCAAAGTGAAAAATATGCAAAAAGAAATATAATGTATCATGAAAAATGACTGGAATATTTTAAAACCCATTATAATAACATGTAACAATAACTTTTAAATAATAATATAACTCTAAAAGTTATTTTTTCTTTACATATTTCGTAGGCTGTCTGTTAGTTCAACGTTGTTTTGGAGGTTGTGGCATGGAGATGTTTATGTGAACTAGTTAAAGGAATAGTACACCCAAAACATGATTAGCCTTCATTTTCTACTCACCCC
>NW_015150461.1:1272947-1274298 GCF_000732505.1 Cyprinodon variegatus | reverse complement strand
GGGGTGAGTAGAAAATGAAGGCTAATCATGTTTTGGGTGTACTATTCCTTTAACAACTGTTATGTATTTTACCTTTATTATATAGAAGATATTGTGAGCAGTCCTCACCTACATCGTAGACGTTGGAGGCTACTTTTAAAGAGAACTGAGATTTGAATCAAACTAAAAAGTTAAACTGTATTTAAATAAAATCTCAACAAATTAGTTTTATTATAAGGATAGAGCTTGGCATTATCTCACAGTCCCAGTGCAAAGCTCTGATTATCTATACGTGACAGCAATCAAAGCCTTATCTCTGAGTCAAACTTCCCGCATGGCACAATAAGGCTGGGTTGAATGAACTTTAAATGAATGGGTGGACCGAAACCAAACAGAACTTGCTTTAGAGCCTTGCTTACATTACTTCCTTTCATATAATTTTTCCCAGAGTGTAACATGAGCCCCGAAGGTTACGCAGAGGTCAGTCTGCAATGCTATAACACTACTGTACTAATGCAACTGTAAGAAAACAGCGCTCTTTATTGATTGCTGTGGCCATATTTTATCACCTCTCAACAGTTAGAAAATAAATGCGAGCAATAAAAGCCGTGCTTATGTTCCATTTAAAACCCACACTAAGTCTTTGACTGTCATCCAACTCTGCTTATAAGTAGTTTGGATCTCATTCTTCATTCCGCTTTTATTTCTGTTCTTTCTTTGCTTCATTGCAGGCAAAAAAAAAAAAAACTGTTGGGAACAAGATGTTTTTGTAACTGCTGTCTTATTCACTTTCAAGGGTTGTTTCTAAAGAGTTCTGACTAAGGCGACTGTCAGAGAATGAGGCTATTTTTCCACATGAAAATGAGAGACGTTAGATAAGATCTCTATTTGGCCCTGTGAATGTAACAATCTGTGGAAAAACAGATTGTTGTGTCTGATTAGATGAGAACCATATCAAATTCATTGCCTAAAATTAACCTTTAGCTAAGTTAGCTCTCGTTTTTAAGGGCCTGTCGTAAAGCGGCGCTCTGGGTCAAATGACTCATCCAGCAATGGATCCGATCTGCTCAAGTTACACAGGCGGGTTTTTTAAATAATAGCTATCAATATTTGCCACATGCTGATGATTCATCTACAAATATATATTTAAAATATGCAGGCATATAGTTTGGTTTCGAGTCTTAATGAATAGATGTATACATACAATTAAGAAAATTAATTTATAGGGCACTCGGCGATGTACTTTGAAAATCAAAATTTCAAGCCAATAAGGTTATTGGAATCCAGTACAAGACCTTATTAACTTTGTAACTAGGGATGCACGGTATTGGGATTTTGGCCGATATCCGATATGCCGATATTTTAAAACTCA
>NW_015150461.1:1266901-1267919 GCF_000732505.1 Cyprinodon variegatus | reverse complement strand
TAAAAAAGAAGTTTTTGAAGAAGAAGTAGTATTTTATTTATTTTTTTAGACTTTAGAAACTCAGAAGCTGATCAAATATCGGGTTAAATATTGGCGGGGTGGCCGATGTCCGATATTCAGTTTTAAGGCCGATACAGGCAGATACCAATAGGGGGCCGATTATATTGTGCATCCCTACTTGTAACATTAAAAAAAAAAATTATTTTGGTGGCAAAAATTAATGTCAATGTAATAACAAGAAACACCAACTTGATAAAAAACAGTAACTTGCCCTATAAAGGATTTAGCATTATTTTTAGTTGGAATTTGCCAAATATGGATATTTTTCTAAGGACAGAAAACAGCTTATGGAAGAGAACTGTTTGATTTCTGAATGTAAAAGAAACAGATAGGCAGCAGAAATAAATAATAAAAGGACTAATCAGCTCAGAACGGAAAGACTGAATGTCTCAAAGTGCATTTAAATAATACATCTTACTTTTGACAACGCCTGTTTGGCAAGTGAGTAGTAGTTTGAACTCAAGTATCAGAGAATGTATATGCTGCAGTGGCTGGTTACAATGGGTGTCTCTCCAGGAAGCACCAATCTAGAAGCAGTCAGTGCTTTGGGGTCATTAATCTGTGGGCTCGGGTTTAAACTAATGTCACGTAACCGAACCCAGCTACCACAGTTTGTCTACTTCCTTTACAAGTTAAACATATTTGAGGTTAACTCATATGACTCCACCCTGAAAGTATTTCACTAGTGGTAAAGGCAAACAGCTTACTGTATAATCAGGTTATATTGTCCTCGCTCCCCCCGATATGCTCATATTTAAAATGTTGCTCTAATTACACCGACTGGATAAAATGGGTTAAAGATTAAAGGAGAATTCCGGTTTTTAACACTTTTAGCCCATTTTCTGTAGTGTCCAGGATGAAATCGAAGGATCGACACCAAAATTTTGACAATTGGTCCTGTCTCTGCTTTTTGGCTCATTTAGAATCCCCCTCTGGCTGCTTCAGAATGGCTTCCATA
>NW_015150461.1:1264183-1266345 GCF_000732505.1 Cyprinodon variegatus | reverse complement strand
GGAAGCCATTCTGAAGCAGCCAGAGGGGGATTCTAAATGAGCCAAAAAGCAGAGACAGGACCAATTGTCAAAATTTTGGTGTCGATCCTTCGATTTCATCCTGGACACTACAGAAAATGGGCTAAAAGTGTTAAAAACCGGAATTCTCCTTTAAGTTTTAACTGTTTTCAAAAAACTTACATTCAGGTGTAATAGATGAGTGTGTTTAATCAAGCTTCTAGTTAACCCTTTAAAGCCCGATCCAAGAATAAAACAAAACAGAAAATTACTTTTTTTTGGTTTGAAGTCCTCATTTGGCCTTTTAACAAAATATGTAAATTAAGTAATTTATTATTATTCGATAAGTCAAGATTATTTTTTGTGTAGTCTTCTGCCCTCTGTTATCAGGTATATCTGATTGTGTACAATAGGATTTTGAGCAAAGTTTTTACCATTAAATTATGCATAAGGTGTCAGATGCAATATATTTCAGAAACCGTATGTATCAAATATGATACATTTGGCATTATAGGGTAACTAATATTTTTCGTGTGGTTCTGGCTGATCTTGGCATGCTAGCACATAGAAGATTACAGAGGTATGTCCTTCATTGAAATACATAAAACAAAAAAAAAAATCAATATCGAGTATTGTAAAATGCTTTTATCATTATACACTTTTGGCCATATTGCACAGCCCTAATTACAGTAGAATCAAAACATAATTCAAGAAACGGCGCTTTATTTGATAAATTTGTTTATCTGATGAAAATGATTACTGACCTCAGTAACCATGGCCAGACACACCTGTATTAATCAGTTCATTGAGTAATGAAAGACAGAAAGCATAATAGCTGCCTTAAGTTCAGGAAGTAGTGGAATTGTGCATAGAGCCCATCGGAGGCTGAAAATAATACGAGACTGAGCCGCAAAATACGGCGGGATGATATGACCAATCTCATAAATATTTCTCAATTTGGGTCCATACCGGGGCTGAACAATTTTGTTAAAAATCTAATTGCGTTTTATGTTTTAAAAATATTGTGAATTTCCTCTGGATTAACCACCAACGTTTAGATGTTTCACTCAAGCGTTTCAGGTTTTTTTATGACCTTGAAAGCTTGCTTGTCCAGAGTCCATCACATTTGCTTTCTTAGCTCTACTATCATACATAGATCCTCGTGCAACTATCTTCCATTCAGTGTGACGGCAAACCCACTTCAGGTGTATTACCGCCTGTATTAGCCCCAGGGGTGTCAAAAGTATTAAGGTTTATTAATTAAGTATAAATCCTACTGTTTTGTAGAAGTGGTAATAACCACTTTTACTTGAGTAGCAACTTTAGGTTTTTACTTAAGTGAAAGTATTAAAGTACCTTTTTAAAAACTCATTAATGTATAAAAGTAATACAGGTAATAATGTTAAGGACAGATGATTTAAGCATCATAGTGTTTACTGCACTACCCTAATAAAGAAACATTTTTCTACAATTCTGGATAACTTCCTTACACTTAATTTTCTTAGTTTTATAACTAATAGTAACAGTGTCGAATTCAACTTTGCATCTTGAAAAAAAAATTATTTTTGTATGGAGCGAGAAGCAAGTTAGTGCAGCACCAAGTCCTACCACAAAGAAATTCATTTTTTGGATAAAACAAATTATTTTGATGTTTTGTTCTGTTTTTATACCAAAAGGCCATAACAAGAATGAGCTAAAAATGAAACAAAACTAATGAATCTATTTTTCAAATGTAAGGAGTAGAAAATAGAGAGCGCACCGAGCCCTACTGATGAACTAGTACCAATTTAGCGCGGTTCAGTTGTGTCTGGCGCGGACCGGTTCAGTTGTACGTACCATTTACACTCAACAGTTATCCCGGTTACCGTGCTCAGAACAATCTTGGCA
The DNA here is from genome assembly GCF_000732505.1 of Cyprinodon variegatus. NCBI lineage: Eukaryota > Metazoa > Chordata > Actinopteri > Cyprinodontiformes > Cyprinodontidae > Cyprinodon > Cyprinodon variegatus. Next base: position 1,264,461 of record NW_015150461.1, on the reverse strand, counting down.
CGGTTTCATAAATGGTGCTATTGAATATTTGGTCCTGCCATAGTGTGAAGTTAGCATTTTAGCACAGGCATAAGACTAAAGGTGGTATAGAATACAAACACAGATATAAAATGGTAATGGACACAAGTTAAAGGAGAAGTTCGGTTTTTTACACTTTAAGCCCATTTTCTGTAGTGTCCAGGATGAAATCGAATGATCAACACCAAAAGTTTGACAATTGGTCCTGTCTCTGCTTTTTGGCTCATTTAGAATCCCCCCCTGGCTGCTTTAGAATGGCT
>NW_015150461.1:1257012-1263458 GCF_000732505.1 Cyprinodon variegatus | reverse complement strand
GTCAAAAGCACATATGCTTTATGAGATGGTCTATTAGCCAAAAAAATAGACTCAAGTATTTAGTTGAAATATGATCAAGCTGTATAGATAAACAGACCAATTATTCAAAACTGTGAGCAGTTCACTTCAGGTACTTATTTATACCAACAGCTAACAGATTCCAGCCCTAACTTTATTCCGGGTGTGTTTCCAAACAACTGCATTCACACGTGTCCCACGATAGCCTTCCACCTGTGTGAGATCATCCAACGTGCACTGTAGCACTAACTGTGAACAGACAATGTTGAGCTGTGTAATCACACCCTGCATCCAACCAATTGAGAAACTTGGTTACAGCTTAACAAGCTCTTAATTACAGCATGCAGAGCTTCCACACATTTTGGCAGCTCAGGCAGAAAATGTGATTAATTAAATAGATGTGAGGAATGCATCTATTCCAGGGAGCAGAGAAGGTGTGTTGTTTTCTGGCATGAATTGCCTGGCTGTTTAGAGCGAGCTCGGTGGGGAAAAGGAAAAAATTGACTGAGAAAACAGCACTACGTTGCACCCAACAGAGTATTTATGGCCTTACAATCATTCTCTCTCAATTTAGGCTGTGTTTTCAAGCTTGACAAGATCGCTATGAGAAAAACAAATGGACTGATTAAAGGAGAATAACACCCATCTCCATCTATCTGAGCGATGCAAAGGCTTGTCTATCAGAATCCGGCTCCGCAGCACATGTACAACTGGGAAACATCTTCTTGTTATTATTAACGGAAACAGCCAGCGAGCTGGAACTTGTTCCACAGCTTTACGCAAAGTGCTGATAGGAGCCTGTTGCCTTGGCCTGAGTGTCAAACTGAGAGAACACAATGAGTCAGACGGAGCACCACAGGCCTCTGACTCAATAGTTCCCGCTTGAATCCTCACTCATTTTCAACTGCAGAGCACTTCTCATTTAAGACAAATTACAACATATATATCTCTATAAGACAATGACTCATGAGATGTTTATCTAGCTCATAATATATCGGTTTTACATAAAGAGAGGCAAGTAAAATCGCTTTTTAGATTTTAGTTAAGGGGTTTTTATTATAAGAAGCAGTATTTATGTCTCATATATTCAAAGACTCCATTAGAACATCTGCATAATGGAGGAACTCCTCCGTATCGCCTGTAATCCCGCCTTTGTTCTTCCCAACCTTCTGTGCGCATTCAATGGTTTGCGAGAGCAGAAAAACAATGCAGTGGAGTGAAGCCTGAGCACTACAGCTGTGGAGACTTTAAAAGAGATGTTTGAAAAGAGCAGGGGTGGGTAGGATTCAGGCCGTGTGGCCTTTTCTTTACAACTGTGTGTGGGAAGACCCTCCGGGCCAGACAGACACACCATTGCTTCACCCACCGACATTATGCTACACCAGCCGCACAGAGGCCATGTAGGCGGGTGAGGAAGGGAGGGAGGGGTGAGGCAACCTAAACAGAGGAACTTTTCACAATCAGGAGGGATAAAGATGGAGGATGTGCTGTAGAGGAGTTTTCCATTCCTAACGCTCAACTCCATAAAACCAAAAGCTACAGATACATTGAAGCAGGAAATAAAGAAACAAAAACAAATCCTCAGTTAATTAAACCTTCTCTGGAAAACAAAAACAAACAAAAAACGGTGGTAAAGTAACTACCAAACGACGTTTTGTAGTTCAAGGATTTTTAAGACACTACAACCAGTCAGTAAAGTAAAAAAATACAAATGAATACTAATGTTAAAAAAAACACCAAACAGCAGCTGCTCATCGACTTAACGTACACGCAGAATCAGAACAATTCCTATGAATACAAGCCGTTATCTAAGAGTGACTAATTAACAGCTAGATTCAGGGGCCACTTTATTAGGTATACCTGCTTAATTGCTGGTTAATTCCAGTACAGAACCAACCAATCACATAAATGGACCTAAGAACATTTAGGCATTTACACATCGTTTGCTTTTCAAATCCTGAAATCAGGATGAGGAGGAAAAATAAAAGAAAAGATTTTATAATGGTTATTGGTGTCAGGTGGGCTTTTCTGAGTATTTTTATTTAAAAAAAAGAACGCCATTTGACTTTTCAAGGAGATATTGTGTTTACAAAAAGCCGTAAAAAAGGTAAGAGAGTTTTGACAAAATCGCTGACAAGAATGGGAATCATGTCAAAGAGCAAAGGCGATGCATGGAGCTTAAAGAGGTCGAGGGAATTTAGGCTATGTTTACACCGCAGCCTGAAGTGACCCAAATCCGATTTTTTTGCGACCTGGATCTGATCTTTTCATGGCAGTCTGAACAACACAGATCCGATTTTTTCCAATCAAACCCAGGCGACTTGGCTATGTGGTCCTGAATCCGATACGAATCTAATCTTTTCAATGCGACCTGTATCCAAACGATGAGGTCGCATTCATCCGACCTGAACGCCATTAGTAACAGACATAGGTCACTATTCTGCGTCTTGCTACACAGAAGCGGCAAGAAAAACAAACACCAGAGCCGACGATGATGCGGAGAGCATTGTTTTTTTTAAACCATCTTGAAAAGATTAAGGTTTTAAGGTTTGGAAAGATCGCGAGATGAGCTCCAGCACTACATACATGTTTACTTCCGGAAACACATTTCGTCCTCTACTGTACATGCGGAACACATAAGCTGTATGAATGCAGTTTACACAGGAGATCACATACAAGTCACATATATTTGGAAATTTTGACGGCAACACAAAAAAAATTTGGATTTCACAAAAAAAAAATCAGAATTGAGCATCAAGGCCTGCAGTGTGAACATAGCCTTAGCTGCTCACACTAGAATTGCAAGACCTAAATATTATCTTTAGGCCACTCTACTCATCTTTGTTCTTGTAATCAAAATGTTAGCATCTAAATGTTACAGTTAAAATGAGTCAACTAAATAATATTGAAATAGTCTGTAGACTAAAACAAACAAAAAAAAGTACAACCAATCAGTAAAGTTGTTCGTACTGCTTCCGTCTCGTTGAACCCTAGTCGGCCTCGGCAGATGGCCGCTCACACCGAGTCTGGTTCTGTTGGAGGTTTCTTCCAGTTAAAAGGGAGTTTTTCCTCTCCACTGTCGCTACAAGCATGCTTAAGGCTTATTTATACTAAGAAACCAGGTCGTCTGCGTGTGTCACACTAAAAGCAACCTGGATTCCCGCTCTTTTTCGCCCTCATGTCCCTCCATTGTCGCACAAACTTGCCCCCACTTCCTCACCGCCTCGGCCGTATCTAGACCTCCAGCTAGTTCCTGATTGTCCCTCTTGCATTGTGGCATGGAATAACATAGGGCAGACCACACTTCAAAATTTAGCATAAATCTAAAATATCTGCGACAAGCTCACTGTGACACACTGCTGCGGGGAGTATAACCAGCCCTTAAGTGAATGAGTCGATGCAATCAACTGGTTTTTCTTAGATAGAAAACTTTCAATCAATTTGACTGAATGATCTGGTGAACTGTAAAGTGCCTTGAGATGACGTGTTGTTAATAGGCGCTATATAAATAAACTTAAGTGGTTATGTATTTTGTGAAATAATTATCAAAAATACAGTATAAGGCCTCTTACATATCCCCCTATATTTTGAATGGCAGAAAAGCACTTCCGCCAAACTGTTGGAAACCCTGGCTCAACGTAACTTTCTTGGTCCTCCACTGGTAAAACTCTCCTACTCAAAGGCTTTGGGTTTATAGAGATATTGGGACAGGAGAACATGTCCACTTAGTCGCAGTTGTGTGAACAGTTATAAGAGAACCAAAGGCAGACTGATTTAAAAAGATATAAAAAGGCAACAGTAACTGAAATCCCTATTCCTTGTAAAATAACATAAACAACAACCTTCCCTGAAAAAATGCAACCTACTAGTAGACAGACTACAGCAACAGAGTACCATAACAGACACCACAGCCGTTAGTTGAAAATGGAAATATAAAAGGTTATTGGACTTTATTTATTCTCCAGTAGCTAACTGTAGTTCCATACAAAGTTTTTTCTGAAAGATAACCGTATCCTGCATATTATTTATCATTTTTGTGTTTTACACTTTGTTTTTTTTGTTAAATTTGTTAGTAAATAAAAACTTTAGTGTATATTTCCAATACTAAGGTACGATTCTTTGCAAGTTTCAGGGGTAAATAAGCACCAGCCAAAAAAGCGTGGAAACAATGAAGAAAGGTCAGAGATCCAGTGGGAAAAAAAACAAAAAAACTGTTGATGGCAAGAGGAATGAGACTCGAACAGCATTCAGAATACAATATAAATGTTGTTGTTGCATGAAATGAGAGGTAAAACTGCCTGTGGCTGCTAGGTTGATGGATGTGAGAGTAAATGCCTTAAAAACACTGATATTATTCTTCGTCTCAACAATCTGAGTACAAATAATATAAATAGATAGACTGACTGATTGGTTATTTCCTCAATGATGTGTCCCTGTGTTTGTTTGTTAGGAGCAGGAATTTATTTCGTTTTTCTTGACTTTAATCTGAGAATGAAGCCGACATTCACCAAAATATTCAATAAAAAAACCCAGTTACTTTAACGACTAAAGGGCTTTCTTTTAAAAACAGGTAACCTTTCATTTACCAACTGGTATTAAAACAAGAATTTATTACCCAAGTTTGACTTTTAATGATAAAAAAGTAATACACTGGAAAAAGTCAAAGTCTAGATGAGTCATTTTTTCTTCTTTGGCAAAATTTTATTTTAAATTTCATTTTATTCTAAAATGTATTTTAATTGAAACATTTATCTTATTCTTTTTTTATGTGTTTATGTATTTTAGCCTTAGCTTTTATCTTTATGTTTATTAACTGTGAATCCTGTAAAGCACTTTGGTCAACCCCGGTTGTTTTAAATGTGCTTTATAAATAAAGCTGGAGTTGAGTTGAGTTAAAATAAGTGCATTTGTTCTTAGATTGAGGAGGTAAAAGAGACATTTTGCCAACGGAACAAGACAATTTACACTTAAAATAAGAAAATACAATTGCATTGTCTTATTTAAAGTGCATTTTATCTAATTATCACATTTTAAGAGAAAAAAAATAATCCCATTGGCAAGCTATATCATAAATCTACTTAAATTAGGGATAAATACACTTAATTTAAGACATCTTTACTTGTTTCCTAATCGTTTTCCAGTGTAGACACCAACTAGAATGCGTTTTGAATAAAAAATGATGGTGTTATAGGTTAGATTTAAAAAGTTATAATCCATTTAATGCTCACTAAAACCTCATGAATTGGACCAAATGATTCAAGATTAATACAAGCTTAACAGTTATGCAAGAAAGCACAAATTAAGTCAATCAGAACAGCAACAGCTTTGAGTTGGAGTTAAACAATTTAAAGGCAGAGTAAGAAAAGTGATGTGTAAATAAATAAATAAAAAAATAAATACATTTTTAGTATAAAGTAGATCTTGTTAAAACAGTTACTAACCCCAACGGTCGACACGTTAAGCTAACTTTACCTGAAAAATTCGCACTTTTTTTCAACTTACACTCATTACCGTTAAAGGGGAAATAAAATAAATAATTAAAAAACAGAAAAACTAAATCAACCTACCCAGAATAGGATGTTGAATCCAAATAAGAAGTATTTGACGCAGCAGCTGACTTCGGCTCCTTTTATGTGATGATGTTTTCTGCTCATTCTTCCGAGGAGTGGAGGAGGCTATGGTGGGAAGCTAAAGTAACCTATAGGGATAGGCACTTCCACAGCTCAGCTAAAGCCTCGGTTCCCCAACTACTGCCATCCAGGCACACTGTCTCCATGAGCTGAACGGTTTACTCACCGCTGAAAGCTGAGCATGTCACATTAAACTGAAGTCCCTCGGTATCTTTCTGCTGCTTGCTAGGCCAGCTAGCTCGCAACTTCTACAGCTAGCTTTAGCGGCTAACAACAACAACTGAGGGACACCTAACTAAGGCACACACATCCATCTGAAATTCTTTCGACATTCAACGAAAAAAAAAGGCTTCCTGTTGTGGAAACATAAAAAAAAAACACAGAGAGATCGTGTTAAAGCGGGTAGCCGTTCAGCTAAACCCTCCTAATGTTATCTGTCCTGCTGCCTGGTGCTTATAGAGCCAGCATCTTTGTTTGCTTTTTTTTTTTTCCCAGGGCAGAGAGTCCTGGCTGTCAAACCACACATCCCAGCCTATTAGCATGTTTTAACCTCAAGAGCGGCCTCTTGTGTCATCACTGAGATTTTTCCTTCCTTCCATATCTCATTTATTTGCAGCATTGGCGAGATAAATAATAAGTGTTTCATAAAAATAAAAAAAAAAGGTAATTTCTATTGAAGAGGATTAGGGCCACTGAAAAGATAAAATAAAAAGTTAACTGATGTTTAAATTTTATTTCAGTTTAATATGGAAAAAAGTCAGAATTCTGTCTTTAATCTCAGAATTCTGATTTTAATCT
>NW_015150461.1:1253357-1255819 GCF_000732505.1 Cyprinodon variegatus | reverse complement strand
AGAGATTAAAGTCAGAATTCTGAGAAAAAGTCAGAAATCTGAGATTAAAGTCAGAATTCCGAGAAAAAAGTCAGAATTCTTAAAGTCAGAATTCTGAGAAAAAAGAATTCTGAGAATAAAGTCGGAATTCTGAGAAAAAAGTCTGAATTCTGAGAAAAAAGTCAGAAGTCTGACGTTTTCCACCGTGGTAAACTGAAATAATATTTTAAAATCAGCTAACTTCTTTTAGATGTTTTCATTGGCCCTAATCCTCTTCCATACATTTCAGCTATTTAACTAAATCAGTTTAAATATTCAAACCCACTCATTCAGTTTTATAATCTAGTAATAAAGTTTACACACAATATTATAAATCCTGCCTTACAAAAATATATTTTAGTTATTTAAGTTATAAATCTAGAACGTTTCCAAAGGGTTAATTTAAGGGGGTTACTAATGTTTGAAATTTAAAAAGCCAAAACTAATCTCAATACAAAAAAATCAAAAGCTTTGAAAGCTTAATTTACGTTTCCACAGGTGAAAATTTTTAGTCAATCACATTTTTTTTATCCTTGATTATAAAACCTAAACAAAAGAATTAAACATCAAGTGGGAAAAAAAATTGACATTAACACATTCAAAAATAAGGCGGCCATACTCCCACTATGTACATTAACCATTTTGATCAAAATTTATTAAATGTGTTTATTTGTAGTCTCTACAGTCTCTTTCCATTATTAGGATTTCATATACTATGTCAATTCACCTATTAGAGTTTGGAACATCCTTCCTAAGCTATTTCAAAACTCTATCTAGCAGCTACTGATAATGTTATCCTCAAATATGAGTTAGTTTTCAGGAGGTGTATATCCCCCAGATCCTGCCTCCAGGATCTTACAGTATGCACTTCTACCCAGAACGGGGCTATGGAAGGGCAACAAAAGATATGAAAAAAGACTTGCCTTTACCTCAACATATAATCTCTAACAAGAGATGAACTGAATATTTAGATTTCCATGCAGGTTTGCAAAAAGATTTTGTCATACTTTCCTGCTGTCTTCCATACATAAGCGGCTTGTAGCTGCCGTTAAAAGAGCCTTTCCCATTCTTCTGTTGTGAAAATGACACCTCCTGCTGTTTCCCATCTTTTTTTAATGTGCAAAAAATTGTGACATTTACAACACAGATATTTTACATCACTCTTAGTTATGGAACATCTTTATATGCACTATTCAATATTCAAGGATTTCTGCTTTGCAAAAATATGGTTTCTCAAACATTTTTGCAGAACGTTTCTAACTTGTAAATATCTGCAGAGACTCTGGTTTATCATTCCAAAATGCTCTTTAAGGTCCTGGAAGCTAATCCTTCTTTCATCTGTAAATAGAGTAAAATGTGTTGCATATCCTGATTTAATCAGTGTATTAAACTTTGTGTAATTCTTTACTGGTGCAAAAATCTGATTTATAAGCAAAAAATAAATAATCAGCTTTTTCACTCAGTTGGTTTTTCCATGTCGTTAATAATACATACGTAATGATAGTTGAATTTTATTGATCTCACATTGGAGAAATTCACCTCTGCATTTTACCCATCTCCTTAGGCAGCAGTGGGATGCCACTGTGCATCCCCCAGGGAGCAATCTGGGGTTAAAGGTGTTGCTCAGGATCCCAGAGTAGAAGCAGTGGGATTCGAATCGGGTACCTGCAACCTTCTCAATGCACAAGGGCACTGCTCTAACCCACCAGGAGGAGTGTAGGCCAACACTCCTCCTAGTGGGTAATCAATAGTTAAAGAGCTATTGATTTCTGAAGGTGATTGCTAACGTCCTTTACCTCCTTTTTATTGAATGATCCCTGATATAAGAATGCTACAGTAATAGTGAGCACAAACATTTTAGTTTTTGTTCCATTTTATTTCCTAGTTAGGTTTGCACTGTCCCACTCATGGACATAGTTGGTTGGCTCTATAGTAGTCCCGAAGACATGAAAGAGCTAAACACCTTATTTGCTTCTAGAGTTGTAAGGTTTGATATTTCACTCTTTTGCTTTTTACCTGCCCAAATTATTTTTTTTACCTTACCTTACCTTACCTTATCACCTTTTACCATCCAAAAGAAGGGATAAAGGGATCAATTCAGTTTATTTCTATAGTGCCGATTCACAGCACAAGTCATCTCAAGGCACTTTACAGTTCAACCAGATCATCCAGTCAAATTGATTCAAAGTTTTCTATCTAAGAAAAACTAGTTGATTGCATGGGCTCATTGACTCGAATGCAATCCCTCACACCAAGCATGCTTGTAGCGACAGTGGAGAGGAAAAACTCCCTTTTAACAGAAAGAAACCTCCAGCAGAACCAGGCTCAGTGTGAGCGGCCATCTGCTGAGGCCGACTGGGGTTCAAGGAGACAGAAGCAGAGATAGAAAGGCGGCCCCATCCAGGAAACACACAGTCATGCAGATGAGCTCCATCCAGCTCCCA
>NW_015150461.1:1249935-1251598 GCF_000732505.1 Cyprinodon variegatus | reverse complement strand
AAAGGAAAATTGAAGTCTTCTCACTCAGGCAGGTCAGTTGGTAGGTGTAGTCTCAAATGTTTTGAGGACTTCTTGTCCCTATTTGGGGGAAACTATTATTTCAGATGTTCAGGAGGACCGAAATGGAAATACAGAGGTTGAAATTTCAACTCATTCAGTTTGTAACCTGAATTTGAGCCATATTCTCTCACAATGGTAAATAACGACGACAATGTCTGTGTGGGATTTGATAGATAAACCAGCATATCATCTGCAAACAGAGCAGACTGCATCTATCTGGATGCCCTTTTTATTATTCTTTTGTGCATATATTGAGCCAAAGGTGTAACAGATATTAAAACAGCAACATGGGCTAAGACTACGTCCCTGTCTGGTGGATATTTAAAGCGCAAAAGATTTAGAAAGTGCATCATTTATCAGCCTTGCTCTGAGTTTATTATATAGAAGCATACAGTCTCTAATAATCAATTTGTCAAAACTAAATATTTTCATAACCTTAAATAAGACCCCTCCTTACACACACACACACACACACACACACACACACACACACACACACACACACACACACACACACACACACACAGGGTTGTATCCGTTTGAAATCTATGCTCCATCATACTGTCTAGTATTGGTAGAATATTTTTCTCACTAAAATTTAAATGCTGCTTTTTAAATCTAAATTTAACCCACTTATTGGTCTATAATTGGTACAAAAGATTTATCTTCTTCCTCTTTAGCTATGACAGAAATGACTTCCTCCCAGCGTGAGGGGAGGGGTGGTTCAGCACCACTTAGCACTCATGTGAATGTTTTCAAAAGAATGGAGGATTAACTTGTCTTTTGCAATAAAACCATCAGTACAGGGGTCTTAATGGTTTTAAGCTTGCTAATGGCAGATTGATTTTCTTCTTTTGAAATACCTTTTATGAGATCTTTTCTTTATTCTTCAGTAAACGTTAGAAGGTTTAATGATCGTAATAAGCTCTCCATTTTTTGGTCATTATGCACCAGAGGAGTTGAACATCATTTTTCAGAGTATGGTTAAAAAAATCGCTAAATTTTATCCAGTTGATGACATACGTCTTTAGATATAGGATCCCTTTTCCTTTAAACCATGTTTAATTTTTTAATTTTGTTTAATTGTGTTCAGTGAACAATAACTGTATATTTGTATTTACTTGTATTTATTTGTATTTGTACTGCATATAAATATTTTCTCTTTCTGGTACATTTTTTTCTATATTTCCACTTTTGTTTGGTTATCTGTGAGTGACCTTGAGTTTTTTTTGTTAGTGTTGATCATTCTAAGTTGTGCAGCGTAAATCTTTTAGTCCATTGCATGTTAATGTAGAAGGTTTTGTTTTAGTTTTTAGTCTCCCTCTCATCATGCTTTACATGTATTCCAAAGTAAAGAAGGAGATGTTTTCACATTGTCTTTTACTTGTGAATGAGATAACAATTATATACATGTTCTACTAAGAATACTATAATTCAGTCTCTATTGTGTCCCTTTTCTACACTGAGTTTTTTTTATATCTAAATAGGGAAAAATATCTATTTTTCTAATCGTGCAACCTTGTACTTTTTAATATTTACACTAAAGGTTAAAAAAAATTCTTGAATAATATGAAAGTGGATTTGATAGAATTTTTTTTCTTGT
>NW_015150461.1:1227064-1249408 GCF_000732505.1 Cyprinodon variegatus | reverse complement strand
TATATTAAGAAATTTGTATTAAAGAAAATGAGTGTTCAGAGATCTTAGTCCCCATTCGATTTTCATAGTGGTAAAAAAATATATAATAAGTAACTTTGGCCAGAGTGGATTTTTCTAGCAAATAGTTGGTTATTCCTCATTTTCTTTATGTATCTTGAATTTTTACAACTAAACTCATCAAGGAAACCGGAGGTGTTTTGCTCTGTTCTCTGTTTGTTCATCTTACTTAATATCATTTTTATTACATTCTTAATCGTCCGTGTTTGCTGTTTAAACAAATGCGTAGCAACGCAATGAAAAAAGGTTCATAACTAAAAAAAGTATTCTTGATTTTTTTCTCTTTTTTGTTGAAAATTATCAAATTTTGAAAAATGAGAAATTATTGAGTGTTTAGATCAACATAAACTTGGTGTAGTTTCCAAGCAACATGCCGACTGACTATCTGTAACTTTACCTTTTTGCAGGTCTAAAGTGTAATAGCATTTTGAAAAGAAGCAGATAATGTTTTTTAAGTTGTGAAATACGATCCAGATGACATGCTTGAACGGATCCTGGTCTGGTCATGTTGACGAATTTGAACTTCAGGCTTAAGTCCTACAGATGGCAGTCTATGAACCTGGTTTAAGTAATCTGTTCACCTCTGGATAATGCTTTTCATGGGACATGCCTCTTCCCACACATCTACGAACCGATGGTGAACTCTGCATAAAACTATAAAGTCAAAGAAATAAGTCTGTTGGGTCTCAACAGATCATTTTTCATGAGCATATTTAGTTTTGGGACTTTTAGGACGTTTACATCAAAGAAATTACTTTATATTCAAAATGCTGTATCAGTATCAACATATAACTAAAATGATAATTACTTTGAATATGATTATCATTAACGGCTGATTATTTCCTGCTTTTTGATTAGAATGAATATGTTCTATTATGTGACATTGGTCTTCAGTAATTGTATGAATAGATAAAGTTATAATGAAAGCATTTATTAATCCTAGAGTTCTCTCAAACACTCAAAAAAATGTATTAATAAAGAACTAAGCTATAAGCAGAATTGCATCCTACTTTCAGTAGGAACTCATAACACTGATGAGTCATTCTCTTGTGTATTGATGTTTGTCCTAAGACATGTACTTAATTAATATATAGATATGTACTTAATTATTTTGATTATTTTGTGGTGATGTGTGTAAATTTTGTTTCTGAAATTGTCCTAAAAAAATGAATTTGTCAAAGGAAGTACTTTCTTAACTCTGTGGCTTTTGTCTCTTAATCCTGGGGTGGACACTAAGCCCAAATAATGAATCTCCGCCACCATACAGTCGGCCTAGTTTAATGGAGACTATGATTCCAGTCATTTGATCATGTATTATCTGGGATGTTTGATTCAGCTGCCGACCAGCTGAATATTCTTTTTAAATTTGTTTATTGTTTATCCGTCCAAATATTTTTAGACACATTCCTTAGTAGCCGGGGATTGGCCTTCATTTCTTCTACATCCTTTCAGTTTCTTGTTTAGATGGAGAGCACTCACCTCTTCCTGGCCTTTCTTCTTATCAGGCGTTGCAGGGAAAGGAAGAGACAAGCTCCAGGTGTTGCAAACCATTGAGATATGAAGGATAGTATTTTAAAGAGATAAATTAGATTTTTTTAAACTGACCTTTGATTTGTTTAGGTGTAAGGATTTTTAAATATCTAAACATTCATTGGGTGCCTTTTATTGCACTTGAAAAAATAGAAATCTAGATAAGTAATTTTTTCTTAAAATAAGTGCATTTCTTCTTGAATTGAGGAGGTAAAACAGACATCTTGCCAATGGAACAAGACAATTTACCCTTAAAATAAGAAAACACAATTGCATTGTCTTATTTCAAGTGCATATTATGTATTTATCTTTTTTTAAGAGTAAAAACACTCATTGTATTGGCAAACTATCTCATTTACCTACTCAAATTAAGGGTAAATACACTTAATTTAAGAATTTTTTTAATGTATTTCTAGATTGTTTTTCAAGTGTGCTGTTGGAGTTTCTCTGATTATTCTCTTCATGGTTGGGATTACACTGCAAAAATGATCTAGAAATAAGTAAACATTTCTTAAATTAAGTGTATTTACCCTTGATTTGAATAGGTAAATTTGATAATATGCCAATGGAATGAGTATTTTTACCCTTAAAATAAGATAATTAGATGAAATGCACATGAAATAAGAAGATGCAGTTGTGTTTTCTTATTTTAAATCTAAATTGTCTTGTTCCATTGTCCAAATGCCTCTTTAATCTCCTCAATTTAAGAAGAAATGCACTTATCTTAAGAAAAAATGAATTAGTGTAGGGATTATTATAGGCTGTCAGTTTCTTTCAGTATAAGAAAATATCATTTTTTTCATCCTACCTCTCCATTATTAATAAGATAATGGCCATTACATACTGGAGTGGCTTCTGTTTTAAGATATTTTTCCGGTAACACTTCAATTTAATTGTATGTATATTGAAATATTTGCTTTTTACTTGCATGTTAGAAATATTTCATTTTTTTTATTTACAGGCAGCATCTTTTGCCATATAAAGCTGATGTATATCCTTGTTAAAGTTAAAGTTGTTAAAGCTACTGCTCAGTGAGGTAGTCACCCTAATGATTGGCTCATTTCTTATTGGTGGACTTTTTCCACACACTGTTAGTGTATAGTGTTTAATGGTGAGCTTAATCAATAACTGTGTTGTTTGTTATATTATCTGCATGAATGTCAGATTAAAAGCAGATTAAAAGTTAAAGTCTAAACATAAATAAAAGTTGCTTTTTTCTTTGTACTGAACTAAGGAATTTTTAATATTTTGGAAATATTTCAGGAAATATTTTCCTGAAGCTGCAGATTTCTATTCCTTTCAGTTTATTCTTTCATCTTTTACTGATTTTATGTGCACATTCTATTCCTTTTTTTAAACTGTGATCTTATTGGTGGGATTGTCAGTGCTTTGAACAATAATAATAACAATAATAAACCCCAGTCGACCTCGGCAGATGGCAGCTCACACTGAGCCTGGTTCTGCTGGAGGTTTCTTCCTGTTCAAAGGGAGTTTTTCCTCTCCACTGTCGCTACAAGCATGCTTAGTGCAAGGGATTGCTGAAGAGTCAATGAGTCGATGCAATCAACTGGTTTTCCTTAGATAGAAAACTTTTAATCAATTTGACTGGATGATCTGGTGAACTGTAAAGTGCCTTGAGATGACATGTGTTGTGAAATGGTGTTATAGAAATAAACTGAATTGAATTAATAATATTAATTGAACTAAATCTCGCACTGGAGAAATTCACCTCTGCATTTAGCCTCTCCCCTTTGGCAGCAGTGGGCTGCAACTATGCGGCGCTCGGGGAGCAGTGTGGGCTTAAGGGTCTTTGCTTAGGAACCCAGAGTGGCAGTCTGTGGGAGTGGGGATCAAACTCAGAACCTCCAGGGCCCAAACGCAATGCCCTAACCCACTAAGGCCACCATTCCCCCTTAAGAAAGAAATTGAAACAAATTGCATATTTTCAGCAGATGTTTTATTTTGCTTTAGTTTATTCATTGTGTAATTATATAAGACAAGAGTTGAATTGAAGAAATAAAACACAGCCACACAGTCAGATTGCTTTCAAATCCTATAAATGTTCCTTTTTTCTTTGTATATGTTTTAGGAAATCTGCAGCTTGTTGTCAGAGGTGACCTGGGCTGAAATCTATCCATGACAGTGATAGGCTCGAACCTGCTGAGGGAGCAAAGACACCAAGAAGCAGAAGTTCCTGTCACTCAAAAGATACACTGAGTAAATATTTAGCAATGTGCTGATGCTGTTATCCTGTGAGTCAGCGAATGAAAAGGAATCTGTTGTTCTGGTGGAGAACCAGGAAAGGTGGGAAGAGCTACTCCTCCTGACACAGAAGCATCATTCTGGGAGTATTTACACATGCAGCTAATTGCCAGCTTCATGTTAAAAATGCAGCATTGTCTGCTTTACGGCTTATAGAAAGATATTTATTTGACTCGATTCATTTGAGCATCTCAAGCTTTTGATATTGTCAGTTTACCTTTAATATGGAATGGTCACAAGTGCATTCAAGTATAAAAAGAAAAGTTACAACTTACATTAACATTTAATATGCAGCTGGAATATATTCAAATCCTCTGATCTCTCTCTGACAAACAACAGGTTACAACATACTTCTGCCCTTTTTTAACATAAATATAATCATGTTCCGCCTTCCCTACTTGCTTAATAAATTCTTTTGCAACTAAACATTAATCAAACTGACTTTTTTACGCCAAAAACTCCAACTTGCATGAACTGTTCAGCAATGGTTGATGGTGATAGAAAAGCAAATTTTCTCAGAATGTTTTGCAGGCCTCTAATACTTAAACTTCACTTCCGAACGTCTTTCTTAACACACTTTTTTTCCCCTCTTTCTGTAAAGCATACATTCATTTTATTCCCCACATATAAAGCAACATATATACAACGTATCAACCGGTTATTGCACTGCGAAAATTGTTCAATGGCTTCAATGTAAACTGGAAATGTTGGAATATAGATTATCCAGGGTTTCTACTACGGTTTCTCTTTTTTGTTTGTTTTGTCTTTACCAGGAATGAATGTGAATCACATAGAAAATTATTATATATTATCAGGGAAAATCCGTCCTAATAGGTCTTACATTTTGTCACAACACAAACGCAAACTTTATGGAAGGTGCTATGTGTTTCAGAAAACGAATAGTGCACATTAACATTAAACAAACCACTGCAACATACGATGGTGGCAGCATCATGCTGTGGGAATGGTAAAGCCAGTTAGAGGTTACAACAAATATGAGACTAGGGCAAAAGTTCAACTTTCAGTTGGTAAAAAGTTTGAGGGATCAGAGCGATTTTCCAGCATACAACCCAGAACTAAAGAAATCCGACGCAACTGATTTTATGGTCAAATGTGATGGATGCATGCACGGCATAAATACAGAATATTAATAATGCTTTAACTCAAGCCTTGAAATGCCCACTAACTTGAATGTAATGGTGTTTTTTATGTGTGTCTACTCTATGCCCTACAGTAAGTCGCTTGTGGTTATGACCTTTATTAAACCTCTAAATATATCTAATGTAGCAGTGACTGTGAAGATTTGTTTGTTGCAAACAAACTGTATAACAGAGACTATTCAAAAGCTTTGATTATGTTTGTTTTTTTAGCACTTTTT
This sequence comes from Cyprinodon variegatus, assembly GCF_000732505.1. Lineage (NCBI taxonomy): Eukaryota > Metazoa > Chordata > Actinopteri > Cyprinodontiformes > Cyprinodontidae > Cyprinodon > Cyprinodon variegatus. Next base: position 1,244,181 of record NW_015150461.1, on the reverse strand, counting down.
GGTATATCAAAAGCGTACAAGCCACAGGAACTGTGTTTCATAAAAAAAAACTTGTTCTTGTCAGTGCATATAAGGAATGTGAGCCCTATAAAAAAGCCAAAGTTATCTTGATATGACATCTACTACAGTTTAGGCACAACAATTACTGAAAGGCTTTGCTGAACTGTAAGGAAATCGGGTCATTGCCAAAAATAGTTTATAAATACTGGAATTATCTTTTAATTGAACATCCAGTAGGATCGGAACCTCACAGGTCAGTGGAGACAGTACTTTTTTTCACCCTCAGACTGCTGCTCCAGCCGCGGGGACAGGTGTTGTAGGAGTGCAGGCCGGGCGACCTGAGGCCCGAGTCCTCAGACTCAACGGAGGCATCTGAGTCGGTGAGAGAGCGGGTGCTGTAGAGCTTTACAGGGGAGCAGATTCTCTGAGTTGGCGTAGGAGGAGAGCTTGTGAATGTGGGACACTGTGCCCCCGAGGGTGTTTGCTGAAAGGGGCTGATGGGTGGTTGCCAGTCATTTTGGGTGTTTCCCAGAGGTGAAATGGGAAAGCCATGGCCGCTCAGTGCCCCAGGGGAGGGACTATTTTTACGTTTGGCTGCATTGATGATATTCTTTGCCAGGAGTCTGTGATTTGCTTTTGAATCTAGGTTGTTAGCGATCTGGGACGTGCAGCGACTGCCCTTTTGTTGTGGAGGAGGTGAGGTGGCGGTAGAATGAAAGGATGGACTGCTTTGAAACAGAGCAGGTGATTGAGAGCGCGAACCCCATGGAGGGCAGACATTTGATGCGGTTGTAAACATTTGCAAAGGTCTGGATGGGGAGACAGAGGTGGTGGAGGATTGATTATTCTGGTTTACAGATGGTGACTGACATCTTGATCCCCACGGGGGAGTTTGGGAAGGTCTGAATGTAGGACCAACGGAAAAGGTGGAAGATGGGGTATTCTGACTCACTGATGGGGATTGGCACCTTGATCCCCAGGGAGGCGAGATTGGAGAATTGGTGACAGATGTGATGGAGGGCCTGGACGTGGGAAAAGATGCAGCAGTGGGGGCCTTGTTATTATTGCTTACAGATGGAGACTGGCATCTAGAACCCCATGGAGGTGAAATGGGATAATGGGTTTTAGAGTTTTCAGAGGGTCTGAAAGAAGGAATAGATGCAGTGGTAGAACACTGGCTGACAGCTGGGGACTGACATCTTGAACCCCAAGGCGGAGAGCATGGAGAGGCGGCTGTAGCTGTTTTGGGAGGCGGAGGTGTAGAAGTGGAGTTGACGGAGGAAAACTGGCTGTTCTGATTGGACATAAAGGACTGTGATCTTGCATTACTGGATAGGTTGATAGGGGACGTGACTGAGCGGAAGGATCCACTGATGGTGGTCGGTGATTGGCTTGATTGAAAGCTGGGGAGCCACGGTCTGGTTGTTTGGCTTGCCGGGCTGCTGAGGCGTCTGGTGAGGCTTGGTGTGCTGGATGCGGCGTGGGCTTCGCCAGTGATGTCCACACAGGATGAATCCTTTGATTCCTGTTGAAACATGACACATCATTTTCCATTAATGCATGTAAAAGACAAAACAATTATTGTGACAAAAAAGCAGTCATATGTGGACGCACTGTAAATACTGTATATACCCTATGTACCTTTTCCTTCCTTTGCTACCTTCTTCTTCTCTTTTTGACTATTTAAGATGATGTAATGAGTACATTTCTCCACTGTGAGATCAATAGAGTCAATCAATCAATAAAATTAAAATTGAGGGCAGATTAAGAATGACTTAGCAAATACATCGTTTGGTGTTACTTATAAAATGGTCATAGACTGCACTGGAAAAAACAATTAAAAATAAGCAGACATTTCTGAAATTAAGTGTATTTACCCTTAATTTAAGTCGGTAAATGAGATAGTTTGCCAATGGAATGAGTATTTTTACTCTTAAAATAAGATAATTAGATGATATGCACTTAAAATAAATGCAAATGCATTGTCTTATTCTTTAAATTGTCTTGTTCCATTGGCAAGATGTCTCTTTTACAATCAATCCAATAGGAAATGCACTTATTTAAAAAAAAAAATGACTTATCTAGATTTCGATTTTTCCAGTGTAACTATTTTGGTAACGCAACAAATATAACGATCAAATGGTCAGAAAAGTAAAATATGAGTTTATTTTAAGCTTTAGTTGCCATCAACACCATTGGTAAACATTCCCTCCCTCTACATGTGTTTCTTTAGAAAGCCTGGTCATTCGCACATGTAGGCCTAGTGTTAAGTGTCTCTCTCAGCTTACTGTCATCTGGTCCTGGGGTAGTTACCCTTTGCAGGGATATGAAGTTACTCAACCCAAGCAAAGGTTGCATTTCATCATGTGTCCTTTCCAATTAAGAACTAACTATCTTTGCTTAGGAAGTGAATATGTCAAGAGGGTGTTGTCGATATCACATATCCGACATAATTTCATATAAGGTTGTAATTCTATAGCTTTACTGTTCAAAATAAACTTTTTTAAGATTTGTCTGAATTTAAATGCTTTAAAAAGTAAAATAAACTGTTATTTAAGGCTGAAAGCTGAATTATAAGCTATCTCTGTATTCCACAAAGACATAACATTCACTGGTATGGTATGTTCCCAGCGATAGAGAAGGAGGTACAAAAAATGATTTAGCAGAGACATCAAATAGCTAAGAGACGCCAGTGGAATCAGGAAATGAGAGGGTGGAAAAAACAGAAGGAAGTCATTGCAGAGTGTTAGCATAAAGATTTAATCAGAAAAGAACAAACCCACATTTGCAAAGAACACTATCAGTTAGAAGAGACAGTGGGTAGAAACAGCAGGATAGAAGAGTAAATCAAAGTTTTGTCAAGAAACAGAAACACACACAACAACAGAAAATCCTTAGAATTACTTCTTTAAGTCTGAAATATGATAACAGATGCAAATTGATGCAGATTTAAAGTGACACAGAATCCAAGTATATATATGCCATGTGTTCAGGTAAACGAAGCTAGAAAGCTGACTAAATCGCCCAAAGACATAACGGCATAAAAGATTCCCCCTGCTTTAGTTTACATGCCTCTGAACAGAATTAAGCTGCAAATCATAGATCATAAAGCAGATGCTAGACCATCTGTTAGACGCCTTTGTTAGGGAGAATCCTGATGGTACCCAGTGGAGAGCCTATAAGTTTGTTTACATGTTTCAAAATGTTCTTTAAATTAACATTTAGATTGCCTATGTGCCAAACTGCTTTTAAGAATGCCAACTTTTATTGATCCAAGCAAAGTGCAGTTTTATTTCTTTGAACCTAATCACTGCTAAATGGACCTGGTTGCTCAAAAAAAAAAATGCAATTACATTATTTGCAGATCAGTTAGGATGCATTCACTTAGATCATTTCATCATTTGCAGACCATTTCATCCCTAACTTAAATGAGTAGTTACTTATCCGAGTCATCCACTGTTTTATGGTTAATTTGGACGTGAGGTGAATTGTTGCAAAAGCTGGTACTACGAAAAGGCAGAAAAAACCAGGGGTTTGAACAAAGTGCATTGATTTTTAAGACTTCCTCACTGCAAGAAGTAACTTTTTTTTTTAAATAAGTGCATTTTTTCTTGAATTGAGGAGGCAAGTGAAACCCTTTGCCAATAAAACAAGACAATTTACACTTAAAATAAGAAAAAACAATTATTTTAAGTGCATATTATCTAATAATCTTATTTTAAGAGTAAAAATACTCATTCCATTGGCAAATCATCTTATTTACCAACTCAAGTTAAGATTAAATAGACTTAATTGATGAAATTTTCACTACTTTCCAGACCACTTTTTGCAGTGCTTATGTTACTTTCTAAATTACACACTGGAAAAATGATCTAGAAATAAGTAAAAATTTCTCAAATTATGTGTATTTACCCTTTTATTGAGTAGGTAAATGAGATGATTTGCCAATGGAATGAGTATTTTTACTTAAAATAAGATATTTAGATAAAATGCACTTGAAATAAAGCAGTGCAACTGTGTTTTCTTATTTTAAATGTAAATTGTCTTGTTCCATGGGCAAAATGTCTCTTTTACCTTCTTAATTCAAGAACAAATGCACTTATTTTAAGAAAAAACGACTCATCTATGTTTTGATTTTTTCCATTGCATAAATGAGTTCCTTCTCTAAAACATTATTTAAAAATGGTACATGGTAGGTCTCCACACCTGTGGTATAATTCCAGCCTTCTTGGCAGAAAATGTAGGCTTTGGTGCCTGAATTCCAGACTGTGGGGAGGATACTCGCTCTGGAGAAAAAGGAGACATTTGAGAAGTAATCCTTGGATGCGGAGAAGTCTGATTTGAAGGATGTCCTGATCCTCTCGCGGAGGTGAATGGTAGTTGAGGAGACACGGTACTGAGTTGTGAAGTTGGGGTGTTGGGCAGAGAAGTCTGTCTGGAAAAACTTTGGTAGCTGAGTGGATTCTTGGCCTGAGGTGCTCCTCTGGGTAGTGTGCTGAGTGGGTCCTTGACAGGATTAAAGACAAAGAGGGAAGAGTTGAGCTGATAGGGACGGTGTCTGGCGAGGTCCATCTCTATCTTGGAGCAACCGTTCTCTAAAGTTGTTGGTGGCTCTGGAGCTGGCTCCGGTACTGCAACTTTTGGTTTTGGTTTTTGCCTCACAACTTGCTGGGCTTTTAGGTTTTGTGAGATCTGTGCGCTCATTTCAGAGTTCTTGGCAATGGCTTTGACCCTTCCTGGCATGTTTGATGGGTAAACCCAGGATGGTGGCAAAGACATTGTGGGAGAGGGAGACCTCATTTGTCCCGGGTTCTTATTCTCAACAACATATTTCTCCATCCTTGACTGGCGCTTTGCAAACAGTTCAGCCCCTTTACCCGACACGTTTGTGAGCGTCTGCTCTGGATGGTGGTTCAGCCTTGGTCGGGTCTTGGAGCTCTTGAGACATGAGGCCCATTCTGGAGCTCTTGCTCCTTCTGTCTTTTCCTCTTCTTTGGCAAGGAAGTTTGAGGCCTCTGCTCCTAAAGCCAGTAACTCCTCTTCAGATGCCGGTTCAGGGACTGATCTGTGTCCATGCTTCTTTCTTTCATCCACTCCTTGCACCAAGGACAGCAGCTCAGGGTTTGGAGCAACCACTTGCTTCTCTTTAAATGTAAACATTGACTTCTTGTTTGCCCTTCTGGCTGCACCTTCTTCTAGTATTCCGGTTTTGATTGGCATAATCAACTTTCTCTCGCTAGTGGGTTGTGGAACAAAGGTAGTTGGTTTTGGGGCTGTCGCAGGGCCACAGTGGAGTGCAGGAGGATGCGGGGAGACAGGAAGGTTAGATGGTGAAGAACATGAAGGAGACAGGACAGGGGACAATGGAGGGGGACTTGAGTACATAGTCTGTGAGGGCCGGTTTGTGAAGGCTGGCAGAGGAGGGGTTGGATATGATGGTGGTGGAGGTGGAGGGGAGAATATGACAGGCTGGGTGGAAGGAGGAAGAGGAGGGGTAGCATAAGATGGTGGAGGTGGGATCTCTATTGCAGGACTGACTACCTCTGGAGAGCGTACCGTAGGAGGGGAGAAAAAAGGTCGAGCGGTTCTGTTGATGATGTTAGCTGTCTGTTTGGAGGAGGAAAATGAGGAGATCCTCTCTAAACCAGAGGTACTATGACAGCCATTAGGAACCTTTTCAGTGAGAACAGCAGCTTGGGGACCTTCATTTGTCTCTGTCATCCCTTCAATGTGTGCCATCACAGCTGGATGAGAGTCATTACCTCCCAGAGGAGTTTCGTTCGTAGTATAGTCCTCTAAATCCTTATGAATGTTATCCTTTATCTCTTCCTCTTCTTCCGGCTCCTCTTTGACAGGTAGGAAATGACTTTCCTGGATAGCGCTGTTCTCCACATCTTCTTCTTTGATGAAATTCTTACTTTGCTCATCCATAATGTCACCAACTGAATGAGTGCTTACAGCTGGCAAGAAATGTGTCTTATTGTTCTTCAGATTCAGGTCTCCGTCCTTTTCCTCACTGCTCCTCTCTGCCCAGGTTTGCTTGTCAGACGAGGAATCGCTTTTCACATTCTCAGTTTTGTCCACCTCTGACCCTTGTCCACAGCTTTCAAAGGTGAATGCATTTACTCTCTGCTTGCGCCGGTTGAAAAGCTGCACACCCCTGGAGCTGGAGCCTGAGTTGGAGGGGATGGTAAGTTGAGCGGCGATAATGTGACTCTTCAGTCTTGCCTCCTTCAGCTCCTTCTCTGACAAACTAGCACTCCTGCTCAGATCTAATGAGACACAGAAAGCAGAAAAGGTGATTAGAAGATGTTTAGCACGTATCCAATCTTGTTAAATTTGGCTAATGAAAATGCTCGAAAGAAGTGAAGATTGTGTCTTTGTCTTCTTTGAAACATGGTTGTTGACCTTTTACCTTCAATTAATAGAAGACAGACACAGTTAGTACTGGTTGCCAATGTTTTACATTTCCACCAGCAACTGTTATAATGTTGTAAACATTGGACTTAGCGGTCAATACTACAGTAGCAGCCAATCAAAATAGCCCTTCCCAGTCAAATTCCAGCCGAATGGCAGCTCACTTCCCTGCGACTCCCAGCAAAATGCCCTCCAACTTCCAGGTCAGACCCTAAGTTACTGGGTCTGACCAGGAGATGACGCTTCTCTTTAGATCTTAATGTCCAAAACTAATGACAGAAAGAATATCTTAGTACAAATGTTGATGTTTAAAAAGGAATTGTAGGGGACCAGCCAAGGACTACCCAAGGAAAATGGGCAAACATTGAATGGCTACTACTGTGTACAGTCATTTCCCTTAAATGTTTTTTTTTCTTCTTTCAAATACTGTAAAAAATTCCAAATTAATATATTTAATTGTGTTGTGTGTGTTTGAAATGCTTAATAAGATGCAAATAATCAGGGTTTTTGACATAGTTTGAACTAAGCTTGATAAAGAGCAGCCATATTGGCATATTAGGTTAAGTTGGAGAGACAGTTTTGACTTTTGGTAATAATGATGGTGAAATGGTTTAAATCTTTAACTGTGATGGGGGGGGACCTAGGTTTAAATCGCGGATGAATCCGGCTTGGAAAACTTTGCCGTGTCGGTGAGCAAGTCGTAATGACTTGTTGTAGTGACCCCAAACATAGGAGCAACCGAAAGGATGCAAACAATTAAGTAAAAATCAATGCTATAAATGTTATAAAGCATATTAAAAAAGAAATAACACAACTTTTACTAAGTGACACCCTGCTTTATAGAGACAACTCTATAAGCATAGCAACAAAACTATTCTTAATGTTTTTCAAACAAATAAAACGAGCCTGCATGCGGGGATTTTTTTCATGAGTCTGGGTTTTAATATTCTCTTTAAAAACCCACTTCTCTTTTAACAGCAGATGGTTTAGATTGTTGTTTGGTTTGCTTTTGATTTTAACCAGTGTAGCAAGAAAAACAGGGCTTTACAGACATTTGACTCAGCAGTCTGCAGCTGTAGACAGTGAGCTAACAGATGAGGGTTGATGCACTTATGAGACATAATGTTAATAAAGAGGTACAGCTTGTTGGAAAGTTAAGAAAATATATTGAGGTCAGCATTTTGCTGATGCAGCAAAAGTAGAGGGTAGTAACCTTTTTCTAACCCGGGTTTAGCAGGTTACATTCAAACTGCTCATGTTGAAACAGAAACTTTGTTGTTTGAGCTTAAAAGCTCTCTTTTCTAGGCAGTGGAACCATTTCCTCTACCATCTGCAGTCGTCCCTCCCTGAGCATTCCTCTACGGCTGAGAAAACTCCCCGCCTGCGCTTCCAGCATGCCTTTGGTTTCTCTCTGTAGCTAATTTGTGCAATACTGGAGCTCAAACCCTTAATAGACCAATTTTACAATCCACAGCTACCAAAAATGATTTTCTGAGACTGCTGTCTATAAACACGCTATACAATCAAATGTTCCCATTTCAAACATAAGGACTACTTCAAAGAAGGAAATAAAAACTTAATACGGGCTTTTCTATTTGTCTTTTTTTTTTTTATGAAATGTGCTCCTGGAAAAATACTTTTTTAGTGAGAACTGTAATGAGTCGGTTGTCATAGGGACACATCTGGTGGATTATTCATTTGTGTTAGAATAATCTGACTGTTGGAGGATATTCAAAGGTTCTTTGAGGACTTTTTCCAAAAAGTTGGCACAGCCTTCGCATTACCAGCGATGGTGTCAAGATATATCAGTACTAAACGATCCTGACAGCTTTAATATCTAACCTAACCTAGCATCAGGCACAGTATGTGTAAATAAATCTCTTCTAAATCTTTCCTGAGGATTAGATTCAATAAATAGTCTTTCATGACATGATCACACTGTTTCCACAACAAAAAATGAATATTATACAGTTTTCAGACTTTTCGTCTACTTTAAATGTTTGAATTCATTTTGTGGTACAGCTAATTTATTTTAAAAATAATTCTATTCATATGTAAAAAAAAAAAAATAAATATATATATATATATGTATATATATATATATATATATACAAAAATACAGGTTTTGTTGGTATATAAGGTCAGAATTGTGCTGCTGCAGCACAAGTAGAGGGTAGCAACCTGAATTAAATGTATTTAAATATTTAAAATTAAATTTTAAACACACACACACACATATATATATATATATATATATAAAGAGATTTAGTTTTTACAAAGGTTTATTTTTATTGGCTCTAATAATATCTACGTCTATATCACTATCTACAACGCTGTGTGCTACTTTTAAACTTTGACTTTGCTTTTGAAGCATCATTTAATTTGTAGTTCAACTTCTATTTTATTATCACTTATTTTGATCATCATTATTTTTAGTATTATCTTGTAATGTAATTTGCTCTGCCAGTTTTTCTATTATTTACAGAACTTCAAAGTGTGTTGCTACTGAAATGTGCTACAAAAATAAATTTACCTTGCGCTACCTGGGATCTGATGAAAGCTTAGATGTAATTTTATTTATAAATTAAATTAAATCAACATAACTGACCAGCAATAAAAGAGTTATGTATTTATATTATGTATTATCAGACAGACAGACAGACAGACACCAGGGCTGCAAGGCTTGAAATCGACGGTCTAAATGTTGCATGTCTACTTTAACGGAGGCCTGATGGTTATCAACTGACATACAGGTGCAGAACACATTAGAGACTAAAAGGAAATAAATGCTGACTTAAACATGTACTTTTTTCTTCTCTGTTTTTCTTTATATAAATTCAATGTACAAAATATAACCAAAATAATACATAGAGGAAACTCTAAACACTATAGGTCACATATCAAACCAGCAGAATCCAGTCAATGAAAAATAAAATTCTCTGTAAAGTTTGTAGACAAAGATAAAAACCGACAGGTTACCTTTCCTCTCAAATCAGTGACAACTGCTCCTCTGTTTGAATTCAAACCAAAGAACATCCTCACACGTTCCCTGAGAGTTTGTCTTTCTGTTACATCCACATCGCCGACTAACCCCTCTTACCTTTTTCATGTCAAATCTCAGACCTCCGCTGTCTTGTAGTACTTGCACAAGAGTTTTCAATTTTAACTGCGTCTGATGGCTTGACACCACCTCCCCCCCCCTCCTTTTCTGGAGCAAGACACAAGATCGGATTTCTTTTTCTCTGCAGTCCGGCAGGCAGGACAGGCAGAGAGGCTGGGAGAGAGAGGGAAGGAAAGGAAAGGAAAGGAGGGAGGGTTTGTAGCTGGAGGCCACACCATCTGCCGCTCAACCACCACTTTAGTTTTATTTTTTTCCAATTGTGTAACACTGCTATCGTGTGCTTTTCACTAATTGATAAAACGTAGGGAGTGAAGTGTGTCCCTAAAGTCGGGAAAGTGTGTTAATGTTTCAGCGGCAGTTTTTGCAGAAAGATTCATCTTTGTTTTGACAGCTTTAAAGAAGTGTCCTGTCAATGGTGAGTATTGAGCAGCTTATCTGTGAAATGTCCTGTGATGGCAGGGGAGCCTCTGACCCTTTGCTACAATCTTTGAAGTGCAACCAAAAGATACCTCAGCTTATGTTTACATGGATTAGACCAGCGAGGCTCCAGAGCTCCAGCACCTGACCCCTGCTGCCCTCCCCATCAGTCGGGATATGCCATGTATGCTAACGGAGCATTCCCTCAGACCAAGTGTCTGCCCTCTTTGAACTCTAAACTCCAACCTGCAAAGGCAGGACAGGAATTTCCTGTCTTAATGCGAGGAGTTCTGCATCATGTTGCCAACCCCTCCGAACTTTCTATTTTCCTCCATCCCTGCTCTCCCGTTCCCCCCATCCCCTGTGCGGAGAGTAGCAGACAGGAAGACTTCCCCTAACAGCAGCAGAATTCAAGTCAAGGGGGCCGACCCTACATTTGTGTATCAAAGGTCAGATTACCCTGTCGGATGTTATCTTTCTCCGGGTTGATGGCTGGGAGGGGAGTGGGATGACAGCCCAGGACCCCGCTGGCCATGTGTGAAATGAAATGGAAAGATGGGGATTAACAGTTAACTAACTGGCTCAGTCTGGTGTGTCCCACCAGACTGAGCCAGGCCTAAACTCATAGCTGAGTCTTGCAAAATGGTGACATTTTTTAACAACAAAATAAATTACATTCCCTTTTAGTGAAACAGGGTGACACAAAGGGATGTATAATTTTAAAAGGAAGAGAAAATGATAGATGTTCTTCAACACACTGCATTTCAATCTTAATAAGTAAATTTTTCTTAAAAGAAGTGCATTTTTTCTTGAATTGAGGAGGTAAGTGAGACACTTTGCCAATGGAACAAGACAATTTACATTTAAAAAAGGAAAAAACAATTGCATTTTCTTATTTCAAGTGAATTTTATCTAATTATCTTATTTTAAGAGTAAAAATACTCATTACATTGGCAGCTCCTCTTACTTACCTACTCAAATTAAGGGTAAATACACTTAATTTAAGAAATCTTTACTTATTTCTAGATTGTTTTTGCTGTGCATAACTCTGATCTGGTGACATATGCCCCTATTTTGGTGAATCATTTTACCAGATTTTCATACCTACCAATCAACGTTCTTTAATGATTCATTATCGCAAAGAAACAGAGAGGATCTGTGAAGGTATATCATTTTAGATGTTGCAACAGATTTTATATTTTATTTATGTCTTTACCTTGACTGGCCTATTAATAGTAATTAACCAAACATTGTAGCTCTGGCTTTATAATCACAGTCATCCTCCCTCTAGAAGGCTTAACCAACATCCCAGCCTTTAAACAGCTGTCCTGTATCATCTGATCTAATATAGGCAGCCTTCCTAGCCTCGTGAGACCATCCTGATCTCGTGAGCTTTCAAGGTTTCACTCACTAATCAGTCTGGAGACTCTCCGTTGAAGAAAATTTGGAGCCGTTCACCAAACGAACGTCCAATCAGCGTTGGCTTTGAGTCGGGTTGAGGTGTGACGCAACGAGAAGCGCGACAGTTCAGTCTAAAGAACATGGCGGCTTCAGCCGATGAAACTAGCGTTAGCGTGGCTATCGAGCAAGTTTTATCGGAATTACAGAGTATTTCTTCACTGAAAGAAGAGCAAAACACTGCTCTGGAGGCTTTTCTCAGAGGAAAAGATGTTTTTGCTCTTCTCCCGACTGGTTTCGGCAAGAGTTTGATCTATCAATTGGCTCCTCTTCGTAGTCGTTCTGTTACGTCATATGCTTCGTTGATCTGATTGGTTTATTTGGACCGTCTATCACCAACATAGGCCAATCAGCTAACCAGTATTTTCGCCCCTTCCCAAAATTACTTCTACGGAAGGTTTCCAGATGGATATGCGGAGCAAATCCATCTGGCGGAGTCAGATTACAGCCTTCCTGCCTCTGACAAAGACAAGCGGCTTGACTTTAACAGGCTTTGACAAGCGAGCTTGATCAATGTAATAGTGTTAGGTTTGCTCCATCTGTCAATTAAGTTTTGTTTTTTTTGTTTTTTCCCACATGCATGTTGTGTCCCCTACGTGGATTGAGGCAAATTTTAAACTGGGCTCCTTCTGGTTTTATTTCTGGTTTTATTTTTTTATTTATGGCTTTGCATTTTTTTTCCAATCGAGGTGATATGGATGAATACACTATCAGAACCAATGAAGTTCCCTACCTGATGACTTCAATGGTCCACACAGAAGAAAGAAAACATTTGAGGATAGTTAAATGACATATCTATTTATTATAGAGGACTCTATAACGTAATTAGTACTCCTCAAACACCACACCTCATTTAGACGTTGGTTTTTAGACTAAGTCTAAGTCATAGTCTTGTTTGAAAATTGGGGTTGGTCCGTCTGATTTTGTCCCACTTTAGTCCAATAATAGACATTGTTGGATCGACGTTGCAAACCCATAAATTACGGCTTCTCACTTTTCACCATTCTACCAAATGTAGACGTTGTTTGGACGTAAATTATGTGGTCTTTACTAATGTTTTGTTTGTGGGTAGGGGTCATAAATCCCTTGATTCAGTTTTGATGTAGAATTTGGAGATTCTTCTTTAAAGAAAAAAAGCAAAATCTGTCATTAAAAAATATTTATTATGTTTTGAAAAATAACCAAAAGATAATGGATAACCATTACAGCTTTTAAAATCCATTTGATGCATTAAACTCTTGTTTCAGTAACGTTACAACCAAATGGGACCCGCATGGTGTCTTAATTTGCCTGAGTCTCATAATATGTCCACATTCCTTATAAGAGTAAAAAAAACAATCCAGTGGACTTTGCTTGCAAGTTTCGCTTCCCATCCAGGATGGAAACAAAGTCCAGGGGATTGTTTTTTTTGGTTTTTTTAAATTTTTGGAATGACTATGACCTGGATGACTAAGAATCTTCACCAGCACGTCCACATTTCTAAAAACAAATGAAAAGGTGAGACATTACTGATGCTGAGTGTTTCTCACCATGCAGGGTGATGGATTAAATTGGTAAAAACTGTTAATTCTGTCAAATCAATACATGCGATTTTTACCAATACAAAATATGGCTTTTAAAAGTAAATAATTTTATAATCGAACATCCATTTCAGTGAAACCGTTAACCCTCCAGCCACTAGTAGGCAGCACACCACCCGAGAGCCTATTATTAAGCTGCTCTGCACCGATCGCAACAGAGCAATAACAGGGTCTTGTGAGGTTTTCTGGAGCTGTATTATTATTATTATTATTTTTATTATTATTATTATTATTATTATAAAAAACGCAAATTATCATCTTTATTAATGTATCCAGATAATAACATTCTCTATTCATAGCATAAATAGTGCAACGGTCGCGCATCTGACTCCAGGTTAGATGGTTGCTTGTTCAAATCACATCAGAGTCATTGTACAAGCCTTGTACAATGACTCTGTACATCTATTGAATTATAATTAGAAAAAAATAGAAATGCTGCATTTAAAGGGTTATTATGCCACAACATAAAGTTTACCTATTGACCTAGTTAACCATGTCTGATCCAGCCATCCATCCAGCCATTTTAGCCACTATAATACTATGATAAACTGCTAAAATATTTGAGAATTTATGAAATTTGAGTCCACTTTTGAAACCTGTTAGTCATCAAGAGAGTCAAATATTTGTGAACTAAATTAAAATGCATCCATTACAAGAATAACAGTCATGGTTATTGCAGTTGAAGTGCTTTTTAAAGCAGTTTTCTATTGTTTAAAGAAACTTAAAATAAGAAATATGAAGGACTGTTATTGGTTTATGGGTATCTATAACATATGGCAGAACCAGAGCGCCTGTTTGTTCCCTTTTAAGGCCCTTATTACCCTTCCCTTGCGTTTTTCCTTTTAGGTTTTTTGGTGTGTGGGGGTTGGGGGCTTGTTGTTCGGGGCTTGGGGTTTGGATTCTTGGGTTTTTGGTTTTGGTCCCCCTTCCCCCGGCTTGCCCTTTTGGTTCCTTGGGAAGGCCCTTTACCCCCCGCTTGTTCCTTGGTTGTTGCCGGTTGGCGGCCACTGCTCCCGAAGGGCATGGGTTAAATACAGAGTTAAATTTTTCTAATGTTAGATCAATAAAGTTAAATTATTATTATCATAAACTCTTTGAGTCCCTTTGAGATTAAAGGAGCGTCTGTTCAAAGACCCCCCCTCCCATGTTAAAAAGTAATAAATTATACTTTTGCAAGATACTGTTGAATCAAATCCCAACACCAGGGGGCAAAAACCAAATATTGTTTCTCTTCTTTTTTTTTTTTTTTACTTCATGTTTGACTATTTCAACAAAGAAATAGTGATTTTTTATCAGCTTCTTTGTGTTTTCAGGGCCTGGAGGAAGCCAATTATAGGATAATGAGTGATTGGAAGGGTGTTGGTAGCACACAGGCTATAGATCTAGATAAGGTGGTTTTTTAAATGGCAGTGACATTTCTAAAATAATGCACAATGACCAATTACTCAGTCTGAGTGGTGTGTCGGGGAGCCTCACTCTGCCCAGAGGAAGTTGTTTTTTCTTGTTATGTTGCAGTGTTTTCCTCAGTTGTTGTCATAGCCTGTCAACTTTAAAAAAATTTTTGGGGAGTTTGTTGTGAGTTAGTGAGAAGTAAAAGAAGACGGATGTGAAAGTACAGTTCCCAGAAGCTTTTCCCACAACTCCAAGCCCGTGATTGTCAGCTTCCGAGATGTATAATAAGACATGCTGTCTATGATTGCATTTCCATTTCTGGTTTCCCAGGAGCAGATGTTTCATGCAGCTCTTCGCTGTGTCGGGTTGCTCTGACAAGTCTGGACCTTTTCTTCCTAGTGTTGTCAGCTCCAAGTCTTTTTATTCTCAGGTCAGTCCAAGCCACACTAGTCCTAACAAATCCTTCGGCTGGTTTTCTTTTTCTGCGGTCAGTTTTTTGGCGCATCATTTGGCATCTAAAATAAAACCACAGATCAGCAAATAAAATATCCACTTACTTGTTTTCCGACTCATGTGCTGTTTGCTGAATCCCGTTTTCTCCCAGGATGTGTTGTAGTCAGTCTCAGAGGGGTGTGTTTCTTGCTTTGACTCATTAGGTTTTCTCAATCCTCCTGGACTCCAGCTCTCTCCCCTCCTTATAGATGTATGCGCTTTCTCCATCGCTATCAGAACCTGATCCTTCAATGTGAGTCTGCTCGTCAACAAAAATGTTTAAACACCTTAAAACCTGAGAACGTTAAGAAACACTTCAGTGCTTCAGGTTCCTGCCTCCAGGCATGACTCCTTTTGCAGATGTTTTCTGTCCCAAAGCAGGCGGCTGAAATGGCGTAAAGACTTTTCTCTGACTTTATTCCTTCATGAAGTGTTTATCTCAGTCTGATTGGACCCCCCAGAGGGTCAAATTCAACGTCCCTTGGAAGAATTCCCGTTGAGAAAACAACCAAAGATGTGGAGCAGAGGGCGGTGAAACTCTCCAGTTGTTCTCCTTCCCAGATTTTTCTCTTCTCTTCCTCTCCTCTTCTATTTTGGTCAGCAAAACATGCTTTTTGTTTGCGTCTCAGTCTGCAGCCCACAGATTACTTTTCCTTCCAAGAAAAGGATCTGCTCTTTATCTTGGAGATCATAAGGCTAGGGTGATGTAAAGGGTATATTACTTCCTGCCTGCATGCAAAAAAATAAAAAAATTCACTCTGAAAAAGTCATTCCAGAAGCTGTTTTGGTTTCAGTCTTACAAAGTATTTAGTAACAGCTTCTTTGCGCTTGTTTTTTAATCCATAAAAGGTTGCCGCAGTATCTGAGGTGGAGGAGGCGGTTATTTCTGTTCTGTCTTGGTTAATACTGAACTGCTTCAGCCCTTTAAACGTCCATTTTGGTTTGAAGCTTTAGTTTTGGACTCCTGTAGAAAATAACAGCTTTAAAAAAAAAAAGCAGTCCATAGATGGCAGGTCTCTGTGCTTCATTCAAGCTACGCCCAGGTTCATTTTCTGCCCTGCGAAAAAAAAAGAACACTCTTGTTAAAGTCGGCTATGTAACATGAAAAAAAAAAACAAATAAACAACTGAGTCATGCAAATGTATTGAAACGCCTTTGACTTTAAACAGCCACAAACTTTAATGAATTTTATGTGAAAGAACAACAAACGGTAGTTTGGGGAAATGGAAAGAAGAAAACATAGTGAATGAATTCAGCTGTTCTGGGAAGAACATCAAAGGTTTGTTAGAGAATATTAGTAAACAAACTGCATTGAGTCTTTGCCTTTTACCCACAGTAAGAGGATGGCAAGGAGAGCATTAACCCAAGAGGAAGCCTAAAAGCCCATGGTAACTCTGGAGGAGCTGCAGAGATCCACATTGCAAATAACAATAGCTATTATGCATGCACGCCACAAACCATACATCATTTATGAGGTTTAAAACCTATTGGTTCTAAATATCATCCTGAAATCACTATTTTTTCTTCAAAGTGTCCTGTCTGGTGATGTGGCAATAAGAATAATTGTCTTGACAAAAAGAGCTCAACAGATTTTACTTTCATAAGTGGAGCAGTACGGCTATCGCTTTAGTGTTCTGTTTGATTTATGCATATAAATTGCTTTATTATAATTATGCAGGGAGTTTTACAGATTATACGGACATTGCAATGTAGGTAGAACAGGACAGGAAAAACAGAAAAAATTAGAAAAGATTAGAGAAAGAGGAGATAAAATGGAGATAACGATAAAACATCTTCAGTCTGCTTCATCACCTGCAAAGAGGTGTAAAAAGAACAGCACAACCAACGGACATGGTACGAGACATACAATAAAGTAACACATAGATACTATTGCTGAAATATAAGTAGTATTATTTAAAGGTATACTATGCAACCAGCGAGGCTCCCCCCAGAGGGTGAAAGTGAAATTGCACTGCCGTAAAAATGCTCAGCTGTTCTCCTGGTTTCTCCGTCAAGCCAGGCGCGGTTGTTTTGAGCTTAGCAGACAGGCGAACGCAACGAATCACCATGTCTACTGCGGTAAGTGACTATTTTGTTCCAATTTTCGAGTTTGAAAATTTAGCATGTTACTAACCATGATAACTGCACAAATATCGCCACTGCGCTAGCAACGAGCATGCCTTTCACTGGGGCCGTGTGGCAGTTCTCGCCGTAAAGCAAGACCGACTCTCGCGATGCAC
>NW_015150461.1:1218990-1227010 GCF_000732505.1 Cyprinodon variegatus | reverse complement strand
ATTTAATCATCCAAAACGTTATGGAACACATTAATTAACTGAAAAATGTTGCAAAGTACGCCTTTAATCTGTACTGAATTCTATATTTTTTTTTTCTCAATCCTAGTTAAGCAGAGCTGGATTTTATTACAGCTTCTTTAGCTCAAGTAAAAAAATGTAATTCTGCCTTGGTGAGCAGAGACAAGTATAATTCTCAGTCTTTAAGGATAACGATTTTAAAATTAGCCGCTTTCAACAGGCTAAAGGGTAAAAGAACATTCTGCGTTTATATCTGATTAACTCTAATATCAGCATTCATTCATTCCTGCTGTAAATCTGTTAAAGTATCATTGCCTCTGCCTGAGGGCTTATGATGAGATTCGTTACAAAGTGCCAGTTTTTACATTTTGGGAGGAAGCGACTACATGGAAATAAGCCTGTAAAGCATTTCATTGAGTCAAGAGTATTATTTTCCTCCCTCAAAGCTAATAAAAGCCGCTGGCAGCGATTGTAATGATAAACCGGAGTTTACGCTTCCATTTCCTTGATCTGACTTGCCTCTCCTTGGATCTACTGAGGGCCACATTTGTTTTTTTTTATTGTGACTCACTGCTCTAACACAGAGGAGTAGAAGCCAGAGCCGACTGCAACGCACGTAATTATGATTTCCCTCGCAGACACAGCAACTATCCTGCCTTTCATCTGTTTTTTAAAGGTGTTTGAGCACCCTAACTTCTTTTCATCCCTGATGCCTCGACACCCGATGGAACAACAGCTGAGTCAACGCCTGCTCAGAGTTATCCCAAACACAACACAACCCCACCTCCCTGCAGCAAGGAAACTAAAATCCTCCACTGTGTCTCTGACTGGCCTGATCCTGACAGGCGAGCTGAGATGAAGGCTGGTATTGTTTAGACGCCCCGACAATAGCTCTTTGAATCGCCCAGATGTGTGAACCGCATTCGGATCAGTCTGCATCTCATTTGTTGGCTTTTCAGACGATCCTTCAGCTACAAGTTTTTGATGTTTTCCTTGGTAAAAGTTGTCTTTTATCGAGCCAGGATTTCATGTTTACTGTAATCACAGAGAAGAAAGGTGAGCACATGTTTAGTTCTTGTCCCACCACAGCACCACTACGATGATTAAAATGCTTACTGATTGCCATCTCTGATCCATGCTGAAAATGTCTATTAACAGGCAGACGAAGAACAGATGTAACTCTCCAAACTGACAGCAGCAGAGATGCACACTTGACTCCATTTAAGGAAACAAAACAGTGACATATGGACCAATGAAATCTACATCTGCTGAAGGCTTTTTAACAATTTCTACTTGTCTCTCTGCAGCTTTCGGGACTAAATTTACTCCAGTCTATCTGGTGGTGTTTAACTGGCGCTAGCTTTCATCTTTTCTCACAATACCTGATTGACTGAGGTCAAATATAACCCCTTAGCACCCTGCTTTCAATTACAGTTACAAAGAAGTGGTTTGCAAAAGTTCCTAATTTTTCCCCCCTTTTTTATATTTTGTCAAGGTACGGCAATAAACCTTAATATTGCATTTGGATTTCACATTACAGACTACCAAAAAGCAGTACTTATTTATTTCTTGTTTTTTATACAATATCCCTTAAACAGCTCCCCTTTGTAAAGCACGGTGGTGGCATTACTGGGATGTTTTTCAGCAGCAGAAACATGGGGAATGTTTAAACACATGGCAGTCCCAGAAGAAATCCTGCTAGAAATTGAACAACACTTGAAACTCAGACTGAAATTCACCTTTAATGTGAACAAAGATCAAAGATCAGAGCTTTCAGATCAGAGAACCTGAAAACTCTCAACATCATCAGCCAATCAGAGTCTGTGTTTTTTTTGTTTTTTTTTATTAAAGTTCACCTTTTAGAGCTGTTGTTACTGTAGTCGTTTGCAGAGCTGTAAGGGTCAGCACATCTAAAGACCTGTTTTCTTTCTTCATTTTAAAATAATTAAGTTCAGTCAGAGTTAATTAACTTTATGAGAGCTTTATGATTTGCTTTAAAGCTCTTTTCTTATCAGCAATGACCACTTTATCAAACACTGCTTGAGAAAAGTACGCACACAATGATGCCATCAGTTCCATCCCTCACTTCAACCAGGAGAGCCTTTGCTGAAAGGATCCTGCATTAAACTTTGACACAACTTCATCCCTAACCTACCGGTGTCAATAAATCCACACCATACATTTGATTTTAGTCACAGCAAAACATGTCTTTTTCCTTTAATTTTGAACTTAAAAGTAAAGTTTTTCCACTTCTGGCCATTTCTACCCACCCTGCTTTCCCAAAAATCACAATTAGACATATAATTAATACTTTAGCATGTAGGCTACTTGAGTTTGAGATCACAAAGCTCCTGTTTGTCATCAAAACATGATGAATTTATGTGATGAAAACAACTCAACAGCTCAATGCGTTCACTGATGACACACTAAGGAAATTATCCTGGCAGCAGAAGAAACTGTAATTATTCATTTATCCCCAGCTGTCCTCATAGTGTATGTTTACTACAGATTCTCATCACTAGACGACTTGTAGAATGCTTGTCAGCCACCTCATAACGTATCCCAGGCATACTTTCCCTCCCCTCAGGTATGACATCTGTACATCATCAAAGGCTGCGGGTGCACATGTGTAAAGGTATGTGGAAATGTCTGGATGTCAGGTGAGCTTTCATTCCAAAGCAACTATACGACCCTAAAAGTGTAACAGTAGAAATTACAGGGGTTACACTTAGGCGGCTCATCGCATCCCTTTGCTTTATGTCTTTATGATCAGACGCCTCGGGGAGGTGGGACGGGATGGGGGGGTGTAAGTGCTCCTGTGTGTCTGTCATTTCTTGCCCTTTGCTTGGATCCTTTACACTTTGGCATGCACAAATCACTCAGCTGTAAATGCTAAAGGGTTTTAGCTGGGCCCTTTGCTCCTTCTCCCTCTTGATGAGACAAAAGAGCCATTCAAGGGCCCTGCAAAGCACTGCGAAATGATTTTGGGCAGCGCTCTGAAGTGGGCATTCCTGGCTCATAATTCCACAGTTTCAGGAGGCTGTGATGGCAAACGGGCCCCAGCTTGTGCATCCTGATGACTGACAGGAAAAACATTGCGGCGCGCTGTCTCTAATGAAACTTGAAGATGCCTCCTTGTGTTTGTCTCCGCTTCTCTTGGGGTTACTAAGAGTGCTGTCATAAATCAAGCCATGAAAGACCGACTAGAGCTGTCTCTCTTCATGTGCCAGGTCAACCTGCTCCTATAATAACACATGGAGAAGTTCAAAGGACGAAAGATAAATAGTTGAAGGAGGTGTACATAAATCTGTGCCAAGAAGGTGGAGCTTTCTAAAACAATTTGAGTCCACTTTTGAAACCTGTTAGTCATCAAGAGAGTCAAATATTTCTGAACTTGGAATTAAAATGCATCCATTACAAGAATAACAGTCATTGTTATTGCAGTTGAAGTTCTTGTCAAAGCAGTTTTCTATTGTTTAAAGAAACTTCAAATAAGAAATATGAAGGACTGTTATTGGTTTATGGGTATCTATAACATATGGCAGAACCAGAGCGCCTGTTGCTCCCCTGTAAAGCACATAATAACCCTCACCTGCAGTGTTAACAGGAAGCAATTACAGATATGAGCAAGTTAATGCAGTCTCCAGCCAGGTCTTTAATTGGATACACCCACTAAAGTTACACAGTGCAGCTAAAGTCTATAACTTAGCTGCACAGCAGGCTCTACACAGTCAGGACAATGTGTCTGAATATAAGAGCTAAAGTAGCCTTTCCCCCCCTCCCTCTCTGAAAGCCCAGCCTGAACCAAAGCAGCAAACACAGATGTTTGTCATCTACTCAGACAAAGAATTTCAAACTTTCCCTCCTCTTCCTCTCAAGTTCAGTGCATCCCCCCCAATCAGCCCTTCTCTGGCCCCTGCTTCTCCAAGCAAAGATAGCATCTTACCCTGTATGGATAAATAAAACAGGCAGCAGGTGACTTCAATCTGCAGCCTTTCAACGGTTTCTTGGTAACGGATAAAATTCCTGGATTCAGAGCTCGCTGGTCATGTTGCTCACCTGTACTCCGGTGGGTCTGGCAGTGAGGCAGCGAGGGGCGTGTGCTGCTCTTTTCTTCTCCAAAAACTGCACACACCTCCCCCTTTTTACCTCTCTCTCTCCCTGTATGTGGCGCTCTCTCTCCCTCACTTGAAGCAGACGAAAGATAGGGGTTGGGAGGGGTGGGGGGGTCAGCTGGAACACAGAAGACTCTTTGTCTGGGACTTTTTCATATGGTTTCCTTCAAGTCTGCATACTGAACACATTATGGTATAATATATTTTCATATTCAACAGAGGGATGGTGAGGGGCCAGTCAGGGCCCCTGTGCCCCCACCCTTTCTTTTCCTTTCTTGACCGTTTTCCAGCCATGCACGCTGGGCAGAAAAGTCCGGACACTTGTGGAAAGACCACATTTCAGTTAAACCCACAACATGAATTGGTTCAATCCTTTCATCATTTCCAAGAACCTCAAATTACAGAAAATGATTTCCTCACATGGAACATCAAAAAGAAAGACTTTAAGTAACCTTAAACGTAAGTTACCTTCGCTGCTCATCTTTTGCAACTTCTTTTGGCCTCTCCATTTTCCAGAGATGAATAAGAAATGTTTACACTTTATTGGAGTAATGTTGACATTCAATGAAGTAAGTTCAAACTTTCTGAATACCAAAAATAAGTTTAAAAACTTTCTGTTTTTCTGATTATCAAAGCAGAGCACATGACGGCACAGTGAGCACAGCAGGTCAGAATCATACATCAAAATCTCAGTGTGCACCAAAAGAGGCATGCCTCCTGTTTATCACACATGAGCTCCCCTGATGATACGCTTTTCACATGGAAAGCATTGCCAACAACTTTTCATTCCATTTTATGTCCAATAAGAAGCATGCAGGGGGTGCAGCTCTTTGAGACATTAGTCTGCAGATAATTTAATGTTGACCTGGGTGAACAACCTTCAACAAATCTGAAATAAAGTGCAAGTATTTAGAATTAGAAAATAATTCAACTTCTATTGTAATCACATTGTCACAAGCACAAAGCAACAAAATGATTTGTCTGCATTTAACCCATCCCTTTGGGGAGCAGTGGGCTGCCATTTGCGGTACCTTAGGAGCAGTGTGGGGGGTTAAGGGTCTTGCTGAGGAAATCAACTCTAATGCTGCATTTCAGGTTTTTGAAAGATGAAACTTGAGTCCATCCCTTCTGTTTAAGGTTGATTTTTCTCTCGTAATGTAAATGGCTAACTTCACACCCCTTTTCAAACTACCTGTCTTCCTTGTCCAAAATGTGAACATTCTGGTCCTCAAAGTGTCCTTTGCTCTCTCTGCTTTTCCTCAGAGTAGCTTTGCCTCCTCTGTTCCTGTTTGGCTGTGACGCCATCATGGAGAGAAACATCAGCTGTTTTCCAGTGTGGTCCTGTTTCTCTGACTGTGACTAACTGGATGTGCTCTCTTCGTCCTCTGGCATGGGAGCTGGCTTGGAGCTCGTCTGCCTGGCTGTGTGTTTCCTGGACGGGGCCGCCTTTTGCAGCTGCTTTTTGTATCTCTGCTTCTTTCTCCTTGAACCCCAGTCGGCCTCGGCAGATGGCCGCTCACACTGAGCCTGGTTCTGCTGGAGGTTTCCTTCTGGTAAAAGGGAGTTTTTCCTCTCCACTGTCGCTACAAGCATGCTTAGTGTGAGGGATTGTATTTGAGTCAATGAGTCAATGCAATCAACTTGTTTTCCTTAGATAGAAAACTTTGTATCAATTTGATTGTATGATCTGGTTGAACTGTAAAGTGCCTTGAGATGACATGTGTTGTGAATTTAGCGCTATATAAATAAACTGAATTGAATTGAATTTGTCCTGTAGGTGGAAGGCAGAGTCTTGTCCGAAGGAGGTAGCTCACCTGTGTTGAGCCACTAGTCTGTGGAAAGGTTGTTTGGTTTCACCAATATAGAGATCAGAGTATTCCTCATTACACTAACTGCATACAACACTCCCTTCATCTGGGAGGTTATGTCCTTACGATGCCCTAGCCGCTGTCTAAGGGTCTTCCTTGGTTTGAAATGTACTGGGATTTTGTGTTCGGAGAAAATCCTCTTGAGTTATTCAGAGACTTCAGCAACATATCTTTTCACCGTTATGTCCTGTTGCGTTTCTTTTGGTTTTTCTTGCTGATTTGACAAATGCCCAGTTTGGGTATCCACAGGTTGGAAGAGCATCTCTGATGTGTTTCTGTTCTTTGCTATCCCTTCTGTTTAAGTAGGGACGTGCTCGGGCCGGTGTTGTAAGGTTCTAACGACTGAAGGTTTGTGTTCCAGTGGGAGTCAAAAAGAAGATATTGGTCTGTGTGAGTGGCTTTTCTATACACTTCAATGTTGAGGTTTCCATCTCCTTACATGCTCACCAAACAGCCCAGATGTTTGTAATGACAAACGTAGCTTGTTGTCGTTGGCATCCTCTCTGGTGAACTTGGTGTTGTGGTCAAAGGAGTTGATGTGTCTTGTGAAAGCTTCCACTTCTTTTAGCTTTTAGATTTTGACGAATGCATCATCCACATATCTAAACCAGTGGTGTTCCTCTTAAGGTGCCCAAAGCTCTTTTCCATCTCTTCCATGTAAAGATTGGCTACAATTGGTGACACTGGAGATCCTGTGGCACAACCTTGCCTCTATCTGTAAAAGTGATCCTTGAACTTGAAAAAGGTTTTGGAAAGACAAAGGTCCAGTAGGGTACAGATCTGGTCCAGATTGAAATTAGTCTTGTTGTTTAGGTCACTGTCTTGTTGAAGATGTTTCCTGACTGTTTCCACTGCCTGTGATATAGTGAAAATAAGCACAGGAAAATAAAAGCAAACAAAAAGGGGAAAGGGGGTTTTAAGGGTCCATTCAAGAGTCTCTGAAGTATTTTGAAGTTTTAAGGCTTAATGCATTCAAGTGTCCTTTAAAAGAGCAGCAGATTAATGTGTATAACTCTGATGCAGAGATATTAAATACAATCAAAACAGCATTCACCAGATTTTAAAGTGGAAAATTACTCAAAAATGCATTAAACTACGGTGATGCTGGAAAGAATGGGTCAATTCAGCGGGTACCAGGCAATCTGGGGCAGGCCAGCCTGAACAAAACAAGGTTTGCTCTCATTTGCTTTAGCAGGCTGGTTTACTAATCAATGTGTTCAACTTGGTTTAAAACACAGGAAAAACAAGACACTAAGTTCAGCTCTTTTAAATCGTAGGCAATCATACGCGAAGAGAGCTCTCAACGCAAAGCATTCTGGGATATATCTGCCTCTTCTGAGGCCTTTCTTTGCTTCTAATACACTTCGTAGACACTTTTTTTCTTATGACCCTCAGCCATTTTCAAAGAACTGTGGTGAGAAAGGTGAGCTTCAATGACTGTCTGAAACCGTAGCTCACCACAGATATACACCTGAAAGTGCGAATGCACAGAAAAAGATAGCTAATGGGACAAACACATAGGATCGCCTTATGCAAACATATCACCAGAATGATTGACAATTAGGAAGAGCACTTATTTAGATGATCCACCCAGAAATAAAAGAAGAGACAAAGCTGGCAACCAACTACAAATAGCAGAATTTGCAGCAATCACTTCTTAAAATGTTGTAGAGATGTTTTAAATTTAGATAGATGTGGAAATTATGCTAGTCAAAAACAAGAGGAGAGTTTCATCTTTTAAGAGGCATGCAGGGTTTCCCTCAGTATATTATCACCATGGCAATGTACCGCTATTTTAAATTCCCATTTAAAATTTGTCATGGTTTTTGGTTATGTTGTGCTTTACTTTGCTCCATGTTTCCTAGTTTTGTTGGTTTAATTCCTATTTTGTTGTAGTTTCTAGATTTATGTTAGTTCTCAGGTTTTTCTGTTGTTTTTCTCTGTTGCCCTCTTGTATGTGTTCCTTTCCCCATTGTCTCCTCTCACACCTGCTCCTTGTCAGCTCGTTAGCCCTGCCTT
>NW_015150461.1:1214828-1217843 GCF_000732505.1 Cyprinodon variegatus | reverse complement strand
AGCCAAAACTCTTCCGGTCTCACTATTTTCAAGGACTTCAAAGGATCCAGTCTAGGTAGACCGCGTCCTTGGAGGACCCGTCCTAGGTTTTCGAACAGAGCCATACTCTCCCTCTGCTCTCACTCTTTGTTGGTTCCTTGTTGTTGCTGGTCCTGTCGTCGCCGTTCTCAGCTCACCTCGTCTCTCCCTGGCTCCTTGTGCGTGTTTTCCCTTGATTGTCTCCATGGTTCTGGTCTGTGTTACATTTTTAGTTGGATTTTTGGATTCCTGCCTTTGTTAACTATTTTCATCATTAAAACTACAAGAATTCACCTCAGCCTCTCTGCCTTTGCATTTGGGTACTCTAAACCACAACCATAACGTGACAAAAGTTTAACATATTTAGATAATATTGGATTCATTTTGTATAACATTTCCGTAGTAAATATCTGGCTGTATTATTACATTCAGGTGGTTTTTATGGCCTTCAGCATAGTGACGGCAAAAGACAGGACTACACATCCTCTATACTTGCAGTGAAAGCAGATCATGGCAGAAAAATATCATATTGGCAGATATCATGTAGCGCAGATGAGGTAGAATAGAAGCAGTGAAGCTGAGGGGGAAAGACGAATTAAATGAACACATAGGGAGCAGAAAACACTACTGAACCAAAGAGACCCAGGTTTTTTTGTTGGCCCAAGTCCTTCATGTGCATATCTCAGTGATGCTTAAAACAGAGGTCTTCAAATGCTGCACAAATAACATATATTTCCCTCTTAAAGCATGTTTTACTAATCCGTCTGCAGCCACTTCCAGACTCCAAAGATTGTCCTGCACAAAGTTTGACCTTCCTGCAGAGACTCAACTCAAACCAAAGTTATTAGTAAACTGCTTCAGATGATTTAATTTATAGGTTTATAGTTTGGCAGTATTTCACTGATCTTAAATAAAGCATACTAAAACAGGAAGGTGAGGACTAGCAGCATAAACTAGACTGGTGGCTCACAGTGGAGACTGCATGGCTAAGCTAAATGTACATAAACAGCTGCCAGACATTACAAGCGATGTCTTAATCTCCCCTCAGCCATAAAAGAGCAGATAACTTATATATACTGAGTTACTCTATCTGCTGTTTTATGCCGTTTCAAAG
Organism: Cyprinodon variegatus; assembly: GCF_000732505.1. NCBI lineage: Eukaryota > Metazoa > Chordata > Actinopteri > Cyprinodontiformes > Cyprinodontidae > Cyprinodon > Cyprinodon variegatus. The sequence continues at coordinate 1,216,711 of NW_015150461.1, read as the reverse complement.
AGCGGGTCGTAGAAAGTTCCCCCGAAAGCAAAGCCTCTACTTTGTAAATCATTTGTGATTGTAGACATCCTCTCTGCTGCAGAAGTTTGGGCTGGCTCTGATTTCCTTGTCATGCTCTTCCTCTGCTGATGGATGGTCCTCTGAAGCAGCTCAGACAATAAATCTCTTAAAGGCTACTTATACTACTCTTTTACCACTCTACCGTCCCGGACACTTGTTTCCTCCTGCTACAGCTCCCCTCCTCTGTAATCTTTTATTACTTTCTTCTCGCTCAACATTTATTCCCTTTGTCCTTTTTATTACTTCCAATTTGGATTTCTTATGCCTCTTTTTACAGCAGGATTTCTGGACACCATCTCTCTCACACATAATCTTTCATTGTGGTCTTATGTTTTCGACCCCATGCAGCTGGGAGAGCCACCATTAGCTTCTGTGTGTCTCTTTCCTATTTCCCCCTTCTCCAGTCCTTGTGTCTGTTCTTCTGGCGTGACCGTCTGAAGGGGCAGCTGCATGTGTGTGTGGGAGAGCAGAGAGGATATGCTAGCACACATTCCTTCAGAAGAGGGGCATTCCCTGAAAAGGAGAGTTTTTTTCGAAATGATCTGGTTTGTATTTCCCCTCTGGTTGAGCTCTGCTACAAAAAATAAGGTTTTGCTGGGCATTTGCTACGGTCCGGGTCCAGAACTGATTTGAATCCTCCACAGACCCGTCTTTCCTCCCCTACCAGCCCTCTGGATTTAATGGGATACAGCCTCAGGCCTGATCAAAGGAAAAGTATAAACACAGAAACAGACACAAAAGAAGGAGAGGTAACCCATGATGCGTGCAAATGTTTTGATGATGGTTCTTCATCAATTATCATAAAGTGCAACTCTTGTTTACTGATGCACATGATAGACGACTCCCACCCAAACGTGTTTGTGGGGTTAATTCAGTTAAAACACACACGTTTCAGGAACGTTGTTGTGTATTTTCAGTAAATGAGACATCTGTATTCATCATAAACTATCTCAGAGGGCGATGTGGTTTCAAGCACAGCACAGAATGCCTGGCAAAACCAGGGTGTGTCTGCATGTGGTTTGATGATGTATGCTACTGCAAAGCCACGATTGAAACTCCAAAAGTCTAATTCCACTATCAGTCTGTAGCAGCGCCTAAAGGATTACAATGATTTGGATGCCAGAGTGGAGCCTACTAAAACATTAGTTTGGACTGAAACTTTCCAAATCCTATATAGGCCCAAATATACTGTGTGGGAAGAAAGAGTTTTATGATCCAAATAGCTTCAACAGATGGCGTTTGTCTCCTGGATTTGATGCTGGACATGAATTCTTCTTTATTGTGTCTTGAAAAACTATTCACACCCCAGATGTTTTGCAGATTTTGCCTCTTTGCTCCTACAAATCTACAGTCTGTCTGTCTAGAAGTGTTTTATCACAATCCTTCGAAAGAGATCAGCATAAAGACATGGATAGTTAAAGTTAAATTAAAAGAATACACTGCACAATTTAAAGGTTTAGAGGCTTAAAACATTTCTCTATCACACCAGAGAGCGTGTGTTTGAGTCTCTGTATTTCTGGGGGGGTTATATGTCTAATAAAAGCAGATTAATAAGATATTTCAAAGACTTTAAAGTTTCATAGAAGGCAGTTTTTAAGGATGATTAACCTTGAAGTTTCTGAAAGGACACAACTCCAGGGCTGCCAACCTTTCACCAAACCTTGGAGTGAGATTTTGAAATAGTTTGGAAGGCAACTGTTGTCAGGGTTAGATGAGGACAGGTGCAGCTATACACTCACCAGCCACTTTATTAGGTATACCTGTCCAACTGCTCGTTAACACTTAATTTCTAAGCAGTCAATCACATGGCCGCAACTCAGTGC
>NW_015150461.1:1203393-1212024 GCF_000732505.1 Cyprinodon variegatus | reverse complement strand
AGTGAAGCCCTCCGCCTCCTTAAGTACGGATCTCCTGATGAGCAGATGAGAGACAGTCGGCTCATGCTCCAGGAGATCTTGTGCACCCTCTGGTGGAGAAAGTGGACAAACCTCCAAATCCCAACACACACAATGAAAAACAAAATAAAAATGAGAAATAAAAAAATAAAAAATACAAGGGAGTAGCACAGAGATTTGAGGTGTCATATGTACAATCCTGGTGGCTTATATACAGGTGGATTTACTTTTACATTAAATAATAAATCTTTACTCATTATCTTATTAGATTGTTTAAAATTAACAAAACAGGTGAACAATTCAGACCTTCTAGGGGGCTGTAGATTCTATAAAAACCACCATGACACAAGACAGCATTTGGGTGGATGTTTTTATTCAAAGAAATTTGGACATTTGGATGTTTTATTCATATTTACGCAAGTTGAAGTGTAACCCAGAGGGTAACAGAGCCTGCTTTGAGCTGCTGTTTATTAAAAAAACAGACTCACTTATTTTCAATAAGGGTTTAAACACTAAGGTGATGTTAATGTTTATGTGTTTCCTGATATAATTATTACATTCCATTAATAAAATATGACAATTGAGTCTATCAAGTTTAATTTTTAAAGTAAGCAGGCAACTGTTTAATGACGGACCTGAAACTAAAGGAACTCATCTTTGTTCTTAGAGAGTCTGGGAGAGACAGAGAGTGAAATATTACACCAGCTATCAATAAGCCATCAATAATGTTGATATGTTCTAGTCACTTTGTCACACGCTTGTCAGGAGGCCAAACAGTCTCTGAGGTGGGACCCAAACTGGTTGAAAGAAGTACATGCTCTGAAGAGTTTTCAGCTGAAAAAACTTTCTTTTTTTTTCCTGGTGCAGGACATCAACAAAACCACACCAACCAAGAACAATGGCAGACATGTTTCTTATATAGAGGAGGATCTTAATTGGAAGAAACCATTTTTAAAAGGATCTTCAGCTTCACAATAACAAGAGGACAAGGAAAATTTGGTTTAAATGAAAAACTAATTAAGAAATACAGCAAACAAATATTTCAATTCAATCCAAACAAATACTCAAACTCAATATAGAAAACACCATACATCAGATCAACCTCCCCCTTCAATTATCCAATGGTGCAGTCCTGTACACACCTGCTTGGATTGTGAAACAGCAGAGGTGAGTATTTCACAATATTTTAAGTCTTTAATCCATGAAAATCCCTTTTATGAAGAGTTAAACAAAAACAAAATATTGTAAAGGGAAATCAATTTACCTTTTTACAAAAATGAAGACAAGATGTGGCCAACCAAAGAACCACAACCCAAACAAATCCACTTCACCAAAAACAACAAACATAAACCAATGTAGAAAACCAGATGCTGTGTTTAGCTGCTACTTTGGCCAATATACAGGTAACAATGGCTCATTGTTACACACTTCTATGACTGTGAAATGCACTAAAAGTAAATTTCTTCAGTAGTTTTTCATAACGCTACCAACAATAAGAACCACCGATCGTGAAGTCATTGCTTGATATTGCTAATCGGTGGTTGACAGAATTCATTTTATATTACCCCATTCCCACTGGTCGAAAAACCCATTTAAACTTGGGAACTATCAGCTTTTAGTGTCAGTGGGAACAACTCACTGATCCGCGTTGAGCCGAGTTGGACGACTCAGCAAGCAACCCTGGCGGTGGGAAAACCAGCCCCAGGTCAACCCACTAATTTACGTGATACCATTGAGAGCAACGGACTTACGTCACAATATCACACCAGTCAAGTTTGACCTAACAAGCTATAACCACTCTGCTTACATTCGATAAACATGATGCAGCACTGTTATGAGGTATTAAAATGGATAAAAGAACCGAACAAAAAATCATACTTATTACACCCTGGCTCCCTTCCATTTCACTCTCCATTGTTTACATTCCTGATTTTTGTAGCGCTGGTGATCTCATCAACACTAACCCAGCGTGATGGCATTGCCACTACCAGATCCGTATCAGAAGAACGATCCGTACCATCAGCTCATTTGCGCATGTGCAAGCAGATATTCCGCCAGGTTGCCATAAATAATGTGATTATGGTACTAGAGTACGTATTTCTATCCTTTAATGACTAAAGAATGCTAAACTCCGTTAAACTGCTTGTTTGACATCACCATCGGATATGGTGGATTACACCATGTTTATCGGCATTTTAATTGCTTCTTCTTTAGATTATGAACTATATACCATAAAGGAAAATAAAACAAAAAAAGCTACTTTTATGTTTAAATCCAAAGCCAAAAAAGTTAGCTCTGGGAAGTAGCATAGGATCCCATTTCGGGCACAGATAATAGATTAAACAGAAAGGATTTAAATGCATTTATTTTCTCACTAAATGCATTAATAACATTTTACACATTGTAGTTCATATACTTAGTACTGTATTTTTAGGGGGAGATTTAGGTATTTTGGGTATTTTTTTATGAATTATCAATTTACATTTTTGATGTAAATATCAGTTTTTATGTATCACAGACGCTAATCTTTAAGTTAATAGGAAAATATTATAAAAAATATAATAGGAAAACAACCTATTTGGGGTAACATGTTCAACCAGTTTAAATCTTGAACTGCTTTCCATAAAACTTTTTTTTAGAATTTTATTGCTTTTGCTAAGACGGATGTGTACAAATTGGAATACTCTCTGGGTTTGATGCAACAAAAGGTTAAAGGTTATGAATACTTTTCAAGGCACTATTTATAAAGCACATGTCCTACTCCACAAAGCTGGAGTTTTATGGTCTAAATCGCATCCACATACTGGGTTTGGCTCTAAAGTTGGACGCTGCACAAACATTTATTTCCATCATGTCTATAAGTGAGAGATCATTTAGAAACTGTGTGTTTGGACCTTCTACCAAACACAGACCTACTGCCTAACCACAATCAGCCGGGTGAGTCTGTCCGTCTAGGTAAGGCTCATGGAGCCAAGACATTTACACATAATAAACAAGTAAATCAGCTATATGGCAGCATTACTTTCCTCTTTATTATGTTCCTGGCAAGAATGGGCCTCAGACAAGAGGGAATAAAGAAAAATTGCAAATGAATCCCGAGGGTTTTGCTCTGGACACAATCAGTGTTTCCTCTGGCTGCCAGCTGGCCTGCGTTTGATTTGTAGGGTCTTAATGTTATAAATTTCTGCTGTTATCAGTTTAGAATCACGCTCATCATCAGAGTTCACATTGCTGCGGCGGCCAACACAAACAAAGCTCGGATGTTAGAAAAAAAGGAAAAAGTTGAAGAAGGAAGCAAACGTTTAAATCTGCATGTGCATGTGCGCTGTTTTGTAGCTATCTGTTGAGGGAAACTGAATTTCTGATCCAATCTGTATTAGAAGTCAAAGGTCTGAGTTAAAGCAGCAATAATCAGCATGAGGTAAAGGTCTCTGATTAACTTTCCAGGTTGTAATCTGCTCAGGGCATTACATAAAATCCCTGGAATGTGATTCAACATTTATACTCCCTTTTCCCTGCACTGCCATGTTGGTAGGAACAGTTGAAAGTGTTTCACCCATAAAACCCTCCCTCTTTTGCTTTCCTGCTTAATCTTCTTGTCTAAGCTGCATATTTCTAGTCAATCAGGCTAAAAGAAATAAAATAAATGTGAACAGTTTATAGCAGCTCTTCAGCCATTAAATTGGCTTAGACCCAAGCTTGTGGATCAGATGATTCTGTTTAGTTCAGTCAATTTCCATCTTAATGTCTTCTTTTACTCTGCATCCTTTTTTGCAAGACGGCAAGAATGCTCGCTCTTTGTTTGGATCAGCGCTCTGCAAATTGTAATCAAACTACAGCCAGAGAGAAAAACAAATATGAAAAGTTGATGCACTTCACTGCCACACAAGCAGCAGCAAGGACTTTATTTTTCTTGCTCACTGCGAGGTCCAAAAATATTTGCTTGTTTTTTATCCTTGATCAAACTGCATTAGTAAACTCAAAATATCTGCCTTCCTCCTCAGCGAAAGCCTTATGTAATGAAATACCAGGAAATAGGAGGCCCCAGTGTGTGTGTGCCTGTTTAAAAAAAATCTGAAGGAAAAAGTGAGAAAAGAAAAATAAATCTTAGTCACCAGTTTCTTGGTTAGAACCAGCTACAACTCAACCATGCGGCCGTACTTTCATAAAACAGTGTTGTTCAGATATATATATTTTCATGCATTGTGTGTTTTCTAACAACCCACACATATCTAGTACCACTTCATCTGGTTCTTATTTCATCCTCAAATTATTATTCCTAACTCTACTGGATCAGTGAAACTGGCTTAATACACATTAGGTTAATACACATGCACACCACATTTATTAATAATGAAAACATCACTTCTTTCTGTTTAAAACACAATATTCTTGTATATGTTTTTTTTTATATACTCTAATAATCCCAGAGGGAAATTACTTCTCTCTGCATTTAACCCATCCCCTTGGGGAGCAGTGGGCTGCCATTGTGAGGCACCCAGGGAGCAGTGTGGGGTTAAGGGTCTTGCTCAGGGAGCCAGAGTGGCAGTCTGTGGGGGATCAAACTCACAACCTCAGGATTCAAAGCCCAATGCCCTAACCACTAGGTCGTCACTCCCCGTATAAAGTTAGGTAGGAAAATGTAGCCTCTCAATTATACGCTACAACCATCGGGTCCTTTTACTTTGAAAGTGCATCAGTCCCCCAACGATGCACCACAGAACTCTTTTTGTAAATTTACTTGAAAAAGGCATAGGTCAGTATCGGGTGTTGCAGGCCAACAACAACCTCAATGACTCCCCATTATGAAGGGGTGGACCTGTTCTTTCGGTTCAATTTGCATGTTTTCTAAGCCATAACAAGGCTTTGTTGGGCTACTTTAAAAAGAAACCCAACAAAGCCTTGTTATATTACTTTAAAAAGCTTGGAACTCAATGCTAATCCAGACAAATTGAATTGAAAAAAACTTCCCGGATGGGAAGTGAAATGTCTTCAAACTTGGAAAACAAAGTTGTTGTTTTTTTTTAACTTTTTTTTGACTGAGAATCTTCACTAGCAAATCTACTAGAAAGAATTAACAAATTGATAACATTAATTTTGAACATGTAAAATAGCACACAGTTTCAACAAATAGGTAAACAACAATTTTACCGGGTATTCAAATAACCAACCATGAAGGAAAAAGGTATAAGAAGTATAAACCTGAAATGTCCAACAGGAGCAGGAAAGCAAAAAGGGAAGCCCAAGCCCCACACCATGACAGAGTGGTGCAGAGGTCTAGCACTGCACACTTGTAGCAAGAAGGTTGCTGGTTCAAATCCCGGCTCGGGATCTTTCTGCATGGAGTTTGCATGTTCTCCCTGAACATGCCTTGGTTCCGGCTTCCTCCCACAATCCAAAAACATGATTGTTAGGTTAAATGGCTTTTCAAAATTCTCCTTAGTTGTGAGTGTGTGTGTGAATGGTTGTGTTACCCTGCAATCATCCAGGGTGTATAGAGTTTGTAAGATGGGAAAAATTTACTTTTGAAGTAAAGTCAAATGATATGTAAAATCTAAATCTAATATGGCTATATTTAAATTCACTGGTTTCTATACAAACATTAATTCTTGTTCATTTAGTTAAAAATAAGTATATTAGGTTGGTCCAATGTCAATATATTAGTTTGGTTCATCAACTGAAATGTTTAGAAAATAATTTGGAACAGGGCAAAGATTTAAAGTTGTGTAAAGTGCAGTATTATTGTTTACATCAACATAATATAATCATGACAAGCGATTAAATTCAGATTCTGTGAAGTCAAATATTTTAGATGTGATATCTGGACATAATTTTTTTTTTTTTGTTTGAGCAAGGTTATACTTTTTCCAGTGTAAATAACAACTAACCCAGTTTTTTTCATACTTTAAAAGGAACAAACCTTTGTACATCTACTTAAACTAGACCTTTAATCATTAGGTGACGTCGCATGGTGCTTGTGGCTATATTGCTTCATGTCAGTTGTCATAAAAACTTGTTAAATAGCTGATGTGAAGCTAAAAAACTACTATTTAAAATAAATTTCAAACACATTTTAAACATACTTTCCATTAGAATCACATTTCTGTGATAAAATAGTTTTTCTATTGGTTTAAGAAAGGGGTCACCAACGCCGTACCCATGGGCACCAAGGTGCCCTCAAGGACCACATTGGGGGCCTTCAGATTCTTCTAAATAAAGAACAACCCACCAGTGGGCTAAGTTTGAAATTTTATTTTATTCTGTTGCTCTTCTTTTTAATCATTTATAGAGATTTCAAAATGACAATGTCTGAATAAACTTAGAAATTAACAGAAACAATAAGAATATGTTGATAATGAACAAAGTTTAGGCTAACGCTAACCCTTGCAGCTCATGGGTCAGTAATGGTCGCCCTTCCTACGTCTCGGTACCCTTGAAGTGGCCCTCAGCCTTAAAAAGGTTGGTGACCCCTGGTTTAAGACATTATTCTTTAGTGAAATAATGTGTTTTCATTAACTGTAATTGGAAAATAATTACGGATGAACAGAAATAAATGCCTCTGTGTAATTAATCTAACTAATGGGTTTCCTTAGTAAATTTGGTGTCTGGAAAGATAAATCCCATACAAACCCACAGACATCAAACCACTTCTTATTCACACTTTAAACTTAAACACAACCCATAGGCTAGCCCAAATAAATATAAATTATTTTATAATTATGTAAGTGCTATAAATGTAAAATAAAATAAAACATATTGACTGTGAATAAAAATGTTACCATTGAAATTAGGGCTAAAGAAACTATTTTCAGATGCAAAAATTGGTGAGAGAGAAAAAAGACACGTAATGGTTTGTATGGAACTATTTAACCAGGATCACAATATTTAGGGTGATATTTTTGTTTTTTTGGGGCAAACCAGGGTGCTAATGCAGTTCAAATTGGAGAAAATCAAAGTGAATCATTAATTTTTCAATTGACTTTATATCCAGTGTTTGATTTAAAATAATAACCAGCGTATTAGCTTGCAATATTGTGGATACCAAATTCAAAAATCATTAGTTTATAATGTATTGTGTTAAAAAGGAGAGATGTAAATGCCTCACGTATGAACTCACTTATATATGTTTTGAAAAAAAAAGTGAACTTGCAGTCTGCATTATTTTTTGCTTGTAAAAATCTGACTATAAAAATATTCAAGGTCCTGCTCCAGGGATTCTTGACCTGTTTTTGGATAATTAAGCCTTTTTGGGGAGATTACAGGTCAGCACTCAGACTGGTGCTGTTGCCAAAATTCTTTTGTATTCTAACAGACAGAAGTGACTTGTAATAATATTCCACCCCTTCAAACATCCCCCAGTGTGTGTTTGTGCAGCTACAGTACCTTGCATCCCCCGTCTGCTCGCTTGTCTGGAAGCAATTAAATCCATGCCTTCATACCTTCTGCCATCTGGGCTCTGCTAGGCTTTCTCACTCCTTTACTCCCTGAATTAAGAGACTAGGCTGTATCTTTTTCCATTCTCCAGGCTCGTATTTATTTTCAGTACACTGGAGGCTTTATTGGTTCTGCTCTTTTTCTCTTTGCCTTGTTCTACATTTCTCAGGGAAAATAAGCAACCAGAGAAGGCTTCAATTTGTCACCTGGGAATGACTTACTGCAAAAAGATGAGAGGGGTTAATGTAAAAATGACACAGCTGCAAAAACATTCATGTTAAATGATGTTGTTAATGTGAAGTGAAAGAAATTACTGAGCCATCTAGTCCAGAATTATTACATTCATTATGCAAAAAAGGGAACATATAGTGCTCTATAAATGCACATATTCCTTCCACATTTACATATTTTTTCATGTTACAGACACAGACTTCAATATGTCTTTTGATTTCGTGTGATAGATCAAAGCAAAGCAGTGCATGCATTCAAGGTGGAATGAAAAGCCTTATGCTTTACTCATTTTTACTAATAAAAATCGAAGAAAAAAGTGAGGCTACATTTGTCTTCACACCGGTGAGTTAATACTCAAGGCAAGGCAAGTTTATTTACATAAAAGCAATTTTTTGCTGCAATTACAGCTGCAGGCTTTGGGTATGACTTTACTGTAGTACACCTCTAAAGACATGTATTGCTGCACATTCTTCCTTGCAAAATAGACATAGCTCAATATCAGTCGGAGTTGATAAAGGTCAAATGTGACAGCGAGATGTGACCATATGTTGGGGTATGGTAAAGTTACATCACTGTTGCATTCATGTCTCTTGCAATTTCTCACACTGGATACCTAGGAACGATTGTAACTAAGCTGAAAGCTTCTACTACATATACATCTGTGGACAACTTATGATTTGGACCATAAGTATCCCCACATTCAATGGGCTGAGAAACAACTCTTGGAAAGAACTTATTGTCACTCTTGGATGACTAAAAGAGGCATGGAAATGCTGGAGAAAACTGTGTTTTTTACTTCTACATGTAGCGTGGTGTTGTTAGCTTGTGGTCTGCGCTCTACACTTCCCCCTGGAGTCAGACAGAATATTTGTTAGGGTCCTGTTTGTGGGTTTGGTTTGTGTTTTTCTTTTTGTTTCTCCTTCCACCACTAGATGGTGCCCCTTCCCC
>NW_015150461.1:1199390-1202120 GCF_000732505.1 Cyprinodon variegatus | reverse complement strand
CATGTAGGTTATCTCTAGAAACCCATCATGACAATATTACTGTAAAGGGTAGAAAAGACAATTTCTGCACAGAAGTAAGATGCATCAAACATAAATCAGTCTTTACTCTCAATTGCACTTAGATAGAACTTTAACAGGGTTGTTCTAGTATGTAAATAACTCTTTTACATAACCCACCCCATCCTAGCTCTGGATGTATGTTTAGTGTTGTCAAAGGAAGGCTAACCTTTTTTGCAGCCTCTAACTGGTTATCTTCCAGGATTGTTCTCTATTGAGCTCCAACAATCTTCCAATCAACTCATCAGACCAGTTTTTCTGTCTAGTTGGAGGAAAGCATCCCCGAGCATGATGCCCCCATCACCATGTTTCATCAGGGTTATTTTTCTGAAACAGATATTCAAGTCGACGAAAAGAATACATTTGGTTCTCTGTTGACCAAAACACCTTATCCCTATTGTTTGTTATGAAACCTTCTGGACTATGCAAACCTTAGAAAAAGTCATCTATCCATTTTTTGTCACTCTTATCCCTGCTGTGGTTGCAAGGAGTGCTGGTGCCTATCTCCAGCTGTCTACGGGCGAGAGGCGGGGTCCAACCTGGACAGGATAAACAAGCATTCACACACCAAAACCTAAGGATAGTTTAGAGAAGCCAATTAACCTAACAGTCATGTTTTTGGACTTTGGGAGGAAGCAGGAGTAGCCAGAGAGAACCCATTCAAGTTCAGGGATAACATGCAAACTCCATGCAGAGAGATATCGGGCCGGGGATCAAACCCAGAACCTTCTTACTGCAGGGCAGCAGTGACACCCACTTCTCCACTGTGCAGCTTCTTCAAAAGCATTCATGTCTAATATTGTTTTTAATTTTAGTTTAGGAAGAAATTTGAAGCTATCTTGTTTTATTTGTAATATAAAATACAGTGGCCTTCTGAAAGTAATCAGAACTTGTCACGTTGCAACCACAGAGGTCAAAGCTATATTGACCAACACATAGCATCACATTGATGTAAAATTGTAGAAATCCAAGTTTTCACATAAACCCTAAAATAGTGTATTTCATTATGCATTCAACGTTTTGTACTTTAATAGTTTCAATGTCTTAAACCCAAACATTTTCAACAGATATGAATACGTTTGAAAGACACAGTTTTGTTTTTTCAGGGAAGCCATTCCATGTAAAATGAAAAGGTCTTAGTTGTTGCGAAACTTGTGAGTCAGGCTGTAAAAAGGTGTTCCCGCTGTTCCAGAGTCTTCACTGTGTGTTTTACTCATCATTGTCAGTCCACAGGTTTAATAGTCCTTCACCAGTCTGTGGTAGATCCCATTACTCAGAGTGGAGTGAAGATACTGGCAGGTACATAACTTTTCCATTTAAAGAGAAAGTGCTAAAAGGGTCAGTGCAGGCCGATGAATGGGTCATGGCGAAGCACAGGTTGGATCTGGTTATTTATCTTCATTGGCCAGACCCAAGAGATTACTCCATTTTCTGATGAGGAAACATACGAGCAGTCTAGCAGCTGCTTGTGGGATGGGACAAACAGCAGCAGCAGAAATCACTCAGGGCCTGATAGTGAGCAGCCATCCCATCTCAACAACTTCTCACTTGGAAAAGTAACATAGAAGAGAGGTTTGCCTACCTTGCTAGATAAGATAGTGGAAATTATTTGCATTTTCACACAAAGGTTATAGCAAATTGGTGCAAGTAGTCAGTTTGGGATAAACAGTGAAGATTAGCGCCGGCTTATCCTGAGAAAGTCCCAGAAAGAATTTACTTCATAAAAGATATAAGCAACTTGATCACTTTTATACAAGAGGGGGAAGAATGACTCATTTTATGCACGGAGATGCATCAGTGAGCAATGACTAAATTGTTGGAGATTCCCAGTTTTTTAAGTTCTGCCATTTTGTTAAAGTTAAAAAGGTTGCTTAATAGCTCTAATTTGACATGTGTTCGCCTTTCGTTTATGAGGTGAGAGAACTCTAAACAGTATTCAAAATTAGTTTAAATTCTCTTCACACATTTTTGGCAGACTTTGTGACCTTTTGTACATTTTAAGGGATTAGCCTACTTAAAATTACAGCCCCTCTGTAAAGTTGGCCCCTAGTCAATTATTTTATGCCTATATCTGTTTAGCTAATCAGATTTACTGGGTGGTTAATCAGCTTTATATGCCGTAGTGTTTTGGGAGGTGATAATACATTCTGCTCATGTCAGGAGGGATTAGTCCCTGCCACACTAAGAGTCCCCAGGGTCTCGGTCAATGTTAGCGAAAGAGCACATTGGTCATACAGCACTTTATCACATCATAGCTGCCTCTTTAAAACACAGCTGCAATATATTGTAATTATTGAAGAAATTCTATGGTTTAGTTTAAAGGAAAAGTTCAGTCTAATTCAGAATCCAAACTTCTGAAAGTACTTTAAATGTGAAATAATTACATACTTTTAAATAAATGATGTGTGTTTTAATTAAGAGTTATGTTATTTGAATGTGCATCCATGTTTGTCAAAGAAAACTACTTCCAACTTCCGGTTTGTGACGTCGCGGTGCGGTATCAGTCCCAGTGCTTTATCAGGTGTTACAACGCGTTATTATCCATGATGGCGAAGGCCAGTGCACTATGCAAAACAGAGATTAACAGATTAATAATGTGTTTTTTCTCTGGCCAAAAGTTTGATGGCAAATCCTCCCACTTTAAGTTGGCCATCCAACAACCAACCCGTCCGT
>NW_015150461.1:1190937-1198845 GCF_000732505.1 Cyprinodon variegatus | reverse complement strand
CACATTTACAGAAGGAAACAATGTAGCAGTGCTCTTGAGATCTGTAAAGGTTGCAAATACCAGATTCAATCTCCACAGCCTGCACTCTGGGTCCCTGAGCAGGACCCTCACCCCCCGATTGCTCCCAGTGGTACCGAGGCAGCCCACTGCTTTGGACTGCTGTGTGAGGTTAGCAAAACTGTTGTTTTTTGCAGCACCAGAGCCTATATCTGTCAGGTCTAAGCACCTAAAACATCATACATACATACAGGGAAAGAAAGAAGGCACAGAGACAATTAATTTAGTTACTCGCGAGGAGAGTAGGAAGAGACTGCAGAGTTTGCAATCTCCACCCCACTTTGCAGTCTTCAGCTTTCTCCTCGGCATTTATTGAAGAAAAGGGGATGTCCCTTATAACACCAGCTGAGGTTTAACTAAGGAAAAGGGAAACAAAACCCGTCCGTTGCACGACCTTTATCTGGAGCAAGAGTTAATAAAAGATGAATCACACATTATACATCATAATAGTTCATTAGAACACAACCCATGAAACACAAACGGAGTATAAATTTTTCGGAGTATATAATATTTCTAACAATATCTCTGGGCAGCACGACTTATGTCACGTTTTTACGCAAGTTACGCACACGGCATTCAGTAAGCAAGTACGACGTCACCAGGTATAAGTCTATAAAAGCAAAACAAAAGCGATTGGAAGAGAAAGATGGCAACGAGGCGCTTTGCAATCATTGCAAAGTGGCAATTACATCTGTGGGAGGAAAATTCATCCAATATGCAGAAACACTTGCGCAAACAACATGGCATACATTTTAACGAATGCTGTGTTTTTGATGCTTCCGGACAGAAGCTAAAGTTACGACAAGCAGGAAAGGCAACTCTGGTGGTAAGTATCTCGTTTTATCTCACTGGCTGTGCTTAATGTGATTCCAGGTAAATCTTATGCCATTTCTTGAAATAAACCCATTTCCTCTCTTTGGGGTTATTAAACATGCTACGAAGTTGCTCCGCAGTTCAGGGAGCTGGAGAAAGGTTAGGTTCGTTTATTTAAATCAGGGGGAGATGAATTTATTTCCCGAAATTGTACAATAATGCCTTTCCATTCAACGGATGCCTTCTTCATTAGATTTAGATGACTCTGACGAGACGGGTAGCCTGGCTGGCTCAGAGGCTGGCAGCTCCCGTTCACTTACTTCTGTTTTCGCCGAGGCAGGCAGATATAGAATGTCCCAGGCGAAGGTAGACGAATGTCACCCTGCATTTACCAAGTTCATTGTTTCACAGAACCGATAAGAGAATCAATACCAGGGGTTGACATTAAGGATTTTTACCACTTGCCCAAAGGGCAAGTGACTTTCACATTTAATTTGCCCAGAAACAATTTTTTGCCCAGTATAATGTTTGATAAATTTAGTTCTTAATAATCCTTTTTTAAGTGAATGTCGGTGATTTGAAAGTAATGTTGTGTGATAAATATTATTTTTTTGTTATTATTGCACTTGCCCAGCGGGCAAATGCAATGTACTCTCCGGACAATAAAAACTACTTGCCCCGGGAGATCGGGCGATGGTTAACATCGAGCCCTGGATAAGGAATCGAATAGTTTCACAGAATCGATAAGGGAATCAGATTTGTGAAAATCTTATCAATTCCCAACCCTAGTGCAGCCCCTCTGGCTCACTTGGCCCTGACCACTTTAGTTGCATATTTTATATTTTTACACCGACATGAGTTACACTTTGAAGTAAAATCGTCAAGTTATTTGATATTTTCTAAATTTATATGCCCATAACTCTTTGGTTGCATTTAACGTTTTTATGATACTACGTCCTGCTGCCTTAACTTGTTTTTTAAGCTTTGGTTTTGCTGAAAATTTTTGTAAATATGGCTTTTCTGTGTATGTTTACCATAAAAGCATCATGAGACCAGGACTGTATCACTGTACATATGTACAGTATAATTAATTAAAAAGCCGAAGCAAAGGAGGTGAACAAGTGAAGACCTCCTTGTGCAGTTGCAATAAAAGAAAATAAAACTCAACGATCAAGTGTAGAAAGTCGAAAGACGATGCTTGATTCCAAGAAGTATTGACTTGTGCTGGGAAAACAGTATAACAATTGGAGTACGCTAAATCTGGAGCTAAAGCTCAGGAATCATTCTGATGTTACTGCAACGATTGTAGACATGTTATTCTGACGGGATTAGTATTACCTACCCCACAGATGGCCGACTGTACTTTGCTGAACTCCAAGTTCCTGTGATACTGTAGTTCTACTACTCCTTGAGAGCAGGCAGGGAGAGACTCACTGGAACTTGAAATAGGTGAAGATCAGGTTGGTCTTGGACTACACCAAGACGTCGGTTTCCCGCAAGGCATTAGAGCATGGTCGGCTCAGTCGGGACTTATTTAGTAGCATAGTATCTGGCTTTCTGTTTTTTCTTCCAGTAGATGCCGCCACTTCTGCTTATGTCAGCACATTGCGCCCGATGCTGAGGTTCTATTTAAGCTTAAAAAGGACAATCAGAACACTATCAGGGCAGACATTTTGAGTATATTGCCTTATTTTTCATAATAGCTGGATTTTTTTTTGGTGTTGGCATATTAAGTGACTGTGTACATTTAAGTAGACTTTATGAAATATCTAAGCTCTGGTGTGTGTATGTCTTTGATCATCAGACACTCCTATTTTTAATAATAGTAGCATACTAGGATGAAGTGTTTAAATGTACATGATATTCTGTGTCTATTCTAGGTAAAGCACATTTGCCGTTATGTCCTTTTTTTAGGGTTCCCTTGAGCCATATTTATGACCACCTGACCATATAGGGAT
The DNA here is from genome assembly GCF_000732505.1 of Cyprinodon variegatus. Classification (NCBI taxonomy): domain Eukaryota; kingdom Metazoa; phylum Chordata; class Actinopteri; order Cyprinodontiformes; family Cyprinodontidae; genus Cyprinodon; species Cyprinodon variegatus. The sequence goes on along the minus strand of NW_015150461.1, from coordinate 1,196,017 downwards.
TTCCTTTAAATCATCTATACATAGCCAGTGAGTTCTTGCAAACCCAAATAGTCAAATAAGTTTCAGTTGATTTAATACAAATGAACAGTGCAGTTTTCCTAAAATAGACAAGGGTAACATCCACCACAGTGATAAAATGTCCAGTTCTTCGCTACTTGGATGCTCTGGGCAGACACAGCTAAATGTCCCCCTGAGAATGTAACTTTATTGGGCCTGCTCTTAAATATACACCTGATTCCAACATAAAGTGAACCAATTTAAAAAAACTTTTTATAGATCATGCTTAAGCTATAGACATACTTTACCTGACCCTTGATACTACATTAAACCTTTTGATTATGCATGGATATTGTGTGCAATTGTTAGGGGACTAGAATTTAGCACACTTTATTATATTTCTGAAGTATATGAACTCTGCATACATAGCCAGACTTTCCACCATTAACAAAATCCAAAAAGCAGTAATTATACTGACACTAGACTTTATCTAATGTTCTCCTTTCTTGCTTTCTGATTTTCTGTTTTGATGCATAGTTTTACTCTGACTTGCCTCTGTTTATGTGGCTCAGAAATCAGACGTATATGTTATTTTTCACAAGGACTCCAGTAATATATAAAACGAATCTTCCATATTGTTTTCCTACATAGCTATTCAAATCTTTTTCTGCTTTGATGTATTTGTTATGAGCAAACCAAGCCGGGTGTATGCTGTCACTGCACGCTGGGTGGTTGGATTTGTGGTTGCAATCACCGAGACTAGAGCAAATTTAAAATGGGTTTTAAACTTTGTAGTGGTGTAGCGGTTTTTTAGTATTTGCAGCACTTCTCTTGTGGGATTACACATAGCATCTCCCAAATAAAAGTTTAGTTTTTTACCACTAGAACCAAAAGTACTCTGATTTCTAGTTTTTTTCTTGAATTTTGTTTCTATAACAGTGTCTCAATAACATTTTCTGCATATTTCAAATACTATTTCTACCTTCTGCTTTCGATTCTAATGCCTTTCTTAGGGAAAAAAGAGCCTGTCTCCCTTGGTGAAGCTTCGAAATATGCCTGCATTTGAAAGTGAGGTAGGTAACTCAGTCGTCTAGAAATTCTGGTGTGTAGTGAGAATCATATCCCCACAGGGACACTTGCTTGGTGGCAGTTTTTTATTTCTTAATGTCAGAACCTGAGTAAAGGAGCCGCTCAAGCATCGTCTTGGTTCTTCTCCACATGCCGTGACTGTAAATGATGCATCACTCAGGCTCTCCAGGGAAAACTTCAAAGCAGACAGATCCAAAAGCATTCTTTAATAGCACAGGTGTATGACTTAGTTGAGGCAGATGAACATCTAGCTTTAAAGTTGGAACGCGACGATTCACAACATCCCATGTTTTCGTCGGGATGACTCAGATGGCTGGAGGTTCACTCCCCACCCTGTCGGGTGGGAAGCCTGCCTGTTTGTACATGCACACATATCATTACCAGGTAAATAAATAGGCCACCTTGTCTTTTTCTGGGAACCTCAGCCCGGTGCCTGCAGAAGATTTTGCTGCTTAACTATTCTCTTTTCCTCCTATAAATACCCCATTCACTCTCACGCACAGCCACATAAAAAGATAACGTAATGCTAAGTCGAACCCTGAATATAGCTTATAAAGTGCCCATGACATGTTATTTCCAATTCAAGAAAAGCCATTTGTTAATATAAGATAGATATATGTAAAAATAAAACATAGACACAGGACATTTGGGTCAAATTAAAGAAGAAATCTTAAAAGCAATCTCTACTAGCAAAAAGGCCTTTGAAGCCAAACCTCTCTAAAAAAAAAAAAAAAAAAGAACTGAAGACCACAAATAGAGAGCAAGTCGGTTAGATCTGCAGATTCCACTGAATTTTTGTGTATATGGTAAGTTTCTTTTAACAATCAAAGACGGTTTTTATTAACGATTTGTGGAATGAATGCTCGCCACATCTTTGCAAAAAAAAAATTTGTGGTAAAATCATCAATGCAGAAACCCTGAGTGAGTTCTGCAGAAGTAAAGACAGGAAAGGACAGCAGATTTCACCTAATCAACCCAAAACAGTCTCTCTATAGAATACTTTTTCATGCCTGAGGATTATGGAATAATTAAAATATTATAATTATGAGAAGAAACATCCTACAGAGAAGAAGACTCAACACAGTTCATGTTATGGCTGCTACAGGTAGCTCGAGCAGGACGTAAACTACCTTCTAACAGAGGCAACAATTAGTGTAGTTTCTCAGCATAAAGTTTGTTAAATAAAAACAGTTTCCTTTCCATTTGGAACTGTTTGCATGTGTACATATCTGAATAATGCTAGATGTAGAGTGGTTAAAGTTATAGATTACGCCAAAATCAGTCATTCGCCGCTATGATAGCAATAATGCTGCAGCACATTTTGATCATCTGTCACACAGCATCTTGATGCATGTTGAGCATTGGATACAGCACGTTTTAACCTTCCAAGTGTGGACATGCTTTAAATTCATCCAAAAAGTCAAATACTCGAGTTGGAACATCTGAACATTTGCTGCTCAGTGCTGTGCAACCAGTCAGAGAAGTCTATCTGGTAACGGGTAGGGAGACTGGATCTAAACCATGATCTCTGCTCCTGCAGAGCTGTCAGCATAAGCAAAATCAAAAATATTTAAATATATAATCCTGGATGAAGGTGAGAAGAGTAGTGAGAACTGCAGAAAAGATAATCGAGGCTCGTCTTGCCTCCATTAAAGACATTTCATCCCAGTGCTGCGTGTCCTGAGCCCGCAACATTATAAATGACCCCTCATTTTGTATACACTGTGTGTATACAAAATGAAAAAAAAGTTTGTCTGAGTCTAAGAATATTTAAAGGAATAGTACACCCAAAACATGATTAGCCTTCATTTTCTACTCACCCCCATGCTGAACAACACTCTGNTCAAAAAAGTACTCCAGAGTGTTGTTCAGCATGGGGGTGAGTAGAAAATGAAGGCTAATCATGTTTTGGGTGTACTATTCCTTTAAAGGCTGCTCAGTGGCACAGTGAGTAGCACTGCTGCCTTGGAGCAAGAAGGTTCCAGGTTTGATTACCGGCCCGGGGTCTTTCTGCATGGAGTTTGAATGTTCTCCCTGTGCATGGGTGTGTTCTCTCCTGCTTCCTCCCACAGTCCAAAAACATGACCGTTATGTTTATTGGCTTCTCTAAATTCTCCTTAGGTGTGAGTGTGTGTGAATGGTTTTTTATCCTGTTTGTCTTGATTGATTTATGCCCTTTATTGAAGCATGGTCTGCCCTATGTTCTTCCACACCGCAACGCAAGAGGGACAATCACAAACTAGAAAAAGGGTCCCAGCGTTCTCGCGCACCTCGCTCTTCTAGCTGGTCCAACTTCACAAGTTTTTTTTCCACAATCGCGGTCATACAAACAAAACAAGCTGGTACGGTACCAAACAGGAAATACGCATAGTGTAGAGCGGACGTAGATTCGACCAATCAGATGCCTCCTGTCTGAGGCACTGTCTGCGGTCACCTACAATTTTGGAGAGGATCCCCAGAGTGTCTGCCGCATTCACTGCGACACACACGCAGATGACCTGGTTTCTCAGTATGAATCAGCCTTCAACGTGACAGAAAATGGATGGATGGATCTGTATTTAAAGTTGTTGGGTGTGAACGCTGCATAAGAGGCAGACTAGGCTCATGATGCAACATTTTCCTGCACAGGGTTCCGGTTGTTTATGTCTTCAAGGTAAGCTCAAACGCAATTTTATATAACTTAAAAAACGTTTTCATCTAAACCTAAACTTTGCTACATTGCGCTGTGCTCTGACAAAAAACACAATAGTTTTCTGAGCATAAAGCCATTACTCTATTCCAGCTTTTGCACTATCAGCAACCTAGTGCTTGCACTTTCTTCTTTGAAGCTTTCTTGCATGAAAATAATCTTTGTGAGTTTTAACAGAGAGAGACAGAGTTAAGAAGGAAAAGTTGTGAAAACATTGAAAGATGATCTTTTTGCATCAGGTTGTTGTTGCTCAAGTTAAAAAGCATCTGCTAGGCACATGGGTTTGACAAAAAAAAAAAAAAAAACAATGACCCGAAAAAAAGCCCTTTTTTAACTGATGCGATGTGTAATGGAAAATCCATTTACGAGAGAACGTTTCATTCACTACTGTTCCAAGCCACCCACCTGGATGATACCACCAGGGCTCTTCTGTGCACAGTAATACAGTGTAGGAGAAGTAAGAAAAGAGACACCAGGGGATCTTTTTTTAACCAACCCACATAGGCTCGCTTTAAGCCTTTATTTTCTTCCATTTGGCACAACTGAGATGAGCAGCTCATGCAAACTGCTGAGCACCCATACGTCTTTCTCTTGTGAGGCTCCACTCTTGGATTGTTGCACTTCTTCTCACAGGATAGCATTCCAGACCACAGCAATGAGTGTTTTGTAAATAGACAAAAGTCTTTGAGCATCCTCTTTACTTCAAACTCTTGTTTTTTTTCAACTCTCCTTCCCTCAACACCACAAATATCCTCTATGGGCCAAAGCAGTTTGGATGAAAGAGTAAAAATGGAGTGTGATGGAAATGTCCTTTGATAATTAAGCCAAGATCTGAGCAGTTGAGCTGAGCTGCAGACTCATTGCTTCTTTTCCGTGACTTACTTTGTCCAGAACCCTGGGGTTATTACAAATCTGTGGGTGTTAAAAGTCTAAAGCTGCCAGAGCTTAGCCTCAGCTTTGTGAAAGTTATCTGTTGGAGTTTGAGTTCTCACACAAGAGGAACTCCTCAGATATCCCCTCTGATTGACAAATAACACTGCCTGGCCAAAAAAAAAGTCGCCACCTGGATTCAACTAAGCAAATAGGTACGAGCCTCCTATTGGATATTTACTGCATGGGCGATTATCTTTCAGCTGGCAACAAGTTATTTAACCCCAGTGCAATGACTTCCTTCTCATTTCCTAAACAACCTTGTCCAAAGACACATCCCGTGGTCGTGAAAGAGATGTTAGTCTGTTTGAGAAGGGTCAAATCATTGACATGCATCAAGCAGAGAAAACATCTAAAGAGATTGCAGAAACTACT
>NW_015150461.1:1180464-1190591 GCF_000732505.1 Cyprinodon variegatus | reverse complement strand
GAGTACCAACAAATAGGGCACCGATACCATTTTGAGAGCCATAAGTTTATTCACTTATTGTCACCCATTCCTGGTAGGCAATAAAAACTTTTTATTTTTATTTTCCAGTAGAACTTTTTATCAAAAAGTCACTTTGTATTAGATTTTTTTCCTGCTTCACAAAGGTAGGCAGCAGCTTGACAAAGCCATGATGGCAATTATTTTACATTATTATGGTGTCGGCCGATACTGCACAGCCAGGTATCGGGTATCGGTATCGGGGCCAAAAAATGGCATCGGTGCAACACTACTAATCAGTGAGACTAACCGGAAAAAAGGCTTCAATTTGCTAGGGAGCATAAAGATTGGACTGTGGAGCAATGGAAGAAGGTCATGTGGTCTGATGAGTCCAGATTTACCCTGATCCAGAGTGATGGGCGAATCAGGGTAAGAAGAGAGGCAGGTGAAGTGATGCACCCATAATGCCTAGTGCCTACTGTACAAGCCTGTAGGGGTGGTGTTATGATCTGGGGCTGCTGCAGTTGGTCAGGTCTAGGTTCAGCAACAGTATGTGCTCAAAGAATGAGGTCAACTGACTACCTGAATGTACTGAATGACCAGGTTATTTCATTAATTGATTTTTTCTTCCCTGATGGCACAGGCATATTCCAAGATGACAATGCCAGGATTCATCGGGCTCAAATTGTGAAAGACTGGTTCAGGGAGTATGACATCATTTTCACACATGGATTGGCCACCACAGAGTCCAGACCTCAACCCCATTGAGAATCTTTGGGATGTGCTAGAGAGGGCTTTGCGCAGCGGTCAGACTCTACCATCATCAATGCAAGATCTTGGTGAAAAATTCATGCAACACTGGATGGAAATAAATCTTTTGACATTGCAGAAGCTTATCGAAACAATGCTACAGTGAATCAAAGCTAAAGGCGGTCCAACAAAGTATTAGAGTGAGTGACCTTTTTTTTTGGCCAGGCAGTGTAGATAGAAAGCTCATTACAGTAGATGTGTGGATCTCTCAGCTGTTTGTGGTGGTAATTCACTGCATACACCACAGTGATTATGCATCTGTCAGAGGTGTCAAATAACTAAGAGTAGATAGTTGCTTTGCTTAAGTAACTTTTTTCTGTATCTGTACTTTACTTTTGTACATATTGATAATAACATGACATAACATCTGCAACACAGGGAAAATCAAGAGCATCATCTGGGTAGTTAGAGTCCAGGTGAAGGATCAGATTCAGAGGCATAGGGCATTCCCCATCCATCCCCCTTTATTTTATTTAGATTTTATTACATTTGCAACTTTAATGCTGTAAATATAAGAGCTCTAAACGTATTAAACTGTCCATGAAAGATTCCTGTTCAAAATAGAAGGAATCCCTTTATTGTCTCACAATGGAGAAATTCTGGTGTTTACAGCAGCAAAAAGATTATAGAAAAAAATTCTCACACAAATGTGGACCTTAGAAAAATGTATCATTTAAATGTTCAATTTAATCTATATTATTCCGTCTGCATTGTTGGTGGATGTAGTTGTGGAGCCAAATGCAGGGTAAAAGGATGCAGGGAAGATTGCTTGCAAAATTTAATGAAAAAGTAAAACACAAAATCTAAAGTCCAGAACTGATCAACAAGGAAACTCAAAAACAAAAAAAGAATAAATAAAAAAATAGGAGACACAAGGGAGAAATAAACCAAAACAATGACGATGATGCAGCAATGAGTAACTGAACAGGTGGTGTATATAAGGGAGACAGAAACAATGAGAGGACTAATTAGCTGATAGGGAGCAGGTGTAGAGAGAAGTAACTAGAAGGAGCTGAGACAAAGGAGACTGGTAAAAAGGGGGGGGGTGTAATTAAAAAAATAAAGATAACAAAAAATGGAAAAGAAACCAATAAATGCCATAAATCAAAGTGTACATTAACACATTATCTGTGCATATAAAATTCTTAGTTTTGCTGTTAAGGTTAATGTAAAACCTCTTTCTTTTTACTTAAGTGAAGGAGTTCAGTCACTACTTTTAGTTTTTCTAGATTTTTCTTTTTCCCTGAGGGATCTGTACTTTTACGTAAAGAAAAACAGAAAAACAGTGCTTTTAGCAGCTCTGGCATCTGTTTAGTCTGCAGTCAGAGAAAACGATTTCGGGTGCAACAGAAGAATCTACCAGTTTATACGTCTCACGTGGATCGAGCAGATATCAACACAGGACAATGTTTGCTGAAGGTGGTCACTTTGATCATTTCCTACTGGAGCATTCAAATATGCAAAGTATGGGATGCCTTTTCAAACAGAGGGAATAGTCATAAGACATGCATGGTGGGATTAGATAGAGGACACGCCACCGTCCCAGGATGGAGCACGCCCTGCGGCGTTACAGCGTTCATGGCATGTGCAACATCAGCATTCATTCCTGCAGAGCAGCAGTGACAGCTTATTTTGTGGGTAAATAACCATTACATTGGAAAAATGTAACACAATAAGTAATTGCATGCAGATGCTGTCATTGCCAAATTGGTTATTCTTGTTTCCCACATTACATGAAAATGCAAACTGAATCTGCAAATTTCAAACAGTTGCCTGCAGCAGCTGAAAAAAAACCACATGAAAGATTTGAGAGAGAAGAAGTGTGAAGCTGTGAACAGTCACGGACGAACATCTGAATGTTTTCTATCAGTACTTTGACCTACAGCAAGTCAAAGTTGCATCATTTGTGTCAGAACATCTCCAGCTGTAAAGCTTAAAATTTGCTATGACTATCTTGTGAATTAAGCTTTGTTTTAGTTACAATTCTGAATATTTATATCTCATAAAGTATTTTACACACTGCTTTGAAGAACATTACACAACATCGGTGCTTGATTGTACAAAATGCAGAAAGAAAAGCAGTTATTAACTCATATTGCTAAAAGCTGTGTGATGGCACTGATTACTTAGCATATCCCTCAGGTTTTAGGACTTGGAGATGGAACACAGTGAGGCTGGCTTTGATTTTCTTCCCGGATCCAAGTTCTGACTCGAGGGAGAAATGGAAGACTACAGACATAGCCAAGAGGACTTGCTCCGGGTTCGTTATCATTAACCTCTGTTTATAATTGCAATTCAACAACTTTCTTCCACTGTACTTACTGATGAAGCATAGATGAAAAGTCTGGATCGGCTCATGCTTTTGACTCCTGGAGCTTGTTAGCACCAGCAGTCACAGGGAATTAATTCATGTTTACCTTGTAAATAATTGATATAGAATATATATTTTCTAATATTTTTCAACATAAGCAATTGAAATAAAAACAGCCTATTTTTTGAAAATATGATTTTAGAATCAGTACATCAAAGGGTCTTAGCTTAACTATTGATTTGCAAAAGGAAAAGCTTGATATTCATCGCAGTCAGAGCTATTTTTGCATGGATTTAACATGCTTTACTGGTTTTATTAGATGTTTGGAGAACTGGGTCGGCCTTTCTCTTTTGGTCCAGCTCTATTTAAGGGAACGGGGCTTTTTTGTTTTGGTACGAAACTTTACGTCAGAGACCATACAAATCACCAATTACCTAAGGGTCCTGTTGGTCCCCCTAACTCAGATTTTATAAACAACAGCATAAGTTACTATAATGCAGACGACACACAGCTGTACATTACAATGTCACCATGTGACTTTGAACCCATTCAAGCTCTAGGTAAATGAAGCTTAAGCGTAAATTCAATCTGTAAGACTGTTCAGCCTCACCTGTAACCTGACTCCGCCAGATGGATTTGCTGGATTTGCTCCGCATATCCATCTGGAAACCTTCCGTTCCATTCTGTCATCAATTTATATATATATATATATATATATTTTATATATATTTGCCTTATTTTAATAATTAACTTTTCTTATTTTTAGTTATTTGTGATGACTCAATGCCACAATAATGAACTATTTTTTTTCTTGCTTTTGAAATGTACCGTATAAATAGGCTTGCCTGAATAGGTATTTATTTTGATCCTTTTACAACTTTACATCTGCTGGTACTAATTATTGAAGACAAATGAAACCAAAAATTCTTTGTAAGGATGTTAGTAAAGGTAAAGTAGCATATTGTGGCCTCTTTATTAGGATGTGATGTTATTTAGATCTTTTTGGTGGTAGAATTGTTCATTAGAGTTGGTTTAAAAAACGTGCAGTTTTTTCAATGTTTAATGAATGACCTCTACCACTTCTGAGAGATCCGCAGCCTGTCTCTTGTTTACACACTGTTTTTCCCCCTAACTCTCATAATATAAAGCAGCTCCTAAACTGTGTTTAACACCACAAATAGTTGCACATTTGCAATGGAGCTCATCATCTCCACTACAAACTAAATTGGTTACTGTGGTTTAAAGTTAAAAAAAAGTCATGTGGTACTGCTATTTGAGTCTTATCACAGTTCCTGTAGTCCCATTTCTCTCTGTTTTGGAATCACTGACATTTCCCGACATTTTTATTTGATTAGGAGTACATCTGACTCCCATTAAAACTTCCACTTGCAGATCCAGGGGCTGCTTTGGAGATAGATGGAAAAGTTTTCTTTTCTTTTTACTTAGAACCAGAGGCCAAGCCTTGGTAAAGGGAGCTCTGCCTTCCTCTCTGTAAATACTCCAAGGGAAAGTGTCAGGGAAATGGTTTTCTCATGTACCTAATCTAATTTTAGATGCTCACATCATGCTTTTATTCCTGTAAGTTAAACTTATCTTAAAATGAGCACCCACATCTTTACTGCCTTTGTAAACGTTCAAGGTTTTAAACTTCTGTTGAATAAGAGCTGCTGGGGTTTAGCTTTATAATGAAGTTCATTGCGTTCTGGGATTTACATTAAAGTTATTTAAAACTCCAACTTTCTCAAATTTCAAGCTCAAAATTCCTAACAGCGGGTATGGTAATGGAAACAGAGAGGAATATTATGTTTACGACTGTCGGTCAAATGTGGTGAAACTGGTGACCAACTGGAGCCAAATGGACCACTGCTTGGCAAAATCACCAGAGACAGCGATATGACTAATCCATGGATTCAGGGATGAAATAACACACTGTGGAGATCATCAGTGGCCTTGGATCCCACAGAGAAAATGAAATAAAGTGGGAAATGCTCCTAAAGGATATTAAGTTAATTTACGAGACTAACCCTATACTTTGATGTCTCTGGATGTCACTGTGAGTCCAATAAAAGTTTCATGTCTAATGTGACAGGTTAGAACTTTGGATAGCCTTTAGTTGTAGAGGTTTCAATGTATTTGCATTTTTCAAACTATGCCTGTCACGTCTTGGTTGAGGTTTAGATTACCCAAATGCAGAGGCAGAGAGGCTGAGGTGAATACTTGTAGTTTTAATGAAAAAGGTTAACAAAGGCAGTCCAAAAATCCAACCAAAAATGTAACAGACCAGAACCATGGAGACACCAAGGGAAAACACGTACAAGGAGCCAGGGAGAGACGAGGGGAGACGACTACAGCGAAGACAGGACCAGGAACAACAAGGAACCAACAAAGAGTGAGAGCAGAGGGAGAGCATATATAGCTGACAGAGACAAAGGGAGGGCTAACGAGCTGACAAGGAGCAGGTGTGAGGAGACAACGAGGGAGCCAAGGGGAAAGGAACACACACACACAAGAGGGCTACAGAAAAACATGAGAACTAACNTGTGACAGGTTAGAACTTTGGATAGCCTTTAGTTGTAGAGGTTTCAATGTATTTGCATTTTTCAAACTATGCCTGTCACGTCTTGGTTGAGGTTTAGATTACCCAAATGCAGAGGCAGAGAGGCTGAGGTGAATACATGCAGTTTTAATGAAAATGGTTAACAAAGGCAGTCCAAAAATCCAACCAAAAATGTAACAGACCAGAACCATGGAGACACCAAGGGAAAACACGTACAAGGAGCCAGGGAGAGACGAGGGGAGACGACTACAGCGAAGACAGGACCAGGAACAACAAGGAACCAACAAAGAGTGAGAGCAGAGGGAGAGCATATATAGCTGACAGAGACAAAGGGAGGGCTAACGAGCTGACAAGGAGCAGGTGTGAGGAGACAACGAGGGAGCCAAGGGGAAAGGAACACACACACACAAGAGGGCTACAGAAAAACATGAGAACTAACAAATCTAGAAATTACAACAAAAAAGGAATTAAACCAATAAAACTAGGGAACATAGAGCAAAGTAAAGCACAATATAACCAAAACCGTGACAATGCCCACTGGTGTTTGATAAGTTGCATCATATTTGCACTCAGTTTTGCTAAGTAGCAAACAAACCCTTGTGTTTTTTTAGCAACTTTAAACAAGCTGTTTGCTTACTGTTTCACAGCAGCTACAAACTGGTTTCCATTTAAATCATTTTAAGTTTGAAATACCTGCTCAAAGAAAAACACTCATCAGTTTTCAAAGTGTCTACTCGCACTCCCTAGATGTGTTTGCTTGGATCAAAATGGATTTCGAATTAACAAATGATCAAAAGAAGCCAACAGATTCAGAATTTTTTTCACCATCAAATTGAATTATGAACATTAGATGATTTTTGACTTCTCTCTGTTGCAACTCATGAAATGAAGCTGAAGGTTCCTGGAGTGAAACCATTTTCTTATAGCCCTTTAAACAGGTTTAGGGATGGATTGATTTAGGTCCAAACCCTGGTCTTTTCTTAAAGCCTAAATAAAAGAGAAACAACGAGGACAGAGGAAGAGGACAGAAATATTTGATTGGTTATTGCTAGGACCACCCTTCAACTGCAGCTGAGGAAATATGACGTAGAGCGAGTTGTGGTTTTAGTGTATGATTACCTTTAACTGTCTTTGCAGCTTTGTACATTAACTTGTCCTATGCGTATGACTCATCCCTCAGGGAGCAGTTGGATACAGTTCGACCCATCGCCATGGAGCAATCTGGGGCTAAGGGACCCATGTGGTCTGTGGGACTCAAAAACCATCAACCTTCCCAGGTTTCCAATACCCTGCTCTGACCACTAGGCTACCACTCCCTCAGGATATATAAATCAGTTTTTAAAAAGCCACATGAATTAAATTCAACTTTAAATACGAAATTCAATCTGGTCTGTTTCATATGTAAGTTAATACTTATTTTTATCAACTCCTTTGGTTTATAGCTCTATAATTAAATATTTGGTAGAAAGTGATAGTAAAAAAACCTGATCATGTTATCCGTTTACCATTTAAATCAGAATCCTGCACTGAAGATCAATTTTCATGCTTTTCTGTTTGGTAGATTCCACACATCATCATCATTTCAGTCAATTAATTATCTTTTTTCAGCTATTTATAGAAAATCCCTCTATTGTCCCACAATGGGGAAATTCATTTATGGTGGTACTTTGTACTTGAATTTTTCTGATCTGTCGAGCCAAAATTACACATATAAGTTTAAATAAGCACAAATACCCTACTGATACTTGGGTAGGGCTGCAACTAGCGATTATTTTGCAGATTGATTAATCTGTCAATTACTTTTCCAATTAATCAATTAATAGTCGGACAGCAAAAGGTTCCTTAAAGAAGATTTTTTTATGAAATTAAACCAGGGGCAACCAAAACGACTCCACTTGAGGAGTTCTGGATAGAGCAGATTGACAGATGAAAAAGCTTTTTTTTATCTTAAATGCAAAAAATTTTTTTGTTTTATTTTTTTTTTTTTTCCAATTTTGGTGTAATTGCTGTGCAAGAGTTGGTTGGTCTGTCACCTAAAGGCATGTTTTACTGTCTCTAAACTCCAGTTAACGATTAATCGATTACTAAATCAGTTGACGATTATTTCAATAATCAATTAATCATGATTAATCCGATTAATTGTTTCGGCTTTATTTTTGGGTACATGTTGTTTAGAGGAAAACCTCAGGTACACACTCTTTAGTTTATCGAAAAAGGTTGGTTTTCTAGCTGTGACACAGGTTTTGTACATAATCCAAAACTGTTGAATAGGAATAAGGTCAGGCATTGGTATAGAAAGCCTTTCCAGGATTAATGTTAACCTTTGTTCTTCATTACAAAATCAGGTCTGATGTGACTTTGGGATCACTGTCCTGTTGGAACTAAATATCTACCATTTAAAAAGATTTCATGTTATACAAGACAAAGACAGAGCGTTTTGGCTGCAATGACAAGACTTATTTCATTGAGTCAAGATTAGCCTTATAAAATGTTTAAAAACTGAAAGAAAATGTGCAAACTTTAGGCCATGGAGGTGTTAGCATTGTTGTATGGGTTTCGTTACAATTCCAGTTGTACGGGTATAAAACACAGAGTGGGTGGGACAATGCTGAAGAAGGACGACGGCAATGGTTGACTCAACAATTTTACAACTATTCAAATGTTCCATATCAATGACTTGGAGGACAAAAGAAGCTAATATTATGCAGGTTTTAGTGAAAGACTTTTACACCCTGTTTGCAGAAAGGAGCGTTACCAAAGGTCATTCATCCCGCTGCAACCAGACTATACAATGCTACAATACAATTGCAATAACTTGTGCAATCTATCACATGCAATTACTATTTGATATCATGTTAATAACCTGTTTCTCTATATTTGACACCCAGTGCAATAACTATATACATAAATATAAATTTATATAAATACCTATGTAAACACCATGTGCAACAAGCCTGTATAATGATCCTACTATAAAAAGAAAAGAAAGAAAAAAGCTGTCATATGTGAACGCAATGTATATACTGTATATAACCCAGGCACCTTGTTCTTTTTTTTACTATTTTGTACTGATGTAACTAGTAGATTTCTCCACTGTGAGATCGATAAAGTCAATCAATCAATCAGTCGAGCATTGGGAGAATATCATGTGGTCAGATGAAACCAAAAACAAACTTTTTGGCACAAACTCAACTCGTTTTGTTTGGAGGAAGAACAATGCTAAGTTGCATCCCAAAAACACAAAACCTACTGTGAGGCATGGGAGCAGAAACATCATGTTTTGGGGCTGATTTTCTACAAATTGGGAAGGAAGACTGAACTGTATACAGGGAAGAATATATTTAGCCGTGTACTGTATAGTCAGATCTTAAGTCAAACTCTCCTGCCGTCAATAAGAAAATATAAGGGGTCGACCAAGACGATAATCCTAAACACACAGCTGTGGCAAAAAAAAGGAGCGGTTCCATAAAAAACATTTCAAGGTCCTGTGAAAGCCTAGTCAGTCTCCAGACCTCAACCTCATGTAAAATTTGTGGAGGGAGTTAAAAGTCCATGTTGCCTAGCGACAGCCTCAAAACATCGCTGCTCTAGAGGACATATGCATGGAGGAATGGAGCAAATTCTTAGGCTACAGTGTGAGCAAACCTGGTGAAGACTTACAACCTATGTGACTGCCGACAAAGGTGCTCTCTAAATATGAAGTTGAACTTCTGTTATTGCCGAAATACTTATTTTTCATTTAGAATACAACAGAATAGAAAATCCCTTTATTGTCCCACAATGGGGAAACTGTGATGTTACAGCAGCAGCTAAAGATTATAGCAGTGGTCACACAAATGTGAAATAACAGAATACGTGACAGTGTTAAGAATTTATACAAATATACTTTGATGGACACTGGCGGTTCTAGACCAAATGTACCAGGGGGGCCAGGAGGGGGCCAGCGTGTTTTCATGGGGGCACAGAAAAGCATGAAATAAAAAAACAGGCCAAGGGATTCAAATAAATTAAGATAGCTGCATGAAGTGAAATTTCTATTCAATTAGGTTTCATTAAAATTCTAAATATCTTAATAGGTCAATATACATTCAGAATTTAGGAATTCTACTTTTTTTTTTGTTGTTAAACAGTTTTTTATTGAGGAATCATACATGAAAATTGAAACATCAACAATACACATCTGTCCTCTTTTTTATGTGAACAAAAAACATAAAGACAATACAAAATCAAAACGAAACGAAAGTGACATAATTAAACAAAAACATTCTTAACCCACTACAAGAGTAATACCCTACAAGAGTAATACTAAAATAAAAAATTTGGGAGGACCAGTCCACCCTCCACTTTAAGGTGAGCTTTGCTAATTTAGTGCGTTTTATTGTCCCACAAAATTGGAACAATTATAGAATCGAGTTTCTTAAAAAAAGTTTTAGGTAAAAAGATGGGGATAAT
>NW_015150461.1:1155226-1177782 GCF_000732505.1 Cyprinodon variegatus | reverse complement strand
ATAAATGTCGTTTACAGGGAGGGGGGGGTCTGAATCACTTGAGGGAGGCGTTATAGAGATTGATGACCACAGGTAGGCATGATTTCCTGTGGTGCTCTGTGGTGCATCTGGGTAAGAGGAGTCTTCTGCTGAAGGAGCTCGTCTGCTGGACCAGTGTGTCATGGAGAGGATGTGAGTCATTGTCTAAGATGGACTGAAACAATGCTTTGTTAAACTGAGATAATCCACAACTATTTTAAAGTATGTACTTAATTCCTGCCTTAAAGTCATTAAAACTGTAGCCGACCCAAAAAGGTCTTGAAACACACAAACAGTTGCAAAGTGATCTGGGTCTGGAAGGGTTGAAAGGTACGTATTTCCCACTCATGAACTGGTTCACATTGGCTACCAGCCCTTTTGTATTATAGCAAATTCATGGCACTGACTAACCAGCTATTTCAGGTCACGCACTGCTGCCCCAAACCAAGCAGGCTGTAATTTGAGCCTGCAGCCAGGAATTAATTGTCTGCGTTTTTTTCACCAGAAAACATAAATCAGTACTCTGCATCCTGTAGTCTGCTGTACAGCGAGAGGCAGCCAAGCTTGTGCACTCTTGACAGTTATAACAGCGGGGTGGGCCATAATCAACCATAAAATCAGACATTAGAGAAGCTGACAGCAGATTTGATGGAGGCTGAGTTGAAGTTCAAGACCTGGTGTCTGCTCTGAGGAAGCAATGCCTACGAGGAATAGCAATCTGTTGATTACACTTCATGTCAGTGTGTTTTCAAAATGAACACAGGAAGGCTGATATCATCTGGGCACTTCATCAATACTTACATATTTCTAATGAATGAGTTCAGAAAATAATAATAAGGCTCAACCTGTTGCCTGTTTTCATAAGCCGCTGTTTCCTGCATGTCTGGCCCGTTTCTGAAGTGTTTGCAAGCTCCAACTAAAACAATGATGACGATGGCGGTTTGAGCTCTACCCTGCACCACCATGTAAGCTATCTGCTGATCTCAGCCCAGATCCTGTCCAGACAATGCCCCGCTTCCCCTTGCTGCACCAATGAAAACACATGCCTCTCTGAGGCAGCCGGGCCAGAGGTGGGTAGACGGAAAGCAATGAAGAGAGGAGGTAAGGTGGTGGAAAGGAATAAAAAACGAGAGCATAAAGAAAAAAAAGGCTGCCTGAACAACCCTCTCCATCTTTGTTAAGTTTTTCTGTATTGTCAGTTTTTTTGGGTTTTTCTTTTTTACGAAAGCATGACTCTTTCCTCCAGTACTTTAAAAGAAATATTGACTGGGATAAAAGGCAGTTCTGATGAGCTGAATGGACTGGAACCACTGGTGGGGAACAGTGAACAGTCCATTTCGAGTGCCCCTCTAACAGCTTTAATCCATCTAGGCTGCATCTTGGCACAGAATCTGAGGTCTGACAAAGCGTAGCTCTGTCTCTGTGATTCAGCCCACTGAGCTTTAAGCTCTTACAGATGTGCAGAGAAAGTGGGCATGCAGCTCTGGCCAGTCTGGAATAGCTGACTAACTATACCCAGAGTGCTAAATCTGCTTTTCAGCAACAGCTTGATGAATCCTCCTTGTCAGTTTCCTGTCTGAGATCCTCCAAGGACCTGTATAAGCAGCCCTGGAGAGTTTTTGTTCATTTATTTCTTCCAAAAGCAACATGGCAACATTCAAATGCAAGGATATCCGAGTCTGACATTTTATTGTTGCATTTAAGGGCGGGCAGCCAAGAGTATGATCAGTCCCAATGCCAGCTCTTTTGGTTTCTGTAGGAGGAGAAGAGTTTCTGATGAAGAATGTAATTTCTTTTTACTCAAATTCCAACTTATGAGCATGCAGTTGCAGCTGTCACGCTTCCGCCATCAAACAAAACCACTGGGAAATTCTGGATACTGGCTCCAAATGGGCAAGTCTCAGCAGCCAGCTGATATGGAGGAGATCAAAGCAGAAGGACTAAGCTGACTTTGACGATGGGCACTACATCTCAATTATGTTATTGCAGAAAAAAATACTTAAAGATTCATTCTACATGGCTGGAACAGCTGTCTGCCGTGTGTGCTGCCACGAGCATGCCCCTTTGTATCCTTTTCAAGTCAAGACTGGATGTTACAGAGCTGTCATGGTGATTCCACCCATCACCACCCCTAAAGTACTCTCACTTCATTTTTCTTTGCCCTGATCGAGGCCTCTGGCAAACCTAGAAAGACGTGACACATGATAGATCCATTACAAGGTGAGGAATGAAAACAGCTTTCTACCTACTGTATGATTATCCTCGGCACAGATACTTAAGCCAGTGAAGTACAAAAATATCTCTTTTATTTAGATTTTTTGTTGTTATCTTCGAATCTACGTGCCAGCGTGCACACTCTCTATAATGGAGGGGTTATGTGGGGAAGCATGCAGGGGTGAGCTGAGGTGAGGCATGAATGCTTGGCACAAGCGTGATTTGGACAGGATGGGCAGATGACAGACAGTGGGTACATGAAAATAAGCGTGCGTGTGAGGTTAAGAGAGTGACAGGATGAAATGGGTGTGAGTAGGGTTTGACTGCAGCACCTTTTCCCGTGCCACTTCCTGGCTTGCAAGGCCTGAGAGTCGCTCTGGGAGATGGTCTCTTAAAGGAATAGTACACCCAAAACATGATTAGCCTTCATTTTCTACTCACCCCCATGCTGAACAACACTCTGGAGTACTTTTTTGATATCTCAAATGCATCTGGAGATCTGGGAGGCTTCTTGCTGTCTGCTGACATTCAAATAATGGAGGTATATGGTGCCCGAGGCAGAAAGGTCCATAAAAGTCCACAAAAAACGTGTCAATATTCCTACATACTGCTCGTCCAATGTATTCCAAGTGTCCTGAGTGGGTAGCATCCATAATTTACTCGAAACGAAGTCATTTAGAATGTTTTTAGAGCATAAACAGTAGTGTATAGGATTTCCTAAAAGCGCGTTCACGAGTCTACGGAAACCGCGGCAGACCAAACCAGATGAAAGTGCGCATTCAGCGTCTGCTCTGCTGATAATGCAAGCGTAGAAGAAGAAATGTGCTGTTTACCTGTGCAAAGAAAGAAACAACGAAAGAAAAATGTCTGAGGACTTCAGTGTTGAGGAAGAGCATGAGTTCTTTGCCGAGCTGAATGCGCACTTTGGTCTGGTTTGGTCTGCCGCAGTTTCCGTAGACTCGTGAACGCGCTTTTAGGAAATCCTATACACTACTGTTTATGCTCTAAAAACATTCTAAATGACTTCGTTTCGAGTAAATTATGGACGCTACCCACTCAGGACACTTGGAATACATTGGACGAGCAGTATGGAGGAATATTGACACGTTTTTTGTGGACTTTTATGGACCTTTCTGCCTCGGGCACCATAGACCTCCATTATTTGAATGTCAGCAGACAGCAAGAAGCCTCACAGATCTCCAGATGCATTTGAGATATCAAAAAAGTACTCCAGAGTGTTGTTCAGCATGGGGGTGAGTAGAAAATGAAGGCTAATCATGTTTTGGGTGTACTATTCCTTTAACATCTCTCACAAATCCTGCTAAACTTGAACTGTTCATAGAGAGATATTTCAAGTTTTTGTAATAGAGAAAATATATTCCAGGGGTCACTGTAGAGGTAAATTATCCTGAGTGCTGTTTTTGATGTGTTTTTGTATCAGCTTGTCAGTGTCCAGCTTCTTGTGAAAGTTTTCACTTATGACTAGTCAAGTTGTAAACTGAAATATTTTTTTCTCCTCTTTAAACACACAATAATACAAACTAACCAGACCAAGAATAGGTGATAACAAAAGAAGGAAGAAGTGAATGGGAGCTTTAATATCTATATGTATGCTTTTCATTTAAACTTCTAGAGCGTGAGATATTTTAAAAAGGCCGAATATAACGCCAAAGTTCCACTGATTTGTCCTGTTAAACTAGCAACCTTGGACTTTTGTAAAACATGTAGGATTTGGAAGTGTCAAACTTTTGGGAATCCAGGTAAAGATCTAAATTTGCATTCTCTGACCATGGTTGGGAGAAGGATAACTTCAAATGTTGATTCTTTTGTTTTTCTTTTAAAACTGAAGTGACAAATTGATTTACTATCTTGGCTCCTCTCTGCACTAAATTTGAGTAGATTTTTCTGACCTACATCTCTCAGACCTGCATCTTAATCACACTTCCATCCTTCCTGCAACCTGACCCAAGTTGCCAGATTATTAAAAGCCTTGTGTGAGTAAATTTCCAGTGTTATTTTTCTGCCTGCTTTCGATTACACTTTTTTCTCCTGGATGTCCTTGTTCTGCTTTGCCCACATGAGTTATTCTTCACTTATGTGCCCTGACTCCTGATTCCAGCTGTCCCATAAATTCTTGCCTTTTATTCTACTGTTATGTGTTTATATTCCCTGACATCAGAGTTCTGCCCACTCCCTGAGTTTATTTTCTTGAAATATTTGTGATCTGCTACTGGAGCTTCTGGAGAAAAGTTCCCCATTCAACTACTGTGTGGTTCTCACAGACTGTCAAACTTTCACTGATGTAATCCTGATGTCAACAGCCCATTGGACCAAGGAGCTGAAAATCAGTTTCCCAGATGTTCCAAAAATTCTGAGAAGGTAATTGGCTTTATTGTTGATCTTTTCGCCATCCTCAAGTTCTGACCATGCCACCAATCTTTCTCTCTTCACCTCAGAGGTTCCTGATCCTGCTTTTTTTTCCAGCTTTTTTTTTCATTGTCAGTCCACTGTCAAGTACAGAGCAACGAAATTAATTCTCTGCGTTTAATTAATCCCCTTGAGGAGCAGTGGGCTGCCATTGTGTGTCGCCCAGGGAGCAGTGTGGGGTTAAGGGTTTTGTTCAGGGACCCAGAGTGTCAATCGGTGGGAGTGGGACTTGAACTCAGAACCTCTTGATTTCTACTAATGCCCTAACCACTAGGCCACACTTCCCTGTTGTTGTTAATGTTGTATTGAATTGCACTATACAAATAAACTTACCTTGAATTTAGAGGTTCTCAGATTTACCCTTTAAAGTGTGTCATGTTGATTATTATTAACTGACCACTCACAAGAACAAGTTCTGAAAAAAGAGATATATGTCATATTACACAGTAAAATATCTGAAATTAAATCAGATGAGTGAAAAATGTTACATTTCTAACTTTTGAGCAATAAGTCAGGTTCTCTTAAAGTGGGGTACTGTTGGGAAGTCATGGCCTGTCAACCTTACCTTCCGGGGATACATGTCCTTGTCTCTTTACTTTGAAAAAGACATCTTTAGATCTGACAGTCAGATCTGGGCAAAGACGAAATCAAACATTTGAGTTTTAGAACAGCTCTGAAAGATGTGAGAAAAATGTACACAAGCCCTTCAGTCCATTGCCACCTTTACAATAAATAGTTATTATGGGAATGTAAAGCAAATGATTGTCGAAGAGTCCAAGCAACTGCCTTATTGCCAGCTGCAAGGAACATTTTTAAACAAATTCAGCCACAGAAACCATCTCCAAAATACCTCACATATCTTAAATATTTAAGTGAACACGGTTACATACATTTTTAACACTGTATAATATTTCTGATATATTTAAGCATCACAGATGGACTTAATTACCTAATGCATAATCTAAGAGATTTGTAAAAGTTTCCAGCAGATTCCAAAACAGCCTCTTCCCCACTACTATAAGACTGCTGAATATTGAATAAAACGGCGAAAAAATAAAACTGTAAATCATACATCAGTCTTATGCTTACATTTGATCACCATGTTTACATTTTATCACTGCTGCACTTTAAGACATGGACATGTCTCGATAGCTGTACTGAAAGAAAGTTTGTTTTGTATACAGCCTGTGTGTACAACATAACAACAAAGTTTGTCTAAGTCCTAAGTCCAAAACTAAATAATTAGGTGAATTGCATGGTGGGGTGGTCTTCAGATTTATAATTTTCAGCCTTTTTGAGTGAATTTGACTGATTATTGGGCATGTATTGGTCCGTCCTTTCAGGTATAAGCTTTTTTTTACGTGCATGAAGGGTTACTAGCCGACTCTCTTTTTCTCTTTAGTCTGTCTCCATTGTTATCTTTCTCTTTGCTGACTCTGTGGAAAAATGGAGTGAAAATGCATTAACTGGATAAAGGGACTGGGCAGTTAACGGGAACAGTGTGATGTTCTAAGAAGATTTTACTCAATCCCCACATGATTGGCTCTTAGTTTGGCAACTACTTGATATTATCAGTTATCCCCTACATGTAAGGCTCACACCTTCATAGCAGATTCATATGATAGCCTGTTGTTCATTAAGCATGCGAGAAAAGCACAGATGCTGTCACCTGGCCTGGAAACAAAAAATGACAGCAAAATGGAGAACTGTCATGAAATGCGGACAGATGGACCCAGTATTCAAGGAGAGACAGTCAGTAGGAAAGTTCACAACGTTTATTAAATGAACAAACAAAACAAAAGTGGAGCTGTGGCTCGTGGACACTGCAGGATGGGGAATCACAGAACTCTGCAGGAGAAACACAGATAAGTGACCACGATCATCTGACAGAAGATGATTACCTGGTTTAACAGTCCAGTCCTAGAATGTCCCCAAGTGCTGCAGTCCCAGAGGACATGCTGGAAGCTGATCCTGGTCAGGGATCCAGAACAGACAGGGACAGGATCCAGATCAGGCAGGAACAGAAACAGGAGGCAGGATCCAGAGGGTAGCCGAGACAGGACGTGGAACCAGAACTTGATGCAGGACCTTTAAACTGGTCTCCACCTTAGAGCCAGACTTACTTGGATAAAAACTGAACCTCCCTGCATATAGAGCCAAAAACCCAGAGGACTCAGCAGGGGAGGAACAGTGGACGATTAGGAGACGAGACAGACACAAAACCCTCTTTCCACTGGCCGCCAGGATCCAAAGCATGAACCATGAAATAAACAGAACAGAAAAACAAATAATGATCTGGCACTGAATGCTCAGGCTGAATTGAATATAACCGAGAGGAAACAGGTGAGAGGAATAAATTATAATTGAGGCAGGGAGGGAAAACAACAGGTGAAAGGAATGACTATTTAAGGGAGAGCACACAGGCCAGATCATGACAAGAACATTTTTTTGTTTTGCCTGTTGATCTAATTTAGTTAAAACGTGATAGACCTATTTACAAATTTAATTTCATATTTTATCATCAACAGGTGATCAAACTCCATCACTGAAGCATAATCGTCTCTTTTATTCTCCTTAATCCTGTGTGTTTTCAATTCCTAAGAAGAGAACATGATTTCTGGCTGAGTTACTATTGTGCTACAGTGGAATATTAGTGCAGGTGTGCAAACCTGGGCCCTTGGCAGCCATCAGCCAGCATGGGTAAACAAACAAAAGCTTGGAGTACAAGCAAGATCCTATATTGCATACTCATAAACATTGGCACAGTAAGTTACCCTGGTGTAAACACTGAGCTCAGTTACAGTGCATGCATGTATAAGAATAGATGGCAAAATATCGCTCTGACTGTCAGGTAAAAACCTTAAGGATGTATTTTATGAAATGTGTTATAGAAAATTGGAAAACCAAGGGAAACATTTAAACAGCTGTAGACTCAGTAACGGGAGATTCCCGTTGGCAAATCCAATCACAGACTGTCGCCAAGGCTGCTCTGGTTCCACAGAAGAAATTAGGAATATAAAAACAGCCCTGGGGAGAACGAAAGTGACATGCTCCTGTTTATGGAGAGGGGGCAAATTTAAAAGTGGGGGATGCTTTCCAAAAACAAACTGATGCTTTTACAATTTAACAAAAATGAACTTCCTTTTGGGCTCTCTGTCGTGGAAACGGGGCCAATATTTAACAGAGCCTCCAGAGAAACCATCTGCTCCGTCAGGGAGGTGGCATTCAAACACAAACTACACTTTTCATTTTCAGAGCACTCATGTAAGACCCAAATAACTGAAAAATTTCACCAAAAACAAACTCCCTTTAAGGATTGTTTTTGGCAGCGCAGAGCTATGTGTGAACTCATCAGGTGTCGATATTGCAGCTATGCAAGTTATGAAACCCTCCCCAGGGACCCCACCAAATATAAACACCATGAAATACATGCCTGTCAATCTCGCCAGCGGTAGCCACCTAGGCTTATCCAGTTACCGTGCTGAATAAGAAAATTAGAAAATAAATAGCTGGTGGTACAGAGTTTCTGTTCGAGGCTGACTTAGAGAAACCGCTGTCTTCTGTTCCTGCCTGTAGGTAAACCAAACCCGAGCAAAATGATCTGCTAATAAATTCAACGCTTGCATTCCTTAAGTGTCTTGGATTTGATGATCCTAATCAAGGCAGGGTTTGACCTTCTAGTTAAATCCTTGGTTTAGGACTAAAGCTCTACGTCTCTAGAGGGCTGTTTCAGAGGATTAGAGGACACACCGGGCTTTACCCCCATGACCCAGATAAAAGGCTGGATGCTAAAAAGTTCCTAAAAGCACTTTTTATTTCTCAGAATATCTGTAAAACGTACTTGTTCTTTTCTAATTTAAGGCTTAAGTTTGATGAAAAGTGGAGTTCGAGCAGAAAGAGAAAGACTGGAACATGGCTGACATTTATCCTTACGGAGAAGAAAGAATGCTAAGTTGAGCTGTTCATAGTGTCATGTTTATATAACCCTCAGCGTGAAAATATTTATGAGCTCAGTGAAGCGAGCACACACACATACAAAAAAAAATTTATAGGAGACCTTGTTGGAAGTTTGCAGGCGTCAGCTAACAATATGAAGTCACCACAGCCCGCAGGCTACAACACCCACATGTTGTTCTACTCTCCCTCTGAATTTTAGAAACGCCGTCTCTGTGACAGCACGCTGTTCCCCATGTGATTTTAATCTGCACAACGTCACACCTTGGTGGTGGTTCTGCTTTCAATGCTCAGCCTCAGGAAAGTCTAAATCTAAAAGGAGGGGAGAGGTGAGCTGCTTCGGCGAGCGAGGTCAGGATCCCTACACTGCAAAAACAATCTAGAAATAGGTAAAAATTTCTTAAATTAAGTGTGTTCACCCTTAATTTGAGCAAGTAAATGAGATAGTTTGCCAATGGAAGGAGTGTTTTTACTCTTGAAATAAGATAATTAGATAATATGCCCTTGAAATAAGACAATGCAATTGTGTTTTCTTATTTTAAGTGTAAATTGTCTTGTTCCATTGGCAAAATGTCTTTTTTACCTCCTCAATTAAAGAACAAATACTCTTATTTTAAGAAAAAATGACTTATCTAGATATAGATTTTTTTGCAGTGTATGCTCAACACTGGAAAAAACAATCTAGAAATAAGTAAACATTTCTTAAATTAACGGTATTTACCCTTTATTTGAGTAGGTAAATGAGATTGTCAATGGAAGGAGTATTTTTACTCCTAAAATAAGATAATATGCACTTGAAATAAGACAATGCAATTGTGTTTTTTTATTTTAAGTGTAAATTGTCTTGTTCCATTGGAAAGATGTCTCTTTTACCTCCTCAATCCAAGAGCAAATGCACCTATTTTAAGTAAAAATTACTTGTCCAGATTTCAATTTTTTCCAGTGAAGTCCATTTGTGAGACGTCACCTACAGCTATGGTCCGAGCTGCTGTGTGCACAACCAGTGGTGTCCCCCTGTCAGATTTACTCTGTTTCACGATTTTTATGTCAGATTAAGTGTATTTACCCTTAATTTGAGTAGGTAAATGAGATAGTTGGCCAATGGAAGGAGTATTTTTACTCTTAAAATAAGATAATATACACTTGAAATAAGACAATGCAATTGTGTTTTTTTATTTTAAGTGTAAATTGTCTTGTTCCAGTGGCAAGATGTGTTTTTACCTCCTCAATCCAAGAGCAAATGCGCTTATTTTAAGTAAAAAGTGAAGGCAATTTGTGAGATGTCACCTACAGCTATGGGCTGAGCTGCTGTGTGCACAACCAATGGTGTCCCCCTGTCAGATTTACTCTGATTTTTTTGTCACACTTTAATGATTCAGATCAAACAATTATGAGTTAAGTAAATCAATTTAGTGTATAGTGATTACACCATTTATCAAGGGCATACACATTATAACCAATCTGGCCAAGTGAAAATAGATTAAACCTAAACCCCCTAAACTGTCATCAATAAACGTTTGTGACATCTGGCAATGAGTCGTTTACACCGCTGAGGGCTTTTGGAGTTCATTAAAAGTTTACAGCGCTGGATTTGACTTGGTTGCAACAGAATCACTTGACGCACTGCAAAAAAATTTAAATCTAAATAAGTCATTTTTTCTTGCAATAAGTGCATTTTTTTCTTGAATTGAGGAGGTAATTGAGACACTTTGCCAATGGAACAAGCCAATTTACATTTAAAATAAGAAAACACAATTGCATTGTCTTATTTCAAGTGAATATTATCTAATTATCTTATTTTAAGACTAAAAATACTCATTCCATTGGCAAATTATCTCATTTACCTACTCAAATTAATGGTAAATACACTTAATTTAAGACATTTTTTCTCATTTTTAGATGGTTTTTGCAGTGCAGAATCTTTTCACAAAGTAAATCATCTTTTTGTTAAATCATGAGCGCTTTGCCATTGTTTATATTCTATTCTGATATGACCTCTTGGATGGATTAGTGTAGCACTGCTGAAGTAATTTTAGTGGCCAGAAACTCGTCGGAGGGTTAGATATAACAGTCTCCAGACTGGAAATGATTTCATTCCTTATCTCTTCTTCAACTTCCACAGAGCTTGTTTCTGATGTGCAAAGGTGACTGTTGCTCTGAAACACAGGAGGCTCAATGGTGTTAATTACATCCAAGAATAACATGTTGCATTAACAAATGTTGAAACATGTAAAATATCACTACAGGTGAAAATTGTTGTTGTGAAGCGCTCTGAAATAATAAACTCACAAGACGACCGTTCTATATAAATGATCACCTTTTCTTCTCTTGTCTGCGTCTCATGAGGAAAGCCTCCCCCTGTCTGTCTACTGTCAGTGTGTTCTGACAATCAGCATCAAGAAGCCAGCTTCATGACCCACCTCTGCTCCATATACCCCATCTGAGGCTTAGCCTCACTGGAAGTGAAGGAATTTTGCGTGTTATCCAATCAGGGTTCTTAATGTGGGACATACTTATTAAATTAAGCACATTTTAACATATAGAGTTTACTGAATGAGGTTTAGCTTCCCTAGTATTCAATCAGAAATCATCACTGGAGCA
This sequence comes from Cyprinodon variegatus, assembly GCF_000732505.1. Taxonomy (NCBI): domain Eukaryota; kingdom Metazoa; phylum Chordata; class Actinopteri; order Cyprinodontiformes; family Cyprinodontidae; genus Cyprinodon; species Cyprinodon variegatus. Next base: position 1,166,568 of record NW_015150461.1, on the reverse strand, counting down.
GTGGCGGTTCCAGAAAATGTTCAGAGGGGTGACCAGGCAGCAACCTGAAATTACGTGAGGGTCATTTTATACTGATCACAGTGAACCAACAGGAACATGAACGAGCACAACATCCATATTTTATCCATATCATATATTTTTTCGTTAGCCTTTGTTTTTTGCTGATTTTTTGTAACTTTGACCTGGTGGGACCGGTTGTCCTGTTTTCGTTTTTTTTATATATATATATATTTATTAGAGTTTTTCTGTTAGACGGCCCTGTATAGGGTAGGCCCTCTGCTGTACCGTTTTGTTGCTTTGGATCGGCTCACCAGGTCCAACTTTCTGTTCATAATTTGTTTTTGTTTTTTTTCTTAGAGTTTTTTTTTGGACATGGGGACCTGGGGGAAAATCTGACTCTGTTTTTTTTTTTTTTTTTTTTCTGATCTAAAAAGAAGTTCCAGAGATTAAGAATAAAATAATTCTTTTGAACCTCATGTTTGTCTCGTGTCCTCAAATATGTTGTGGCGTGGGTGGTCGTAACAGGTGGCCAGGCAGCAACCTGAAAATACTTGAGGGTCAATTTATACTGAACACAGTGAACCAACAGGAACATGAATGGCCACAACATCCATATTTTCCAAATAAGTAACTGAAGACAGACCAGATTTTCATGAGGCCCTTGATAATAAACCTAGACACATTTGCAGGGGGAGTGTTGGTCTAGTGGTTAGAGCAGTGTGGTTTTGCTCTGAGAAGGATGCAAGTACCCGGTTCGATGCCCCATAGTCTGCACTCTGAGACACTGAGCAAAACCCTTAACCCCACACTGCTCCCCGGGCACCGCACAGTGGCAGCCCGCTGCTCCCCAAGGGGTCAAACGTAGAGGTAAATTTCTGTGTGAGATTAATAAAGTTCTGTTATTATTTATCCATTAGTGCTGTTTAAATTAACTAATATATATTAAAATAGGGGAGTATCAAGTTGCATTGAAGACTTATAAATGAGAGACATACTCTCCCCCCAAACTAATTAAAAGTGCATTAATTATGTAATTCCCATTATTTGTACTATATAGGTGGGAATAATGAATTGCTGTATCTTTGTTGTCACTTTTAGGTAAGCGTAATATCTTTAAAATGTCAAAGTAGGACATCCCACATGATGGTATAACCACTGCCCCCCTCTGGTTTAGAAAGGAACTGCTTGTTTTAGGGGCGGTGGAAACATTTTCCTCTAGCTCTGCCCCTACATCTCTACATTATAGATGTAAATAGTTCGCTTTTTTAAATTCCTTTTTTCTTCACGTTGTCAGGCAGATTCACTTTAACTCAGCCGCCTCATAACAGCCTGGCAGGAGGCATTTAAGATTCACAGAGGGTTAGTTATATATTTTCCAACAAAAACTACGTTTGGTGGGAAATGTTTTTTTATTTTTATTTTACTGTAATTAGAATCACTTTGATTATCTGAAACATTTAGACATGAAAGCATAAAAAGAAGAAGCCTACAAGGAGGTGAAAACTTTTTTTAAAGCAATGTTAGTTTTGGGCAGAGAGGCGAGACTTTCTGCTTTGCTGCTCTGAATCCTATTAGTGTTAACAGCCAAAAAAACACTTGTAGCAAATAAATGAGGTGTCCTCGTTACATGGGAACACAGAGGCTGATCACATATTACCATATTCTGGGTCCTTTGAACACATAATTTTTGCATGCATGACTCTTTAGTCCCTCCCTGTCCTTCATCGTCATTATTTGTCTTGGTTGACCTCCTTCCTCCTTCAGCCAAACTGAACCGTTTCTGTCCCTCCGACTGTGTGCCACACTGAATTAAACCAGCCTTTTGTGATATCGCACTAATGCTGTTCTGCTTCAAACGCTCCTATCAAATCCTCTCAACTTGCAGACAGCAGATGTGAAAACCCCGATGAGGCCGGGACTCCAGCAGTGAACAGCTTGATGGTGCTGCTGGTGGGGAGACTCCAGATAAAATCCTTAGTGGCTGTATCAAGTTAATTTCTCCCTCATAAAGTCAGCAGACTGACGAGATTATGTGTCCCACGTCGGCAGGAAATCGGATCTCTGTGTTGGATCGAAAGGAAATTAAAAGAGAACAACAAGGTTTAGACAAAGGCAGACTAACTTCCCTCTGCTGCATTCATGTCAAGTAAAACTTCAGCAACAAAACCAGCAGGATCGGAATAATCATCTGAGCTATTTTCTACATCTATGCTGCTATAGGCTTAGACTGCTGGAGGACATAGGGAGCATTTTTTCTCCTTTTTTTTGTAGTATTTGTTAGTTCCACACAACTTAATGTCTCTCTGCTTTTTTTTTCACATTAGCTTTATTTGGTCTGTTAATGTGTCATCAGCATGTCTTGCAAGTCAGTGACATGATGCAATTAGCTGGTTTTCTTGATAGAAACTTTTAACCAATCTGACTGTATTGTCTCTGTGGAGTGACTTTAGATGATGTGCTGTGAATTGGTGCAATATAAATACAGTGTATTAAACTGATTCATGCACGTGCAATCCAGAAAAATTATCTATGAAGCAAAACAAAAAGACATCTGAAAAGTGTTTACTATGACCTGCTGGACGCTTAACCCCTGCATAGTCCACACAGAACTAGGGGAAAAGGGCCTGTAGCTACGCAGTTTCTTGTGCATGGAATTATTTACAAAGAAGCTGGAAGTTTACAGAGTTTATATCTTTAAATGCTTTTAAGTTGAAAGTGAAAGAATTTGAAGCAGCCTCAAAGATCTGTAATTGTTTTACTTGGTATGTTTTTTATGTACCTGTCATTTAATTTAATGTATCTCTGTTTTTTTTTATCTAACTTTGCTGCCTCTTGGCCAGGACTCCCTTAAAAAATAGGTTTTTAATCTCGATGGGATTTTATTTTCCTGGTTAAATAAAAGTTAAATAGCTTTCTTAAGGTAGGAGGTCTCTAACAGGTTTTCTTGCAAGATTACTTTTATTTAGCTCCATCCAGCTACTCTAAGCTTAAATCATCTCTTCCTGATCTCGCATGTTTCGACTACCACCATGTGTGTGGATGGAGAATTATTACTGATGCTCAGTGCAAGTTTTCCTGCACACCAAACTTCTGCATGTCAGCTAAACTGTTCTACTTTTTGCATCATGGAAAGACAGTGAGTTAGTTCATTATACCTTGACACTTTGGGAATAACAACCCTACATGCTTTTAGTTTGGTTTTGTTAATTTTTTTTTTAATTGTAGATGTTTTTCATGGGTTTTTACATGTTGTACTTTGCAGCTTATAAATAATTTCTTTGCTGCATTAAGGTTGGCCAAAACAAAATAACTCACAAGCTCGATTCTTAACGTGATTTCCCATCATAGGGGAAAGATCCACCTGAAGCTAACATGCAAATTACAAAACGGCGCTCCATGCAGTACATCTACTGTTAAAAAACAAATAAAAATCCTCAGCGATAGCTTTTTCATCCGCTGGGACGTTAAAACCTGTGATAGAAATCGAAATTCACATTTCCACTTTTCCAATCTATATCCCCGAGCTGTAAATCCTGAGATGCCTTCATTGACTCCATATATTGATTGAGTCTTCCTCTCATGTTTGAATTACTATACAGCTTGGCACTGGCAGCTTGTATGCATGTGTCTCCACTGAATGTGGATTTACAGTATTTGCAAGCCTGTGCGCCTTGAGGCCGTTCTGCACAGCTAAAAGCCCTCTACCTCATTCCCAACATCTATCTGCTCACACTCCGCCGCTAAAACAGTTTCATCAGGACCTAATGGGGCTTAGCAGCCTGAGAAGGCTGCAGAAACAAGGGCCACACTGATACAATAATAAGACTTCCACTACAAATGTTGTCCTAATTGGAATCATCTATTCACTTTACAGTGCATTATCGCTGGCGTGTTGCTGGCTTTCTCTGAGGCATGCACTTCATTTAATTAATGAAACTCTACTTACTGCTGAGGATTATCTTGCACTTGCCTTTATTGAGAGAAAAGCAAGGCAAAGGCAATAAAGTCAAGCTCTAATCTGCGGCAATATTTCAATGTTTTAAATTTGCTTTGCAGGATTTTCCACATGATTTGGGACACAGCTCGCTCCGCTCATTGTGAAAGTAAAGTATGCATTATTCCGTTGTTCTCATTTACAATTTAGCTAAAGCACAGAACATTTACAAAGTAAAAGGTTATTTTATTTTCTGCTGATGGTTAATGGTTGGCTGACATTATGGCTTGTCTAAAATAGGAGAAATCAGATTTTCATTTGAAAACAGGTACATTTTGTAGGATTTGGAGCCCTTTTTAATACACCTTAGATTAATGCAGCTTTCTTGGCTTTTCCTAATTAATTAAGCATAAGTTTTTCATGATGCATGGCAGTGATTTGAGAGGAATTGCTTTGCATTTTCCTTTATTCACTTTTTTTTCCTTTTGTTTCTTTCTACTTTTTATGTCATATCCACTGTTAGGTTACAAACAATTTTGATTGTTTCGTTATATATATAAATTCTACTGGGATTCCTATTCTTTTGTTTAATTGTTTTTCTTTTTTTTTTCTTTGTATTTATTGGAAAATTAAAATCAATTAAAAATTGATTTTGAGAAAAGAGAAATAATTTTAAATGTAATTTTTTTTAAGACCAGACTTTGAGGGTCAATGATAAAAACAAAATCAAATAGCAAATGAAATAGAGCGGTAATGATAAAAACAATTTTCTTAACAAGCATTTAAACAATCTGACTTCACTGGAAATGTATATTTCCACTGAGTCAACAAATTACAGGCAAACGAGAGATTTTCCACCTCCTTTCTCCAACAGGGCCTCACTCTGCAGCTCTGGCCTCAGGTTCGGGATCCTGACATACTTTCGTGGCCTTACACTAAGTTGTGCACACAAGAGCAGATTATAAATGAAAGCTCAGACCGGAGCGGCGTCTCTGTCAGTTAAGTGAGGTGGGGTTTCAGAGTGAGTGTCAGCTGTTTTCTCAGCCATTTTTTGCTTCCAGAGTCAACATACCAACAAACCAACCAGAAGCCATCACAATGCAGTGCGAAGAATCAGAGAAAACTGGAAGAAAAGTGGATTTCTTTCTTTATTTCTCCTTTTGAAAAAGCCAAGGTTTCCCAGGTTTGGCCCTCGCAGCCCATATGCCTGCAGTTATTCATCTGGGCGGACACATCAATTACCACTAATTAACCAGATGATGGTCTGGTGAGCAGAAAATAAAGGAGGTGATTAATCACTTCGAGCACCTCCAGGCCTGCTACCCAACCTTAAAAAAGGGGGACGGGGAAAAGAAGAGCTGCCGGGTTGCGCTTTGCCTTGATGACATGCCCAGAACCAGGATGTGTCCAACTCATTGTAGAAAGAAAACAGGAGAAAATGGAAGATCCCTCTGAGGATTACATTAGCAGTAATAATCCAGCCAACAGACCTGATGGAGAAATCAAAACTTCATCTTTGAGTTTATACGTTGCTCGCTCTCAGTGTCTGACAGAAATCATATTAAGGTCTTTTTTTTTTCATTAAAGGCAGGGGATTTCCTGCCCCTGCTGAGGTGCTGCTTTTCTCTCATTTTGCTCGGCTCTGTGAGCGAGTTATACTGGCGGTTTGGTTGATGATGTAATCGTGGAAAGATCCTGGGTGCAGTCAAACTAGTAATCCACTGGGAAAGCTTTCATCCGGACAAAAATGGATGGGGTTTTTTCGGAAATAAACAAGTAAATGTTTAAAACAGGCAAACATCAGATGAGGGTGTGAAATAGGAAGTTTTTCTGGGGTGACTGACAGTGCAAAGATTTGTCAAATCCTCAATTTTTGTCCGGTTGAAAACAAAAACACCAAGGAATTATACTGGGATATTATGTGATTAACTGAAAAACAGTTTAATTACGGAAGAAAGGCTGTTTTTGTTTTTTAGAAATTAAATTGTGAACATATCTTGTATTCGTCTAAAAGAGAAAAACTCACTTTAATCATATCTCCAAGTCTTCTGAAGCAAATTTCTACATATTTTCTTGACCTGGTTTTCAAATCCAAATTTAAAGCAGATTATCTACAGGATCTAGGTCTGGACTTTGGCTATTCTAACAAATGAATCTGTCATGATCTAAACTGCTCTGCTTTAGCTCTGGCTTTATATTCACGGTCTATTTATCATGTAGTTCCATCCATCTTCCCCTAAAACTTTGCATGACTCCGACTCTATGGGCTTTATTTCTTTAACAGTTAGCTTTCCCTACATACAGCCTAATATTGTATGCCAGAAGGTTTGTACACTGGAAAATGATCTAGAAATAAGTAAATATTTCTTAAATGAAGCGAATTTGCCCTTACTTTGAGTAGGTAAATGAGATAGTTTGCCAATGGAATGAGTATTTTTACTCTAAAAATAAGAAAATTAGATAATATGCACTTGAAATAAGATAATTATTAATTTTTAGTGTAAATTGTCTTGTTACATTGGCAAGGTGTCTCTTTAACCACCTCAATCCAAGAACAAATACACTTATTTTAAGAAAAAAATGACTTTGATTTTTCTGGTAACGGTCTCATCTGACTCAAGTAGCTTCTCCCAAATGTTCTGTGTCCTTAGCATGTCAGGTATTTTATTGTTGTAATTGTTGTTGTAATATTGTTGTATACTGAGTGTATACAAAACAAAAATTTGTTTTTTACAGCTTTCATGACATTTCCAAACCTTAAAGTGCAGCAGAGATCAAATGTAAACAGTGTGGGAGGAAAAAAATGTTGCAAAAAACGCATTGATATGGAATTTCAGAGTATTAAATATATATGGTGCAATTATGCAGTGTTTTGATTTTGTGTTGTTTAGTTTGATGCAGAGTCTGTCATGATTTTTTTCACTGCAAAAATGATCTAGAAATAAGTAAAAAATTTCTTAAATTAAGTGTTTTGAGTCGGTAAATGAGATAGTTTGCCAATAGAATGAGTATTTTTACTCTTAAAATAAGATAATTAGATAATATGCACTTGAAATAAGACAATGCAGTTGTGTTTTCTTATTTTTAGTGTAAATTGTCTTGTTCCATTGGCAAAATGTTTCTTTTACCTCCTCAATTCAAGAACAAATGCACTTATTTTAAGAAAAAATGACTTACCGGTATATAGATTTAGATTTTTTGCTGTGAAATTCGAAATATCATTTCATTTCAAAATGACAGCAAAAGTTGATCATGTGTATGTCTTAGACATGTACTGCAAAAACTGATCTAAAAATGAGTCAATATTTCTTTAAATAAGTGTGTTTACCCCTAATTTGAGATGATCTGCCAGTGGAATGAGTATTATGACCATAAAATAATATCATTAGAAAATATGCACTAAAAATACGATAACAGAGTTCTTTTTTTCATATTTTAAATGCAACTCATCTCATTCCTGTGGCAAATTATCTCACCTGCTGAAAACAATTAAATATGTATTTATTTCTAGAAAAGAAATACTACTTACATCATTCTATTTATTTATTTTGCACAGTGTGTCAAACAAAAAAAAAAGCAAACAGCAACTGCGTGGAAATAAACAGTAAGTAAATAGCTTACTTATCATTTTCCCACCTAAACTATGGATCTCTGGAGCACCTAAGTAAGTCATGGTGAAGATTTACAGTTATCCAGGTCATAGTCATTCTAAAAAGTTCGAAGACGTTTCGCTTCCCATCCACACTGCAAAAATGATCTCAAAATTAGTAAAAAAATGTCTTAAATTAAGGGTATTTACCCTTAATTTCAGCAGGTAAATAAGATGATTTGCCAATGGAATGAGTATTTTTACTCTTAAAATAAGGTATCTAGATATTATGCACTTGAAATAAGACAATGCAGTTGTTTATTTCTTTTTTTAAGTGTAAATTGTCTTGTTCCATTGGCAAAGTGTCTCACTTAAATGCTTAATTCAAGAAAAAATGCACTTATTTTAAGAAAAAATGACTTATTTAGATTTCATTTTTTTGCAGTACAGGAAGCTTTTTCAGTTCAAAATGTCAGAAAGAGCATTAAGTTCAAGTCTTTTTAACGAGACTTTATTGATCCACTCTATAACGCCTGAAACTTAATGCTATTTATGACATTTTGAATTGAAAAAGCTCAAATGTCTTTGAACTTGGAAACAAAGTCCAGTGGATTTTTTTTTTTTTTTTTTTTTTTTTACTTTTTTGGAAAACCTAAGTTAGTTATTCTTTCTTGAAATAAGTGCTTTGTTTTTCTTGAATTGAGCAAATTACTGAGACACTTTGCCAATGGAATAAGACAGTTTACATTTAAAATAAGAAAAAAACATCTACAGTCTCTTATTTCATCTGCATATCATCTAATTATCTCATTATAAGAGTAAAATATTAATTCCAATGACTTAAATTAAGGGAAAATACACTTATTTTGATGAATTTTTATCAATTTTAGAAGGTTTTTACAGTGAGGCTGCTACTCTGATCAGTTCTCTCCCTTTGGATCTTTTAGTCGGAGCTGATTTCCATGTCTTTTTGGGTTTGCTGTCATTTCATGCTCCTAATTAGGAGACTTCTTAAGGGAATTTATGAAACAGAAATTTATTAGGGGTTCTCACTTTTAGGGTGTTTTTGGTCCATGTGGGACTGAATAAAAATATAAGTATACTAAAATAAAAATGTGAAAAGTTTTGAAGGGTTTAGGATTCTTTTCTTGGTTTTGTTCATCGACAGAATGACTTTCAGGTGAGATTTTTTTTTCTCTTTCCTGTTGAAAATCAGAGCATGCTGATGTTGTATGGGAAATGATTTCCGTCCTGATCCAGGAAAATATTTAATCCGGCTGGAGGAAGCCAGGAATTTGTCTTGCAGATGTTTTTTTTCTTTTAAGAGGGGGGTGATTTTTTTTTAAAGCCTATTTATGACTCAGTTATATGGTTCCTGCAGAAATCACAACATGCCACATGAAATCCAGCTATTTCTCTTTACTCCTCTCTGTTGAAGGTAAATTAAATTATGACAGCCTGTTTATAGAGATCTACCAAGAAAAGCGCAGCAGCTTCTTATATAAAACAGGATCAGCTAAGCTGTGCAGCAGCAGCCCAGAAAGTCGTGTCTGTTGCGCACTGAGCTACTGCTATCATCAGCCCTGCTTGATGAGGGAGTCTGGGCTGTTTTGCTGTTGTGGACTCACCCCATGTGTGCTTTATTACCTCATCTTCTCTACTGATTTATGACTGCTGTGACGGCCCACTTTTCTGGGCTGTTTATATGTGCTGAAGATGAAAGAAAATCATGGCTTTATTACCTAGACCTAGTGGGTCTGTTTACAAAGCAGAGGGCCTCAGTGGAGAGCTGCAGCACCTGCAGCTCACATTTCTGCTCTGCTTTTTTAGAAACACCAAAGCGTGTGCAGACTTTCACCTGAAATATACAGAATATTAAATATTCTTTGCTGCAAGAAAATCATTAGTCTGCTCCTGATGCGGACATGTCATCCTCCTGACCCAAACCCTGAAGAGGAAGCTTAGTGTTTATCTGAAAAAGGATTCCTTGCTCTGTTTTCCATGGACAGTAACCCCAAATGTAACTCAAGGCTGGGTTTAGATGCTTCTGTCCTCTAAGCTTCATATTTACATCTGCAGTCTGAACATCTGCTTGCCTGTAGCGCCACCCTGTGGAGAAGAAATAAATAACAATGAAGCTTATGATGATGACAGCCTGCATCCCCAATTTATTTTGCAAACTATATGAAAAAAAACCTGCAAACTCTTATATTTGTGATTCTCAGTTTATAACATTAAAGTCGGGTTCCGGCATATTTTTGATGTTTCTTTTTTGCTAGAAGTTGCATGCAGTCTTTGTGCATCAGTTGGTCGCCTACGGTTACTTCAGCTTCCAACCACAGGTCAAGAACAAGGCTGTCAGTAAAGGGTCATGTTATCTGCTGAGCAGAAGTAGGTGGCAACTAGTTACATTTAATTTAACCCTGTAATGCCAAATGTATCATATTTGATACATACGGTTTCTGAAATGTTTTGCGTCTGACACCTTTTGCATAATTTAATGGTAAAATCTATGCTCAAAATCCTATTGTACACAATCAGATATACCTGATAACAGAGGGCAGAAGACTGCACAAAAAATATTTTATATCAAAAATGTATTTCTGTTTTTTCTTTTTACATATTTTGTTAAAAGGCCAAATAAGGACTTCAAACCCAAAAGAAAGTAATTTTCTGGGTTTTTTTTATTCTTGGATTGGGCTTTAAAGGGTTAAAGAAAAAAAAAATTGGAGTAGCTTTACAGAATTGTACTTTTTACTTTTACTTGAATTAAAATATAATAAAGTACCACTACTTTTACCTGAGTTAAATTTCTGGGTACTCCATCTGTTGTAACTTATGAAGAAAAATAAAAGCTTGTAAACAAATATGTACCACTGAGGGACACACTTTCTTCTTTGTACTGAAGGCATATTGTGTAAATTCTTAGTCATTTGGGTCGTATAACTGACTTTAACGTTTTCTGAAGACTTTGACACCTATTCAGGAGTCTTTCAGTTCAAAGCTTTTTGGTTAAATGTTATTTTCCATCTGCTGAGTGAAACTATTGATTTTCTTTAATAACTTTATTTCCAATTTTATTTTATGTATAATTTTTATTCTTTGAAACACCAGCATTTGCATATAACTTAATATTTGGTTCAAAATGGGTTACCAGATGTCACTGACTCGTGTTCAGCCCAAAAAAATTTTCATAAACCGCCTGGATATACGAAAAATCTCACCCAATTTGAAAGTATTGTTCTCTTAGGACATAAATCTAAAGGAAAAATTTCCCCCCATAGACGGCCATCCTAAACTGCCAGATTGGGAAACATCCCAAACTTTCAACAATGCATGTAAGACAGGAAACGTTAGCCTTTAGATGCAAAACCCCATCATGCACCGCAACATATTTTTGCAAATAATTTGAAAATAAAATCTCCAAATATAAGAGGAGCATCGTAGTTAGGTTTAAAGAAAGCATTTTAGTTTTATTTTAATTTAGTTTGTTGAACGGATTTTACAGTTTGAAGAAATAGAAAATTACACGCTATGCCAACCATCACAAGGATGTGCATGACAAGGAAGGGCTTTATATACTGCATGCATCATGAAGGTAGTTAATATTTTATTACTTCTTTAGCTCCTTGAGTTATTTACTGTACCAGGTAGGAGCTTCGGCTGAAGAATAAGTATTGAGGCTGGTATGATTTAAGGAGGGCTGGATCTCGCACACTGAAAATAGGACCGGCCCAACAGGCAAATGACTGGTATTACAGGTTACCAGTTCAAGCCTGGTTATACGGTACTTGAGTAGCCTTCTAACCAAACACTTTT
>NW_015150461.1:1151964-1154320 GCF_000732505.1 Cyprinodon variegatus | reverse complement strand
CAATAAAGGGGAAGGCACATGTTTGGACTTTTAATCATTCTATCTAAAAATCACATCCATTGATTTGCCTTTCCATCCTAACGTTAAGAAAATGTGGAAGATTTGCTCTATTTCCTGCAAAACCCGACCAATATGTGTTTGAGCCCAATAAGGATTCTTACTCAGACTAAATGGGTAGTAGGATGATTGGGCTTCTTAGATGAGAGTTAAATCAGGTCAGATTGAGCAACGTGTTTGGAGCCATATGGTTCCCTTTTAGGAAATTAGCGTGAGGCCATCATATAACCCATAAACACCCCTGAGGCTCACGTGTAAAATGTTTGCTGGGAAGCCTGAGAAAAAAGGGAAAAAAACGGTCTGCCATCAGGGGTATTAAAGAAATTAAGTCTGGAAATACATTTTCCTTTTAAATACCAATAAATGTAATGTTTACATTAGGCCTTAGAGCCCTGTATGAATGTTAGTGAGGCTTCAGAAGAAAATATGGCAAAAGTCAACGCAGAGGATTCAGCTTAAGCTAGCCGACCATTTTCACTCAGGAGTTTCTGAAAACAAACAAAAAAAGAACGCTTCTCGATTAAATTAAGTTTATAATGTTCATTAAAAGCAAATAGATCCATTACAGCATGTTATGTTATTTTATTAGCCAGTAGTGCAGATTAACTGTGATGTAGAGTACAGCTCCATTTTTCCTAAGATAACACGTCAGACAGCTTAACAACACAAACACCAACAGGCCGGTCAGTCATGTTTGCAAAGAAAATGGGGAAAAAAAGTGACAAATACATGAGCGTTTTCCACTGAGCTTCCTACAGCTTTAAAATAAGCATGGAAATGGTGCAGATAACCTCAGATCATGTATAAAATGGAGACGATCTTAGATTAATACCCTTTAAAAGGCATTTCAAAGAGTTTCTAAGATGAGTAAAACTGTAAGAAGTGATTAAAATAGGCAGGTATGTTAGAACAGTGCAGAGCATAAAGTCTTTGTTGCGTTTTCTGTTTCATATAATTAAAGCATGCAAGCAAATACAAAACAATATTCTGCAGAGAAGGGATGAATAAAGAAAAGATTTTGACGTAGATCCTTCTAATCTCTTGATTCTGATTCTACCCACTGATTTGCTTCCCCCCGTCTCAACAGTTTGCACCCAGTCTGTCCAACAGTGAATCATAACTGCACAGAGACAGAGGGGATAAAGAAAAACACAACATCGACAGATCTTAACCTCCCACACAGAAAGCTGCTTCCTACTAATAGAGCGGATAGTGTTTAGACAGAGGAGGAGGCTGATGTAGTGAAATATAACCCGTCACTGCAGAGCAGCTATCATTTAAAAAGAGGGGAAACTGACTGATGCAGCAGACGGCGGCCAACAATAGTTTCCTATAAATTCATGATGAACTGCGCTGCGGATGAAGGTTATTGTTCAACTGCTGAAGTCGGGTGAGCTGAAGGCGGAAGCTGAACCACAGATCATGATATCCAGAGGGGTTTTGTTTGCGCTCAGGCAGCGAGCGGCCCCAGCCTCAGCTCCACATGGTGGCTGAGCCAAATGGGCTCAGGGGGGGCGTCGCCTCCCTCCTCGCTGGCCCGGATGGGAGCCGCCAGGTTACGGAAGTCGTGGCGCATCCTGAACGTAACGGTGACGTCTGCGTCTTCTTCTTTCTGAGGGATCACTTTGATGAAGAAGCCGATCTTGTTGGACTTCCTGAAGGCAACGATGCTGCAGAAAGGACAGAGGTGATGAGAAGAGTCCTCTAGCTCTGATGCTACGTTCACACCTAAAGCAGCAGGAGCAGCTAGTTTACATGCGAAGTCAATAGTTGACGCGCATCAAGGCGCAGCAAAATGTCCCGCAGCGCGTTTTGAGCAGCAGCAGCAGCGCGTCATGAGCTTCTGAGCATCTGAGACGCGGAACGCGCTGCAAACGCAGCAGCTGCTGAAGTTGGAATAATTGAATCTTTGTTGCTCCAGGTTCGCACCTCATCAACCAATCAGAGAAGCTGATCTGGGAGCTGGCAGGTAGACAGACACATCGCTGATGATACAGATCACTATGATCACTCCTCTGAAACGGTTTATTAACGTCTAAATTAGGGGTGGAACGGTTCACAAAATCCACGGTTCGGTTCACCGTTTCGTGGTCACGGTTTTCGGTTCGGTATATGTTGATTGTTAGCCTGACATGTTGGTCGTGTTGCTGTTAGCATAAACAAAACGTGTTGCACAATGCTTGCACACTGTTGCACCTTTATCCACAACTGTCTTTCCGCCGTCATCGTAGGTCACTCTAAATGCAAAGTGGTCCCATACAGCAGACCTATAAAGTGCTGCTGGCGCGTCTTCCAACTC
>NW_015150461.1:1149244-1150583 GCF_000732505.1 Cyprinodon variegatus | reverse complement strand
ATAAATTAACCCAAATCCGGGTCATTTATTCAACTCTTTTCAATCACATCATCCTGTAATTACACTGCTTCACCCATAGGGGGCATGTACCGCAGTTTGATAATATTTTAACTGAACTTTATTGATCTCACATTGGAAAAATTTACCTCTGCATTTAACCCATCCCCTTAGGAAGCAGTGGGAAGCCATCGTGTGGCGCACGGGGAGCAGGGTGGGGTTAAGGGTCTTGCTCAGGGACCCAGAGTAGCAATATGTGGGAGTGCGGCTCGAACTCAGAACCTCAGGATTTTAAGCTCTATGCCCTAAACCACTAGGCTGCTACTCCCTACATAAATTCACTTTCGCTTTAACTTTATTTTTTAGCAAATAATCCAACATTAAACAACAAAACAACAATATCAAAACAAAACAAAAACAATTTACCAAAAAACAGGAATAGGCTGAAGGAAAGCTTATTATTGCCTACACTGTTTTAAACTTACAACCTTTACAACCTACCAGGTTCTTTACTGCCTATATAAATATTCAAATCTACATAACATAGGATTTTATCGTTTTCCATTTTAAAGCCCTTTTGGAATTCACCAAGAAAGGACATAACTTTAAATCATCATTCAATTCATTCCACATTTTCACACCAATAACTGAAACACATCTAGACTTTATCTGGCTCGTCTCTTTTGCACATTCAAATATAAACAAACCTCGCAAATTATATTTGTTCTCTCTTAACTTAAATTATTTCTGAATACCAGAAGGAAGACTTTGGTTCACTGCTTTATGCATTATTTCCAGTATTTTTATATAAACAATGTCTTTGAATTTTAATGTGTAGCTTTGAATTAAGTGTTGATCAGTTGGTTGACGGTATCCCACCTTATTAATAAGCCTTATAGCTTTTTATTGCACCTTAACTATCAATAATTGTTTTATTTGCATTTCCCCATAACTCTTAACAATAAGACAATAAGGCATAACCAAAGAGGAATATATCATATGCAGGCCTTTATTTTTAATTAAATCTTTCATTTTAAATAATATTCCAATAGTTTTTGCAATTTTATTTCTAATATATTTTATGTGAGGCTTCCAAATTAAATCGACGATGCATTTATCTATCAGCCGATACAGATACAAGATAAAACCAAGAGCAGCCAGTAGATGTATCGGCCTGATATTTGAGTCACATGGACAAAGAAAATAAAGGCTGAGAATAAGGATGCACGATATTGGGATTTTGGCCGATATCCGATATGCCGATATTTTAAAACTCATGTAGCCGATAACCGATATTGATACCGACGTTAAAGCTGGACAAAAATAAGTAGTCATTGAAAAT
>NW_015150461.1:1145105-1146698 GCF_000732505.1 Cyprinodon variegatus | reverse complement strand
TTTTTTAAAAGTTAAGACCAACAAAAGACTGATTTCAGACATTTTAATACCAATTAAGGCCTTGGTTTTAATTTTTAAGAATTCAATGCCTTTTAAGACTTTTTAAGGACCCGTGGGAACCCTGTATACTTCCAAACACAGAAGCAGGGCTGAGACTGACCTTCATGTGTCGGAGGTTGGGGATGGACATTATTCTTACTTCAGGGATGTAGCTCCTATTGGAGGGAAGCAGAAGAACCAGAAATTAACCGACATCCAAATCGTGTTAATAAATCAAATCCTCAGTCACTGAACTGCTCAAAATATTGATTATTAAACCGATTCTCTAAATGAAAACAATAAAATTTATTTCTGGCTGTTTAAATCGGAACTTTTACAAATGAAATCTGTTCATTTCCAGAAGCTAAACATGCAATAATTCTTGAGCATGCATCTCCAGCTGCTCATTCAGTGTTTCCCACATTAACCCAATCAGACCCGAGGCTGACATAAACTTTGAACACAATGATTCTACTCACACAGCCACCAGCTGTATTTTAAACTTGATTGAAGTTGGATTAAACTCCGGTTTGCTCAGGTTGTGCTCGCATTTCTGAGAAAAGTAATTAAGAGAAACAATGTGGTACAAATTAGATCAGTTTCCCCCCCCCACTATGTGCACACAGAGCTGTACTCACCCTGCAGCGCAGCGAGCGCTTCATCAACAGGTGTTTGTGTCTGGGGTGGAGCTGAGATGCTCCTGCAGGTTGGAAGTCTGGCTGCAGCAGCCTCTGGCGCAGCGTGGTCACTGTAAACACACGGACAGTCTGCTCAGCAACCATCAGAAGCTGATCGAGGGCCGCTTAGTGCCGACATGTCTTACCTTCAGGTAAACTGACAGGTCGGGTGTAACAATCCTCAGGCAGGGGCTCTACTTCATCAAGGGCCTGGGCCGGTTCTATGGTGATCTCCTTCTTGTCCTCGCCTTCTTTAAGGCTAGATAGAAACACAAACGCTGCCTGATTTAATCGTCATCTTTAAGCAAAAAAAAATACAGATTAATTAATGGTATTCCACCAATAGAAAAGACTTTTCATCACTTTGTTTCAACAGTTATTGGAGAGGAACTGATAAAGTTTTGGTTTTCCGTTGATTTATGAGGCAGAAAATAATGCCGCATTGCTTATTTCATGCTGCTGCACACTGCTGGTTAGATGGCTGAAAGCAGTCTTCTAGATTTCTACCTAGCTCATAAAAACATTAATACGACTGTTTGTAAATTATTCAACTGATTTTGGAATCTAATCAAATAGTTTTAGCCAAATAATCTAAAACTAAATCTAAAAATTTCCCATTTTCTTATAAATCGAAAGTACTTTTACAAACTATTTAAAATGCACAATAATGGCTTTTCTCTATACTCAAAATGTTCATTTTGAAATATTTACTTATTAAAAACCTCTTTACATTATTTGAAAAGAAATGATCCATAAATGTATCTCTTCCTAAAATAATAGATAGGTGCAGCATTAGAACAAAAACATCTCAATATCTTTTATTAAAGGCATACTATGCAACATTTTTCAGTTAATGTGTTCCATAACGTTTTGGATG
>NW_015150461.1:1136227-1144099 GCF_000732505.1 Cyprinodon variegatus | reverse complement strand
CTGGGGGGAGCATCGCTGGAAAATCAACACCGGTTGCATAGTATACCTTTAAGCTAAAAGCTCCAGCTGTCAGGAGGAAAGGCTCTCCCTGATCACTTAGCCTCACTAACTAACTCGCTTATATCGGCCTTTTTAGAGTGTGTGACTCTAGACAGTAAAACTATAAGGTGTTGAATTCTGTTTAAAGGACTTGAAGGGCCACATTTAACTCATTCATCTGCATTTTAAAGTAATGCATTAAAACAAGAAATATCAATTATTTTTTTAAGACAAATTATGAAATGCCAAAACCAGCATTCAGTTTGTGTTTTAATACATCCTCTGGATGACATCACTCTATGCACTTTGAACACCGTTTAAGCCCCTTTCATGTCACAGCTCTGTAATAAACACTGAGCCGCTAATTACTGAACATGTTGTCCTTTCACACCAACAAGCCGATCCAGAGGGATTATGGGAATTTATTTGGAGGGATGCTAATCACACAGCTGCTGGACAACAGAGCAGTGGAGATGAGATAAACACATCATGATGAGAGGGAGACAATAAAGGATGTTTTCAGGGATTAGGTTTAGCTTTAAGCTCAGGCTTTTTGGACATTTTTATCTTGTTGAACAAAGTTTGAGGGTGGCCACTTCCTGATGCATCAAAACTGCCCGAATTTGCACAAAGTAAGGTTTTTAAATCTATGGATGAGCGGATTAGGAGGGAATCAACTATCCCTGCCTGCCTGTCCACTGGACAGAGACCTAAACCCAACAGAACACCGGTGGGATGAATTGGAGTGAAGGCTCGGAGCCACACACTTAATTTCAATCCATTTGAGGAAAAAAAAAAAAAAAAGTCAAATCATCCCAATAAAAACGCTCCTCAACTGTATTCCTTCACAAAAGAACTGTGAAGGAATCACCATATGCAAGAGGAGAGCAAACTGAGCTACGTTATCATGAGCGAAATTTCCCGATCCGATCTCTCCTTCGGAAATTCAAAATCTCCGTCTACATGGACACTAAATGAAATGATCGGATCATGACGTGTGTGTACATGTACCAGGCGTTCCATCATATTAAATCTTTTAAGCTTGTGCGGAACTGACCCTTTTTTCCAGCAAAGCAATGGAAGAAACATTACGCTGATGTTGCACACATGCGCAGTGGAAGTTATTTTACTCCAAAGATCCGATCAAAATGGCGATCAGCAAAAAACACCTTTTAAGCGAAATAAAAATTCCTTCAGAACAGACAGTTTAGATGAAACATTTTTGATCCTGATCATTCAGATCAGGCCTGAAATCTGATTCTTTGCATCCATGCAAACGTGGTGAATTTAGATTCTGCTTCCAGCCTGATATTCCCGTTCCCTCAGGCCAGCTGACCAGTTGCTTCTGAAGGTGCCAAAGATAAATTGCAAGCTCAGAGGGGGCGAGCTTTTTCTGTGGCGGCTCCGTAGCTATGGAATGATCTTCTTTGGACAGGCCTTGACTCGCTGTTTTTAAAGTCGTAGGGAAGTTGTATTTAAAAGTCAAATCACTCTGGCTTAAACATGTATATAAATGTACTCTTTATCAGACGATATCGTCCCAAAAGTTAGAAAATTTCTACTTTCTAAAAAATCCTGTCTTAAAATTTATGAAAAATAAAAGTTTTTCCATTATCTTATGCAGGCCAGTTAGTTATACGTCAGCCTGTACACCTAAATTCGGCCAATCATATCAATTATCATCTGTCAATCTAATTTTTTCCGCCATAGCATCTTGATTCATCTTTCGCAGCTAATATACGCAACGGTTGATATAAGAATCATCATTTCCTTTCCCATTGAGTTCCGTCCCAGTGTTCATAGGGATGGACGTCTGTGTCTTCAGCAGGCGTAGAGCTAACAGAACTGGCAGCGTTGCGAGGCAAGGGCTCAAACATGTACGGCTGGAAGCCTTCTACACCAAACCAAGCTTCTGCCGCCCTGGCGTCCTCTTCCACAACATCTTCGTCCCCGCTTTCCTCCTCTAAATAAAAAATGGATGACGGAGGAGACTCATCCACGACCTCCGACACTAAACTCTCCTCCTCTTGCATGTTTCCTCTGTCCATAGCGTTCCTTGACAGTGTCGTTTCTAAATCACCAATTTAGTGCTACTTGGTCCCAATGGAATTTCCCATTGGGAACCTACTAGCACCAAGTTGCTAACTGGTTAACGAAATGCTTCAGAGGCACCGGTTACAACCAAACTTTCTTGCAAACCTTCCGCCATAACAATCCTGCCTTCTTGATAAACAACCAATCACATTCACTTTATTTACTCGTGTAAAGTCGGGCACCACTCGGGAGAATTTGGAAATGCAGCGATTGTAACAGCTGTTTCCCTATGACTTTAAGTCTCCTCTTAAGATCCTTCTTTTTTCTTTGACTTTAGGTTAAAGGTTTCAATTTGTTTTATTGCATCTGTATATTATGTGTTTTATATTCGATATTTTCTTTTCTTTTATAATTGCATTGTATTTTATGATCTTGTACAGTACTTTGGTCCTGTCAGTGTATAAAACATTTTATAAATAAAGTTGGTATGGTATGATATTGGAGGATCATTCAGCGAGTTTTCTCTGTGCCCGCTGTGATGCTGCACCAACTGTTTTCATGTCACCAAAATCGTTCCACCGTCCTGAATAAATCCGTTTAGTTCATCAAGGTTTTCCGTCCTGAAAAGCATCTAAAATCTGAGACAGTTTGAACTAAAAGGGGCCATTTTTTTTTTTTTTTTTACTTTTCAGCATCCAGTTCATAAAGATAGTCCGTAATTAAATTACAATAAGGTTGATGCTGGAACAAAACAAAAAAAGGGGGGAAATAAGTTGTTGATTATGATAAATGATCAAAGACTCTCAAGCCATTTGCTTGACGAAACAATCAAAGCAAAGCTGCTGAAAGGTAAAACATTCATCTAAGTCATGATGAGACACAAGAGAGTAGTCAGTGGGCAGAGAATACAATTCACAAAAAGCTCATCTTATGTTTTTTCATTCAAATATGAGAAACGGTGTGCAAAAGGAGCCAAAAGCAGCAATGGTCCTCATGTTCAATGAGAGATGACTCACGAAAGTCCTGCCAGGGCGGATATGGGGGCTCCAGGCCTCTGCCGCTGCAGTCTGGTTCCAAGGCCGTATTTCTCCTAAGGGAATTCAGAAAGAAGAGACATGATAAGGCCGACCGCCAAATGACTCTAATGGAGAGTCACTATGATTTATGAGACTAATCTACAGCTATTTTTCTACGTGACAATTCCTCAACAAAGCCTTTTTACAGAGAGAAATCCATGTCAACTCAAATGAAATTTGAATTAAAGGAAAAGTCCGGTCACATTCAGAATACAAACTTCTGAAAGTACTTTAAGTATAAAATGATTACATACTTTTCAATACATAAGTGTTTTCAATTAAGAGTAATTTAATTTGAATGTGCTTTACTGGAGGCATCCATGTTTGTCAAAGAACACTACTGCCACCTACTGGTTTGTGACGTCATGGCGCGGTATCGGCTGCTGTTCAAGTCCCAGTGCTGTATCTGGTGTTTGTAACAACGCGCTATTATCCAAGTCATCTTGAAAACATTCTTCTTCCAAATGTTGGCTACATATTACGTGTTTTTTCTCTGGCCAGAAGTTCGATGGCAAATCCTCCCTCTTCAAGTTGGCAATCCAACGACGAACCCGTCCGTGGAGGATCAGGAATCGGAACGGTGAAATAACTAACTTTTTTTTCACTTTTACCCGATGTATTCCAACATCCAGCTGCCATGCACGTGGGCATTGTCAGTTTAACTATAGCTCTGGTGAATTTCAATGGTGAAGTCCTCTGGAAATCTTCAATAATTGTTGTTGATTGCAGATGTGTCTAGTAGGGGTGTAAATAATAATCGTTTTGTATCAATGCATCGATCCAACAGCCGACGATCCGATGCATCGATACGTCCACAAGATAATCGATTCATGTTTTGTTTTTTTCCTCCGGTCTATTTTTATCCATTTCCTCCTGGGCGTAATTCGCCCTCCCGTGCTGCGGTGCCGCTAAACCTATTTTGCCCTCCTACCTCGCTTCCTGGTTATACTCTTACAGCAGTGTGTTGCAGCAAGCTTCACACAGACATTTTTGATTCATGCTCAATATTGAAGCGTGGTCTGTGCTACACACTGTGGGTCTAGATACAACCAAAGCGGTGAGGAAGTGGGGGCGAGTTTAGTCCGACGACGGAGGGACATGAGGGCCAAAAAGAGCGAGGATCCAGGTTGGAAAAGGGTCCCAGCATTCTCGTGCACCTCGCTCTTCTAGCGGGTCAAATTTTAAGAGTTGCTTTCCGCAATTTTGGTCTTAAAAACAAAACAACCAGCCTCCTGTCTGTGGTCAGCTACAATTTGGGAGAGGTGCAGCGGAGCGTCTGTGGAGGGGGCGGGGACGTCTGGAGCCGAGGTATTGAATTGCACTCATTGCACTGATTTTGTTCAGTATTTTTTGATGCAAAGCCTTTCAGAATCTATAACGCAGGGGTATTATTATTTTTCAGTTAATGAGGTTTTACTAGGAATAGGTGGAGTGCAACTTTTCTACTTCTGTTATTTGCTATTGTTTCTAAAAAACAAAAAAAATGCATGATATTACATCTTTCATTGATTTATTTCAAATTTGAAACCACGTCTATCCCGTAAGGTGTAAAAAAAAAAATGTAAAAATTAACCAATCAATCAAATCGAATTGTATCGTGGTGTATTCTTGAGTATCGAAAATAATCGAATCGTTGGGTCAGGAAATCGATACTGAACGGAATCACCATGATGGATGTGATTTACACCCCTAGTGTCTAGTAGTTCCCATTGATTTTGCTTGTAAAGCAGGAGAATGGCGCTAGGCTTACCGCACCGTGACGTCACTGCCGGAAGATGGCAGTTACAATATTTGGGCAAAAATGGCCGCTCCTAGACTCCAGGATCGCAACAAAAAAAATATTGTCTTTACTTTTTTTACTGATTAACACTAAATTCATTAAATTACCGCAAATGCATTAATTTTAGGTATAAATAATGACCGATTGGTTATTTCTTGCTGACCAGACTTTTCTTTAAGACATTAAATAAAGCAGATAGAGTTTTGTTGATCTTCTGGTTAGAAACAAAGGACACAGTGCTGCTGGAGAATGGCAAGGGGGGATTTCTTGACTCAATTAGGCTTAAGTGCTTTTGAATAAACAGACATCACGATGCCAACATCAAGCTCCCCTTGGGTAAATCTGAGACTAATTTACCCAAGGAGACATTCATGTGATCTGTGAGGCCTCTCAGTAACAGGGTTGACAAGTAAAGAGATAAATGACTGGAAGAAGACTACCCAAATTGTGAAAATGTAACTCACCACCACATGAATAGTGTGTTGCTGGGGGGGTAAAAACCAAAATATCAGCGAGCATAAGCAAAGGAAACAAAAAGAGGAGAATAAAGATCAAAGCGAAACCAAAGCAATCAAGCCGAACGTCAGTGTCATTTGGTGACATGCATTGGCAACAAAAATCATTTCAGATGCAAAACAATGTGACTGCAGGACATAAGCGGAGTGATCACAGGTACGATTGATTCACATTAATGGTTGTTAATGCAGGCGGTTTGAAAAGCAGGAGTACAGAGTGTGACAAGAAAAACTAAGGAGATGTTAACACTGCATACAAATGTTCTTTGACATTTTAGCATCACAGACACGACGAGCTGGAGGCGGATTTGATGTCTGAATGGTTCAGTGTTGAACTCAGAGCTCCCAGACCCACCGTCCCCCCCTCTATAAGTAAAAGTAAATCTGCTTCAACAGAACCCCAGACTGAATCAACGGTGTTGATCTCAGATAGTGCTAAATAAATGACACCACGGCCGTTTAGCATTTTGAAAGGTTGGAGAGAAAGTGTGACATTTCTGAAAGCATCTCTCTCAGAGGGGAGCGGAGTACCGAGAATGCCAGGGGCATGCACTGCCGCCTCCTCGCCAGCTTCTTCCTGTCTCTCTCCTGCTTCTCTCGGTGGGCGA
Source organism: Cyprinodon variegatus (assembly GCF_000732505.1). Classification (NCBI taxonomy): domain Eukaryota; kingdom Metazoa; phylum Chordata; class Actinopteri; order Cyprinodontiformes; family Cyprinodontidae; genus Cyprinodon; species Cyprinodon variegatus. Next base: position 1,138,047 of record NW_015150461.1, on the reverse strand, counting down.
GCTGCTGGTAATACTCAATCAGTTTGGAGATCTGTGGCAAAACAAAAACTCAGGTCAATTCTTTTCTAAATAAAAAAAAAATAATGCCTTTAAGATCAAACAAAAACAACAATGCATGTTAGGGATGCAGCAGTAAACATAGGCAGGTTGTACCGATAGTTTGGTTCATGTGTGCTGAAAAGACGAAGCTTTGAAAAAACGTGCTGAATTTTAACTCAGAACTCAATGTTTAGCCTTGCAGCTTTAAAAGGCCATCAGATAAGGGTGAAATTACAAGAAAACAGTGAGCTGCAGGACATCCTACAGTCTGCTGTCTGCAAACTCCTCCTTCTATATTTAAATAATTAGCTGGTATTCTCCTTTCTGAAGGTCCACACGAGTAATACAATATGTTTCACAATGAAGTCTTAATATGATTCTAACTGGCAGCTGGTAGCAGTGGTCCTCCTAAAGGAACGAAACATGCAGCTGTTAATGATCGGTTCCAGATGTGGCACTTCCAAAGGTACCAATCGAATTCTGCCAGATTTACCACGTACCTATTAGACTGGAAAGGATACTAATTAAAACTTGATATCAATATCAAGGAAAATGTTTGATAACTGACACCATTTTCAATAACATGAGCATAAAAATGGACAATAAAAGCATATCTTTGTTTTTTTACTGACATTAAAGACGCTAAACGCTATGATTTTCTCTCTGTAAAAGTATTAACATTAGTTGTTTGTACTGAAGCTGAAGTAGCAGCAGCTGAGTTTGCCTTCAGCTCTGAATGTGTGCATTTAACTTTCTCAGAGAACGATTTAAAAGAATGCAGTGTGTGATCAAGGAACATGTGAGCAACTCAAGGATGATCAAATGACCACAGGGTAGGACTTACCCGCTGAGCGTGGGGATTTTCTGGCTCCTGCCATCCACCGCTTGCTGTAAAACACAATATGCATCATTACTTTAAACCAAAGACAGACACAAATGAAAGCAAAGCTTTGTTTTCTATGTTTTAATTGACTGTGTAGAAGCGCCTACCGACGGATTTGTCAGCCATGCCTACATCCCTGGAGGTCCAGCGACAGAACCCGCAGGCCAGATAGTAGGCTTTCTTCATGGTCGTCTTGGTGGGGTCATCGGGGAGGGGAGCCGGGATGTTAGTGGCCCGAGTTGACAGCGTGTGCATGCAGCACGGACAGTCAAAACAATTAGCACACCTGCAGCGAGGCAACAGTGGATCAGCGATAGAAACAAATATATTTCAAGCGAGCAGAAGTAGTAATAGAAAAAAATAAAAAATAGCTTTTTTATGAATGTTGGAGAATCAGTCACCTGTTCTTTTTGACCTTAGCTTCAGCAGACGGCATGTTCTCCAGACAACTTGGACAGTAATGGGAGTCCACCTAATTATCAAAGTACAGGTCAGTCAGTTCTGTGTAAAGATTCAGGGAAGATCATCTTTCTCAATGGTTTTAATTTGTTGGGCTAAGAGGCACTGATGGAGATCTACACAAAGTTTTAAAGTGCAACAGATTTCACTTTAGTGAAATAACATAATAAGAGGAGATATCAATATGCTGTTAGTGTAGGAATATGATCACCATTCAACTATTAACCCTTTTTTAAATAAAAATCTGTTGCTGCTTGAAAGTTTTTTGTGATTGAAATTAGTTTTCAGAGGTTTGATGGAGAAAAAGGCCAACAGAATTATAGGTTCTCTACCGTACCCAACAGTGGCCATGAGGTGACTTTTCCACTGTTTCACTACCTGGACACTATCTGCCCAAGGTTATACTTAACCTTAAAGGAATAGTACACCCAAAACATGA
>NW_015150461.1:1131155-1134633 GCF_000732505.1 Cyprinodon variegatus | reverse complement strand
TTAAAGTTATACTAAAGCCACAATGAAGTTTAACAAACTTCAAATATTCAGGGTTAGGTTAACAATAGGAAAGAAAATACTTGTTTGTTTTTTAGTGGTGGTTAAGATGTACAGCCAAGCCGAAAAATTAATAATGCTCTTTAACAAATTAGATTTAACCAATTTTTTCAATATTCAAACATGTTTGCATAACCTGAATAGAAGCCATATTCATAATTTAGAGTTGCTAAATCAACTTGTATCTAAAAGAAAATGTCAGCTGGTTACATTGATTTTTAAAGGGATTATTAAGAGTACCAAAATTACTTGAGATTAATTCCCTCTTTGAATAAATGCACTTTAATCAAAAGGTCACACAACTACAAAATGTTTTATATATTTGTCAGCTTTAAGAATATCTATTTTAAGGTTATTTGCACATATTTCTGCGCATATATGTATTTGATACATCCATTATCAGAAAAAATGAAAGATTATGGTTTAAGTTGTTAAATGTTTACATAAAAACCCACAAGATGCCTTAAAGGAGTATGACTATTTTTCCCAGGGTGTGGTGCCCCTTTATTATAAAGCTAATCTCCCTAAAGTAGATAACATAAGTGCTACGAGCTCAACGTTACTATTAAAATCTTTATTTCCTAAAAGTACCAGGTAACATATATTTCTGTAATCAATATGGTATAATATTAAATCTTAGGTATAACATAAAGTACCTAGCCAATTGATGCTACATGATGCTAACTCCAGCGGAAGTTAAAAAAGCTCAGCCAATCAAATGAAGGATTCACAGGAAAACGAAGTGATTGACAGCGCGATTAGTCCACACAATGCATGGGATGAATGATTAAGCCCCGCCCAGCTGTCATAGCGACACCGTGTCGGCTAACAACAAAGCAGCTAGCCGCTATCAGAGGAGGAAAAAAAAAACTCACCTCATGAGACACACATTCCAGCGATCTTAACTCGCTACAGTAACGACAAAAATAAAGTTGAGATAATGGCGCTCTAATCCTTTTCTCTCCACGAACCAGATAGATAACCCTATCTGGCTGCAGAAGAGACGCCATCTTACAGCGGCTGAGCTTAGCTCACAGTGCTACTGCGTTCGGCTTGTCACTGCTGGGTGTCTTAAAGACAAGTTAGCCTCAGCATTGCCCTCTAGTGGTCACTGCTGAAACTACATCATCCGGTTAATTAATTCCATGTAGGTTAAAACAAACTGAAGCCCTTGTATGCATGCATGCATGTAAAAATATCTGACTTAAGATTTATTTATTTTTTAACCACCAAAGCTTTATTAAATTCGTTACATTTGATTTAAATAGTTTTTGTAAACATTACTGAAGTACATAAGTGTTCATGAAAAGGCCTGTATTTATAAACATGCCTAAATAAAAAAGGCCCTGGCTGTGTTTTCAACTTAAAGCACTGTAAAAACTTCAACTTTGAAAATGTTGACAAATTATGTCCAACAACTTCAGTGCACTTATCCGGGATTCTTCCTCAAGGTAGTTTTTTTCACTCTTTTTCCACTGCCTAACTATTCATTTGTAAATGAATCAAATAAAGAGATTTAGACCTTATTTATTTATTTTTAATACAACAGAAGGTGGCTACACTGTAAGGGTTGTTTAAACCAACCAATACCCTTTAGCCATTATTTACCTAACTTACATTTGCTGTTTTGAAATTAGTTGAGGAAATATGCACAAATCTTTTCTTGAGAAGCTTTATTTCCAACTGAAATTTTAAATCTGAGTAGTGCTGATCTTGTATAAATACAAAGCAAATGTAACCTGTAGCAAATAAATAAATAAATACTTTCAAACCTCTGTAACATTTCTTTTCTCGATGCAATTTTGAATACAAAAGCTTCCAGTCTTGACATCTACCAGGTGAGTTTAGGGGAAAGATGGGAAAATAATGAAAGGATCANTTAGGGGAAAGATGGGAAAATAATGAAAGGATCACATGACTTCCATCTATTGCCTGCTGTTGGAACCAATGGTATTGCGGGGAGTGGTGGCCTAGTGAGTTAGAGCGGTGTGCTTGTGCTCTGAGAAAGTTGCAAGTGCCCGATTTAATCCCCACAGCCTCCAGTCTTGGTTCCTGAGCAAAACCCTTAACTCACACTGCTCCAATGGGAGATAAATAGAGTTAAAGTTAAATTATTACAATCACGTCCCCTCCATTAGCCCCACCCCCCCCAAAAAAGTATTCTTTCTTCCATAAGTTCCTCAAAAATAAAAATAAAAACAATCCGCTGGAATTTTTTTTCCAAGTTTGAAGATGTTTCGCTTCCCATCCAGGAAGCTTTTTTAATTCAAATTGAAGCAAAGTATCAACACCTTTGTTTATAGATGTTGGAGATCGGCCTGTTTTTCCAGTGTAGTCCTGTTTCTCTAACTGTGACTGGCTGGATGTGCTCTCTTCATCCTCTGACAGGGGAGCTGGCTCGGAGCTCATCTGCCTGGCTGTGTGTTTCCTGGACGGGGCTGCCTTTTACAGCTGCTTTTTGTGTCTCTGCTTCTGTCTCCTTGAACCCCAGTCGGCCTCAGCAGATGGCCGCTCACACTGAGCCTGGTTCTGCTGGAGGTTTCCTGTTAAAAGGGAGTTTTTCCTCTCCACTGTCGCTTAAAGCATGCTTAGTGTGAGGGATTGCATTCGAGTCAATGAGTCGATGCAATAAACTAGTTTTCCTTAAATAGAAAAGTTTGCATCAATTTGACTGTATGATCTGGTGAACTGTAAAGTGCCTCGAAATTACATGTTTTGTTAATTGGCGCTATATAAATAAACTGAATTGAAATTGAATTTTTTTTTTTTTTTACTTTTTTGGAATGACTATGACCTGGATGACTGAGTATCTTCACCAGCAATATCAGCTGAGCTGTAGATCTCTGCATTCCTCCCGTGTTACCATGGCCCCACAGGCAGCTTCTTTGGTTAATAGTCTCTCGGATTCACACTGGTGGATTCTATTTACCTTTTAATGCATCTTGCACTGAATACCATTTAGAGGTACCAGAGTAATGTGGGGTATTTAAATGCAAATGTATACCACGCAATTAACGTCATTTATGAATAAGTTTAAAGTTTCCTTCTCCTCAAACTTAACATCTATACACTATTTTGTTGATCTATAACAAAACTGTTGTTTTGATAGTTATATTGACACTGTAGATCTTGGAGTAGAATAATGTTTACAACTGTTACAGAAATAAGACAGGGGCCCTGGCCTCTGTTGGCCCCCGTCTAGAACCGGCCACACGTACAAACATTCTGAGCAGCTTCAGTTATTTAAATAGGCACTGGGATATCTCTCTCAAATTGCTGCGTAGTCAGATAAAGTCACCAAGGTGCCCTGGCAGGCATGCAAAGAGGCTTGTCAGCCTCTGACAGGGTATATGGCCAAGTGGTTGATCACTATGGCAACCGCTGATCTCATACACTTGAAATGATCCATGCTTAAAGGTTG
>NW_015150461.1:1126882-1130449 GCF_000732505.1 Cyprinodon variegatus | reverse complement strand
AATACCACTTATGGTATGTTTTTAAACAGTTAATACAACAGAAGAAAATAATAAAATAGATCCAAAGGATCTAGCGACAATGTCTGTTTCAGCGCAGATCATCATTGGAATTTCTTTGAGTATTATGTCTTCAGTACAGGGGCCATTACAGGGGCCAGGACTTGATCTACAGGGGCCCTGGCCCCCGTTGGCCCCTGTCTAGAACCACCCATGGTTATAAAGTCTTCCAGCTGCGGGAGGAAGGATCTGTGATAACGCTCCCTGGTGCAGTTCTGCAACAGCTTCATGCATGGGCTGGGAGACATTATCCAACAGAGATGTTTATTTAGTTAGGGTCCCTTTGTTTCCCACCTCCTGCAGTGAGTCCAGAGGGCGTCCAATCATCAGCTCATCCAGCCGCTTTCTCTCAGCTACAGATAAGCCACTACTCCAACAGACAGCTATGACTCTGTTGTGGCTGATGCCACAACAGAGTCATAGAAAGTCTGTTGCACTCAGAAAGACCTGAGTCTCCTCAGCAGGAAGAATCTGACCTTTCTTATATAGAGCCGCAGTGTTGTTATTCATGTTTAAAATGTATTGCTTTGTTTTGTTTTTGTTTTTTTTGTTTTTTTTCTTTAAAGTTTTCAAATTTTGAATACCTCTGTTTTTAATCTACTTTTAGACACATCATCTCAACCAAAACACCACGTCATTCATTTTTGCTGTACCGCTTTCCGTCAGCAGAGGGCGCCCTCTCCGGCCTCTAGGAGCCCCCTCCGCCTCCTCTCCCTCCCCGCCCTCCCTCCCTCAGCCAACAGATGTTGGTTTCTCCAGAGAGAGAAGCTGGGAGCCATCAGCTGAGAGAGACGCTCACAGTGAGGTGGACAGACGGCATCATGTGGGCCTTCTTCCCGCTGCTGCTGCTCGCCCTGCTGCGGCCCTGCGCCGCCGGAGTCAACCTCACCCAGGTAGGCCACCTGTTGGAGCACAAGGAAATGAACTAACCTCACATCTCTTTTGGTTTATTGTGCGACACCTTTTACACCTGCTTTATTAAGATTCATTAAGGGGGAAAAGAGAGATAATGATAAAAAGAAAAAAATATTTATTATTAATTTCAAGTTTTATTCTATTTACACCCTCAACCATTACCTAAAGCCTTGTTTTTATTGTACTATTTATTGTATTGTAGTATTATTGTGTATTCAGCCTTAATTAAATGCAATAGAATTTTTATACTTTGTTTTATACTTTGTTTCTCCAAGTAGGCTTTTTTTAATTAAATAATTAAAAGAACTAAATTAAACATTTTTGACCCTAAAAATTGATGTTTTCTATCTCACCTCCATATGAAACACCTTTTTCTTATGTGGCATATTTGGGAGAAGCTATAATCCACAATAAGTTGCAAGATGTAAAAGGGAAAAAAAAGAAAGCTTTTAATTGGATTATATAGGATGTTTCGGTTAAAGGTTGTGTCCTTTTTTTTGCAAATGGAGCAAAGTTCCTGTTGACACTGGACTGCAGGAGTTATTTTGCAGTGGGGCGGTTTGCATGGGGACCTTCAGCCTACACATTAGATACATAACAGCAGCAAAACACTTCTCTTTACTTTATTTTTTTACCTATAGGGATATTTGCCTTACAGTGAGGTGAACGGCACCGCATTACAGTCACAATCTGTCACCCCGAATAAAAACAAATAGTGGGCGCCTGTTCAACTAAAGTTTAAACAAAGATGACAACAACAAGATTTAAAGCTAATCCATTTTTCCCATCAGGAAAAGCTTTTTTACCCTTCTGCTGCTGGTCCCTCTAAAGTAAAAATGAGTGAATAAAAAAAAAAACTCTAATATTTGCTTTAAAATCTTGAGAAAGATCATGTTATTTCAAGATAGTTTGTGTTGCTATAGTAACAAACACATATAATCAACAAAATCATGGCATTTTAATACACTTAGTAAAGGCTTAATGGGGTTTAAATCCTGTTATTTAATGAACATTTCCTCAGAATGATGACGCTAATGTTTGATGGAAATGTCCGCTACAAAATCTCATTTGCCATCACAGACTTCACATCTAATAAAGAAATATATGGTTTAAAAAGTTAAATAAAAGTCTGTGGTGTGTATTTAAATTCATTCACTCTCTTTTTTCTGATGCTCCTACATGAAATCCTAAACTTAACTCTCTGGCCTATAATTATATAAGCACCTTTAGTCCACCAGCTACACAGTGAAACATGGTGGTGGAGAAATCAAACTGTGGGAATGAACTTTATTTACTAGCATGAACTGGGAAGTTGTCCACTGTTGATCGGAAATTGGATGGAGCTACTGTAAATAGAGAGCATTATTGGAAGAAAACCAGTTAATAGGTTGAAAGAGACTCTGGTGAAGGTTCACTCTCCAATTGATTAACGTCCAAAACCAAACAGGATCAATATGCGTTTCTTGTGTTAAAGGGACAGTTTACACTTAAATCCAAGTGGCCTAAAAAAATCATTGTTCAGGAATAAGCTTTTTTCAGCAAGGCTGGCCTTTAGAGAGTCTGCATAAAATAGCAATAAAAACAGCTAGTTCATAAAGTTAGATTGTTAAATGTTTTCTATTTAAGGAAAGCTAGCTGATTGCATTTTGTCATTGACTCTACAGCAGTGCCTCTCACTGAGCAGGCATGCAGGCCTCAACTCTGACTCATTTATAACTGAAGGTGTTGATGGCAGAGAACCAGCTGATAGTTCCCTCCAGGATGGTGTTAAACAGATGATGACAAGAAAAATCAGAGATAACATAAAGTTAGGGGTTGAACTAACAAACACAGTAGAATGGGAGAACATATGTAGAATGAAGCAGCATTTCTATATAAGTTAAAAAACAATCTATTGGACTTTGTTTCCAAGTTTGACTCCTTCCGCTAGCATCCATTTAATCCATTTAATTTTGCATGTTTGCATGTATTCATTCCAAAATAGGTTGAAAAACAATCCACTGGACTTTGTTTCCAAGTTTGAAGACTTGCAGCAATTAAGTTGACTCCTTCCGCTAGCATTGCAACCACCAACCCCTGACAGGGGAACAGACGACCTCGCCTGTTCAGCCAGGGCCAACAATTCCCTTTAACGACTCTTCCAGAGACATAGACGTATCGGGTTTTACAGGCTAACAAAAGAAGCCAAACAACCCCCATTCCAAAGGGGTGGACCCGTTCATCCATTTAATTTTGCATGTTTGCATGTATTCATTCCAAAATAGGTTGAAAAACAATCCCCTGGACTTAGTTTCCAAGTTTGAAGACGTTTCAGGAAGCTTTTTTAATTCAAAATGTCAGAAATAGCATTGAGTTCAAGGCTTTATAACAAGGCTTCGCTGAGCTACTGTATAAAGCCTCGAACTCAACGCTATTCCTGACATTTTGAATTGAGAAATCCTCCTAGATGGGAAGAGAAACATCTTCAAACTTGGAAACAAAGCCCAGGGGATAGTTTTTCAACCTATTTTGGAATGAATACATGCAAACATGCAAAATTAAATGGATGAACGGGTCCACCCCTTTGGAATGGGGGTTGTTTGGCTTCTTTTGTTA
>NW_015150461.1:1122373-1125955 GCF_000732505.1 Cyprinodon variegatus | reverse complement strand
CCGTTGATATATGATTGGACGAATTTAGGTGTTCAAGCTGACGTATAAATAACTGGCCTGCATAAAATAATGAAAAAAACATCCAATATCATCTGATAAAGAGTACATTTATATACATGTTTGAGACAGAATGTTTTGACATTTAAATATGATTTCCCAATGACTTTAAAGAAATCAAGTACCAGAATACTGAAGCCAAAAACTTTAGGAACCACTGCTTGCAGTAATGTAAAACTTATGATCAACCAGTGACTTATATGTACATACTTGAACCGGAGCTCTTTTATCCTTTTAAAAGGCACTCTGTAAATTTGCTTCATGTTTAACTGATGCTTTTCTCAATACCCGTTCTATTGTGGAGATACTTATGAAGTTCACATTTCCAAATATTGCATCATCTCCCAGTATTGCAGCATGGAATCGTCTCAGTGTGACTGAGTTATTTGCCAGTACCATATGAAAAATTTCTCTCTTGCTTTAATTTAGAAATTGTCCTATCCCTGTGAGGATATTATTGCCGTTTTTTTCTTTACTTTAACTTTATCACTTATCCGGTGCATCTCTGCACAGTGAGAGGAATACTACCGTAGTACTTTACTCACAATATTAAGAATTCCTTCATGTATTTTCTCATTTTGTCAATTTTATTACTACAACAACCAGTTAAGTTACTGTAAGATAGTGCTTGATAGAAGTACATTCCCGTTTTCCCTGCAAAAAGTTTGGATGATGGAGGAGAGTGTAGAAAGGGGTACATTAAACTAGACTTACCAACCTGCTTCAACCATTTATTACATGGTCTATAATTATGGCTCTAATGGTATCTGTGTGCGCCTTGACCTCTGGCCCCTAATGATTCACCTTACTACTCATCGCCTTCGTCTTCCTCTTGATCTTGCTTGCAATGGTGTAAATATTGGTAAGCAGTAGAGACACGGGAGTGGATTTTCACTCCTGTCCCGTCCCACTCCCACAGAAAAAAATTGTGTCCCGTCCTGGTGAAATTACTCCCACTCCCATTCAAAATGACTCCCGCTCCTCCACCACTCCCATTCTTGGTCCCTCCATTGTTTTTTTCGAGCGCGGGTGAAAAACTCAGAGCGGAAGCACTGTTGGTTTTTGGGTCGTGTAGTTTTTTTAACTCGCATTATAGTGTAGGCTTCAAGGGAAAAAACTACTAAATGGCGGCGCCAGTACTGGATTTTTTTTCTTTCTATTTTATTTTCTTTTTTGGCATCGATCCTATTTTTTTTAGTTACTATTGGTTTGCTCCCGCTCCCGTCTGCTCCCATTCATGTTTAATCCTGTACCGTCCCAATCACGTGATCGTTACCAATACTGACTCCCATCCCACGGGAATCCCACGGGAATCCCGTGACCCGTGGGATTCCCGAAAAAATGTCAGTCTCTAGTAAGCAGAGACAGCATTTGCATACGGGCCCACGACCTCTTAGGGGCCCCATCACTGACACCTGGTGGGTCCCCTACACAATTGTAGAGCAGGACATCTCTTTGCAGATGTATTGGTGCGAAAAATTCCTCTTAAACCCACCTGATACTGTAGTGACTCACTCCACCGGACCGTATTTATACCGCAACACATGCTACATTTCAACAGGTGATGGTTGCATGAACTTTCCACCACAAAAACACCACTCTTTTGATAAACGACCAATCACGTTGACTTTATTCACTCGTGTAAAGTCGGGCAGCACTCGGGAGAATTCGGAAATGCAACGGTTGGAACAGCCGTTTCCCTTCGACTTTAAGCATGGTAAATCTGACAAAATCACTCAGATTAGTCTGTCAGGGTCTGGATCTCACTTTCTAACCCTGGTTAGTTCTGTTTCTCTGACTGTAAATAACTGGATGTGCTCTCTTCATCCTCTGACATTGGAGCTGGCTCGGAGCTCTCCTGCCTTGCTGTGTGTTTCCTGTGGAGCTGATTCACAGTTGCCTTTTGTATCTATGCTTCTTTTTCTATGTCTGCTTCTGTCTCCTTGAACCCCAGTCGGCCTCAGCAGATGGCTGCTCACACCGAGTCTGGTTCTGCTGGAGGTTTTTTCCTGTTAAAATTGAGTTTTTCTTCTCCACTGTCGCTACAAGCATGCTAAGTGTGAGGGATTGCCTTAGAGTCAATGAATCGATGCAATCAACTGGTTTTCCTTAGATAGAAAACTTTGAATCAATTTGACTGGAATATTTGGTTGAATTGTAAAGTGCCTTGAGATGACGTGTTGTTAATTGGCGCTATATAAACAAACTGAATTGAATAGTTTGGCGTAACATTTTTTAAAGGTTGATATCCAACAGTCTTTAATAACCCTGTGTCTGTGTCCACTCAGTTGTGTGACCGATCAACCGAAGGCACCATCTACAAATACCAGGCAAGGACTCTAAACGGGAGCCTTGTGAGCTTCGGTGACTTCGCCGGCAAGACCATCCTCTTCATCAACGTTGCTACATACTGAGGCCTGACCTTTCAGTATGTAGGTAAGAACCTGCACACTGTCTGCTTTGTGAGTGAAACATTGCTCCATTCAGCCTCCTAAATATTTTACTTTTTTTTTCTGGTATCCTCTTTCAGAACTGAATGCACTGCACGACGAGCTGAAGCCCCTCGGCTTCACTATTCTAGGCTTTCCCTGCAACCAGTTTGGCATGCAGGAGCCGGGGCAGAGACGTGAAATCCTGCTGGGTTTAGAGTAAGAAATCTCTTTGTTTTCATGTGCCAATCAAAACCGAGGCAGTAACAAAGAGGAACTCTGTGCAAAACCAAATAACTGAAAGTTAGAAGTGAAAGCTTCCAGGTGAAAGTTTTGTTTCCCTAAATTGCAGCTTTTAAGGAACTTGATACAGCTGCATGCAGGAAGTCAACAGCGTACAAGTATAATACCCTGAATTTGAAATCTATTAAGAACATTTGTAAAACTGATCATAACAGCAGCTGGTTTCATAAATCTTCTGTCAATCAGGCTTTATTTAATTAAAAGGAACGTCTTCTAGTAATTCAATGGCTTTCTTCTTAACGGTATTAAGTGCTGGATGTCTCCAGTTCCCCCAGTCATTATAGGTATTTGCAATAACATCCTGGGTTTTCACTGCCTGAGGGAGCTTTTGGACAACTGCCATACTGCAAAGGGCTGTGAGTCACGACTGCTGATAAGATGCTGTCTTTCAGGCACGTCAGACCAGGCAACGGATTTGTTCCCAACTTCCAGCTGTTTGAGAAGGGTGACGTGAACGGAAAATCTGAACAACAGGTTTTCACATTCCTCAAAGTAAGTTTCCAGGCTTCAAAAACAATCACTTGGATGAATTATTGTCCTTTAAACCTAAAAGTTATGATCCCGGTACTCTAACTCTGCCTTTTGGGGCTTTTCAGGCGGCTAATTTCTTATCATTTAGAACAGGGGTCTGCAATCTACAGTCCAAAGAGAAATTCTATACTTCAATACAGCTAATAAAACTTTTTTTTATTATATAATTTTTTTTTTTTTTTAAATGTCCATTTATCTTGTCCTTTTTAAACAACCACTGTACCATTTCAACCTTTAGGCTTTAAAGGAAAAGTCTAGTCAG
>NW_015150461.1:1119116-1120446 GCF_000732505.1 Cyprinodon variegatus | reverse complement strand
ACTCCATCTGTAATAGAGTGACTATAGAACCAGTTTAATATGACACAATTTTATACAATATATAAAATTAGGGGGTCCCCGCTCCATCTCGCCATCAGTTTGGGGTCCTTAGCCTGGAAAACGTTGAAGACCCCTGCTCTAGAGTTTTTCTATTGGTCGGCTGGATGTTAGCAACCTCATTGTTTTGGTCATGGTGCATCAAGAGCGAGCGTTTGTATTGGACTTAAAGTGAGAAGAATATGATCTCAAATTAAATTTGAAAAGAATGCAGTTCATAAAACTTGGATCTGTATGACGGAAATTTGAATCAAAGAAATTTTGAAATATAATCTGTAAAAAACTAAATCTGAAAAATACAGTTAAAAAAATCTGAGAAAACAGTTACTCTCAAACCCTTTTATCAAAAATATTTAGCAAATTTTCATTTCTGAATTGCATTTTTTGCAAATTTCCATTTATAAAACATCTTTTGTCCTTGCAATAATAATGTATGTATGCAAAATGCATTGCTGTAGGTCTTTTGAATTAGAATGGCCTAGTCAAAGTCCAACACAAACTGCAATCTGTAACCTGTGGCCCTCTGAGCTGTAGCTAATAACTCCCATTAAAGATTTCAGTTAGAGGGTCGTTCTGCAAAGTGTTGAGTTCACTAGATTTTAAACTGCTGCTCTTCTCTGCCTCTAAACCCACATCATTGCTTTGCTCCTTTTCCTGCCATCCAGAGCTCCTGCCCTCCTGTTGGGGACGACTTTGGCGCTCCTAATGGCAGATTGTTCTGGGAGCCCATTCGAACCGGCGACATTAAGTGGAATTTCGAGAAGTTTTTGGTGGGACCCGACGGAAAGGCGGTGATGAGATGGCATCCCCGCGTCAACGTGTCTACAGTCCGAACCGACATCCGCAATTACCTTCTTCAGCTCATCACGCGAGAAATCCTGAATTAAGAGTGATGTGTGTTTATTCTTTCCTTTTAGAATGATTTTAGCCAGACCACTGTAGAGATCAGACAGCAGATATGTTGGTAATGTGACAGTTTCTAATACATGAAGATGACATGTTGAATGAAGAGGAGGCTTGAAAACAGTAAGACTGTAAGGCCTCCTTGGAGTCTGGGGGGTGCAGGAAAGCTTTTCAGTGCATTCAAGCTGCCCTGTAATCCCACAGCACCATGACATCTTCTCACCCCAGGATCTGTCTGCCATTACAGCAACATCTGTCTGTTTTAAGCTTCAATAAATCATTAAAAGCAACATTGATGTGCAGACCTTTCTTTCAGAACAACAAACTTTTAGCCAGACTCTGCAAGCTTGGACAGAACACAATGTATCTA
>NW_015150461.1:1099933-1117807 GCF_000732505.1 Cyprinodon variegatus | reverse complement strand
TTTTTTAACACAAGTATCTGTATTTTTACTCAAGTAAGGAAAGTGAGTACTTTTGCCATCCCTGGTCATGGCACGATATTCAAAACTCCCTGCAATTACGGACTCTTATTCCGCTACAGCATTTTAAATCACTATTGAAAATTGATTGCACAGAGAATTGTAATTGTTATTCTACACTGCAAAAATGATCTAGAAATAAGTAAAAATTTCTTAAATTAAATGTATTCACCCTTAATTCGAGTAGATAAATGAGATAGTTTGCCAATGGAATTAGTAATTTTACTCTTAAAATAAGATAATTAGATAATATGCACTTGAAATAAGACAATGCAATGGCGTTTTCTTATTTTAAGTGTAAATTGTCTTGTTCCATTGGCAGAATGTCTCTTTTACCTCCTCAATTGAAGAACAAATGCACTTATTTTAAGAAAAAATTACTAATCTAGATTCCGATTTTTTGCAGTGTAGAGTCTATGTTGTCCTGTGTTCCTATATGTCTTACTCTACTGCTGCCTCTTGGCCAGGTCTCCCTCAAAAAAGAGATTTTATCTCAAGGGACTTCCTGCTAAAATAAAGGTTAGATAAATAAAGAAAAAACTCCACTGAGCGGCAGGACAAAAAAAAAACTGAATAAGGAAGGAAAGACATTTAGAATAGATTTATTAAGCCAGTCAAATACAAAATGTCTCACATGTGCTTTTTGCTAACGGCAAAAAGAAAAAAAACAAACCAAAAACACTATAAACCAGAAAAATACACCTATCAGGAATTACAGCATACCTTTGAAAGTGCAGCTCAGCTGACGTCTCAGTTCTCACCTATGGAATATTTTGTTCCCCGAAACGTTCAAACTCACACAAAACTGAGCTAAAGTCCAATCTTCCACAATCTGAAGCCCTTCGTCTAACTACTTTAAATACCTTCTACATTATTGAATTTCTGAGATTGGTTTAACCCAATAAAAAAAAAAGAAGAAAAACCTATTTCCAAAGTGTTGAACCTGCACTGTGTCGCTAGGTCTTCTGACTGCAGGTTAATCCCTCGGGAATGGATTTCTGGTTGTTGACGCGGACCGTAAGCATTCAGACACCCCGGCAGAGAGCTCCAGTTAAGCCTGAATCGGACCCAAATCCCTCCTGCTGCCTCTGAGAGTTTAAAGTTCTGTTTCCTAACTGCGTGTTGAGGCTACGGTGAAAACGGTACAGGATGCCGTAAAATGAGCATAAATGTCAGAATGCGTGGTATGACCGAGTAGAAGTGTCGTTTAATGAGATTAGGTCCATCATCATGTATAAAGGAAATAAGAAAAAAAAAAAAAAAAGGAAGTTGTGTAAGTAATGTGCATTGTGTATTGTGTCTGATACAAACATACAATGTCAATAGCTACAATATATTGGGATTACACTAACAACATAGAAAGAACAGCATTACTAAAGACAATGATTTACACTTAGGCAATGCAACTATCAAAACAGCAGGTTATAAATAAATTATTAGTAATCACAATCCTGTTTTTTGATATGATACCATAAAAAAAAACAAAAATCATCCCCCCTCCCCAATTTTTTTTGTATTTCAACAACCACTTTTGAACAGTTACACATATTAGACGTTTCTAGAACATCGATGGCACTGTAGAAATCCTCATAAATCAATTTACTTTCACATTATTTACCTCTATGATTTATTGTACCTATATAATCATCATTCAGCGCTGCAATGAGCTCGTGTTATATTCGTTTTAGGGGAATGGCTTCCAGGAACCCTACAAGTTAAGTGTTAAGGTGTTACATACTTGCAGAGAGACAATTACATGGGTAGATTTTTGTGGAAGGGAAAAATAAAACAAAATGTAATGTTGATTTTTCAAAACTGGTTTAACAAAAAAGGACTTCAGTTCCAGATAAAAAAAAATCAAAATAATATGTATATATTTATATATATTTATATATATTCAGAATAGCGAAGTGTTTCACAAATAGCCTTATAAAACGCAAGTATAAACAACATTACAATAGGATATCTACAGTTCAGTAGGAAAATTATATCTCAATCACACCTTGTCAACTCAAAGACAGTTTTCATGCTACTACCCAGACTCCATCAGATGGGTACGGTGATGCTTTAGTGCTTTCCGGGGTCTATGTTCTGTCTCTCTCTTTTACCAAACCCTGTTGCTGTTGCTGCTGCCGACTGATCTACAAAAAGAAAACAAAAGAGGACAAAGTTACGGTCGACCCACAAAACTAGGCCTGATTTACAGTTTTCAGTCGAATACGTCGTGTGCTTTTGCAGGTCTTTTTCGTCTGGGGAATTCCAAAAAGTGCATTGCAAAAGTATTCATTTCCCGTGTGCTTTATAGCATTTCAACACTGCATCGCTGTGGTTATTTCATGAATTTGAAATAAAAAAAGATATTTTTTGTTGTTTCTTTGTTAGCACAACTCAAAGTCTGTAATCAGTACATGAAAATAGAAACTTTAAAGAACCGAATTTAGAAAGATAATTGTGATCTCATGTAAATGTACCAGAAAATAAAGGAATGTAGCTTAAAATAAGTAGGTGTAACATTTATAAATGTATCTAAGATAAGATTTAAATAAAAAAAACACAATTAAATACCTAGATTTCAAGTTAAAATGTAAAAAAGAAAACTTAAATTATGAATTACATCAGCAACATGATTCAAATATTAGATATGTCATGGAATTATAAAATGCACAATAATGTTTACTTAAAAAAAAAAGAAAAATAAATTCAAAATCAGGTATAAAATCATAAATGACTGTGAATGACTATGACCTGGATGGCTGAGAATCTTCACCAGCACATTATAATAAATAAATAGTGAAATATTTCTGTTATTTTAGGGGGTCAAAGGTTGAAATGTTTGGGAACCAATGGTCCAGAGTCAAATATTTGTCTTTCTGAAACAACTAAAGCTCAGTCAGATTGGATCAAGATCCTATGTGATCCAATTTTAAAAGTCCAACTGAAAATCATCTCATTTGGACTTTGACTGGGCCATTCTATCAACTGGATCCGCTGTAACCTTAGCTGTGTATCTGGGGTCCTTATCACTGAAAAAGGCCAGTTTCTGCCTGATTATCAAGTCTCAACCAGGGGGGAGGCTTCCAGTAAGAATCGAATGACCTCCCAATGCGTTTTACAGCTGATGTTGTGTTTATTTTTATTTGAATTGTTGAAAGCACTGAAGGTTCATCCCAGGCTCTGTTCCTACAGAATCTTCTTTCACATTCTCCCTCCTCCCTTGTGGATCTCTGCAGCGCCTGCAAAACTCCCATGATCCTCTTTGGCTGCTTACTTATTCTGTTTATTAACCTTTTCTCTGACAACTTTGACCAAAACACAATAAAATTATCAAATCATTCACTTTACTTACAAACTAGAGTATTTTTTAGTAGCAGCTGATTATGTTGGATTTTATTTTCCCATCTCAGGGTAAAAAGGTTGATAATGGATGCAAACCAAACCTTTTATTTGTTAACAGATTTTCCTCCCCTTCCCAATTACCGTACTTTTCGGACTATAAGCCGCGACTTTTTCCCCCCATTTTTCGACCTTGCGGCTTATATAACAATGTGGCTTATCTATGGACTTTTACAGCTGACGGCCACTAGGTTAATACCTAAATCTATGGATTTTACCATCCACCATGTTCACGTCACATTTGCTTCAACACACAAGTACGGTAGCTGCGCGCGGGGGAATACGGAGGTCCTTCGGAAGCAGACTTTTACCGCGAGTGGTACGAGACAGAACGACAGCGAGAAAGACGGACATTGAACATAAAAAACCTGCGGCTTATAGTCCGGTGCGGCTTGTATATGTATAAATCGTGCAATTTAGCTTCTGCGGCTTATATTCAGGTGCGGCTAATAGTCAGAAAATTACGGTATTCACTACTTTGCGCTTTAGCTCACACAAATAAATTACACGGAATTTTATAGTTCTAATGTGAGCAGTTTCATGGGGCTTGAATACTTTTGTACTGCACAGTTAGTTTTTTGCTGAAATTGCAGAAGAATATTTGAGTTAAATGTCAGAATGTTCAATACCTGCGTTCTCTGGTGGAGGTCTTGAACTCTCGCCTACTGCTCTGGATCCTCGTGGTTGAGGGAATGACATCTGCCACGGAAAACCCTGGGCGAAAAACAAAGATATTCTTTGTATTAAGCAGCGGTATTTGTGGCAGGTCTTTACTAGGATGAGGAGCAGGGGCTTATGCTCCCTTACCGGGGTAACAGGTTGGAAGTCTCGAGCTGGCGGTGGAACTGCGGCTGCGGCCGCCGCTGCGGCGCCTGCTGCGTTGGGCATCCGGGGAGGGAAATGAACGGGCCAGCCCTCGAGGCCCTGCGTTCCCACCTGCACAAAGGGACCACAGTAGGGAGGGCTCAGCGGGCCGTTCACTGAGCCTGACGTTGGGTCTGAGGTACGTCTTTCCTGCTGCTGCCCCTACGAGGTGTCACAAGTACACATGTGATCCCTAGTCAGTGCATGGCTGCTGCTCTCAGTGCAGCTGCAGCGTTCCAAGTCAAGCCACGCCCCGCAGACGCCACAGATTCGAAAACGTATTGGACCTGACCTGCTTTTCCACATCCATCAGCCTATTAAATACCTTCCAAACACTTTTCAGCCACAAGGGGGCACTACAGGCGTCAAAACTAACTTGATTCTCAAAGACATATCCCCCAAACTGAAATGCAGACTCCACCGGTTGTGATGAGATGAACTTAAGTCCTCCCCGCTCCACCATTCCTCCTTACCCAGTTTGAACCATTTTAAATCAACCTGCAGTGCTAATGACGCTGGCCAGCCAGTACCTGTTTGTGGTGCTGCATCTGCTGTCTCTCCAGCTTACACCTCTCAGTTCGTTCTCTCTGACACTCATTCTGAGTCTGATGAAGCTAAAACGCAAACAAAACGGGAAAATACAATTAAACCGAATAAAAACGCGCACTTTACTGATATAACATGCATTGCAACGTTTACACAGGAAGCGTTTATAAGACGTAGAGGTCTTACCTGATTGGTCACATTAGTAATCTGACCCTGGAGCCTCTCAACCTGCCGTCTCAGATCCTCCTTCTCTTCGTTCATTCGCTCCCTGTCACTTCTTTCTTTTCTAAAGTCCTCCTCAAAGATTTTCACCTGAAGTAGCGAAAATAAACAAAAACATTTTTTAGAAACCTCGTAAAGCCAGATCCTGTCACTGAGAGCTATTCCTGCCACTTCCTTCATGAAGAATTAAGTTTTCCACTGATCCACGTGATTCTTCATCCTGACTGCCGTGTTCAGAAATTGAGTAATTTTTCTTGAAGATCAAATTTAATCCTTCAAAAAATCTACCTTTTATTATTTACTAATATATTGATGAGAATATACACTTTATAGTCCAAAGAAGAAGACCAAGTATACACAGCAGCTGTGCTTGTATTCTGGTCAAAATGTTTTAACTTTTATCAGATTAGTGAATTTAGTTTCAACTTAAGGAATACAGATTAAAATTTGCAATTCATTTCTTTAAAAATAGACATACTTTATTGTTTTATTTTCTTCTTAAGAGTACCAAAAAGAAACCTGGTTATGCTTTAAATTAAACATAATTACCAATATTATGGGAAGAATTAGATGTTGCTGATCTTTATACACACGTTACGGTGATGCAGATTTGGCTCGACTTTAAGATGGTTATTGTACGGAAGAGGATTAGGGCCAGTGGGGGAAAAAAAAAAAAAAAAGTTAACAGATTTTTTTAATTTTATTTCAGTTTAGTATGGGAAAAAAGTCAGAATTCTGACTTTTTTCTCAGAATTCCCACTTTAATCTCAGAATTCTGACTGAATTCTGACAATAAAAAAGTCAGAGAAGAGATTAAAGTCAGAATTCTGACTTTTTTTCCCCATACTATACTGAAATACTTTTTTTTTCCCAGTGGCCCTAATCCCCTTCCGTATTATTGCAACTAAAATAAGGGAAGGAATTTATTCGCATTTCGTCCCGCTGCTCCTCAAAAAACACTGGGAAAGCCTAATCCTACAGCTTTCAGATATCTTTCTTTGTCCTTGTTAAGGAAGAAAAAAATTTATTCCAAATTTGGTTAAAAAAAAAATGTCAGCACTTCCTTACAAATATAAACAGGCATACTATAATGATAAAGCGGACTTTATGTTTACTAATCTTCACACATAACTCAGGTGTTCGGATGATTGTTCTGACTATAAGTACATTCAATTTACATTATAATACATTCAACTTTTTTTCTTATAATTCGTTTCAAATGATCTTGAACATAAATGTGAAGCTTATTTATTCAATCTGAATTTAAAAGCCCAAAACATTGGTTTGAATTTATAGCAATAATTTGATCTTTGCTATTTGATGCCGCTTGATATGAATGAACCGTGATATGCGACAGGAGAAACAAGGACACATTTAAAGGGATTGTGGAAGAGAAATACGTGATAATGTGTAGTTTTCATCAAAGTATGAAACTGAACAATTTTAGTTGGAAAAGGTTGCAAAGCCGTTTAGCTTTTTACACATAAACTAACAGGACACTAAGCCTTGGAAACTTAGAGGTGTATTAGGGTGTAGGGAGAATTTCCAAACTCTTCACATGTTGTGTTGTATGTCTTGCCTGTTCTTTCAGTACAGCGATTTGTGTGAGAAGCTCCTGTTTTTTCAGGTTATTTGCTGCGTCTGCAAAGTTCGCCTGCCCAGGAGGTTGCTGAGGTCACAGCTGGGGTAAAGCTGTTGAACTTTACTTGCTGTCAGTCTGCCCAGGAGGTTGCTGAGAGGATGACGGGGAATGCAAGTTTAAGGCTTCCTCCAATGCCTGGGAAAAGAAAACAGGTAAGCATCAATAAAAAATGGAAAAACAAGCAATAAAACAGGTGTTGAACCACATTTTTCCCTCACCCTGTTTAGGCGCTGGATCTCCTTCTCCTGGTACTCCCGCTGCTTGCTGAGGGGCAGCAGCTGATCCTGCAGGTATCGAACCTTCTGCTTCAGCTCGGCTGTTTCCGAGTTCAAACACTCCTTCTCGCCCTGAAACAAAAAAATCAGTCGCGCTTTGCTCCATCTCCTCCTTCGTCTCACATCTGTGGGATTTTTGCTTCTCTCCTACTCTCACCTGTACGTTTTCGATTTTGGACTTTGCCAGCAGCAGCTTCTTGTCGTAGTCTCGTTGTCTCTGCTCTCGCTCGGCCTCCAGCTCAAGCACGGTTTTCTGGGACTCAGCCAGCCGCTGCCTGAGGTCTGTGATCTGAGGAAGAGTTTTATCATGTAGCTCAAGAGCACCATTTATGAATCCAACACAAACATTGCACATGAAACATGAAAATATGAAGATAAACAGATAAAAACTCTGGTAAAGATAAACGTCTCAAATAGAATTTAGGAAATATGCGTTATCAAATTTCAAACCGAGCCACATAAAGGAGACATCTGCGAACACGTCTCTGTATAAAGTATGAACGAACCTTACTGACGTAAATGGATATATCTGGGGTTCTGTGGTTTAAACCCAAGCCTGCACGGTGTCCCCATCTCTACAGAGTGTGAATGTCGGTATGTTCGCGACTGCGTGCACGAACGCAGGTGTGTGAGCGCGACTGTGAGAGCGTGTGTACATCCGCGTGTCGTTGCTGCCCTCTGACTGCACCACAGCAGGAAGTCGGCGGGTACCGGAGAGGTGAGGGGAATTCTCGCTGAAGTGTGACAGGCCTTGTGGTAAGCATGCTCAAATAGCAAGCTATTGCAAGATTGCACCTTTTCCACTGGACAAGCACATTGAAAAAGAACAAAACAAAAAAAAAAGTACATCCGTGTAATTGCTTCTCTTCACTGCCAACCGTTTATATCAGAGTCGCTGGTTCCCTACAGATAACCTCAAAAAAACGGCGCCGTTCTGAAGGGCTGCGATTGGTAGAACAGAATATGGGTTTCCATTGTCTACTTTGCAAAAATGCCAGACAAAAATGCTCCTCTCTGACTGTTTTCCCTTTTTTTTAACCAAATGAGACCATTTTGAAAACCTAAAGTTAGCAAATCATCAAAAAAAAGTTAAAATATGTCAGAGAAGTTTATGGTAATCAGACACGTGAAGCAATCTCTGACCCAGAGTAGAGTGGAAACTGCACTTTGCTTATAACTGTAACTATAATAGTTAATAATAAATTTAGTTGTCATTCAAACTAGTTTATACAATATTTAGCTTTTCAAATTTCACAGGGTTGCATGATTTTATGCGATTTTCCTCTAAAAGTTGGAACCAAAAAAGAAATTGATCGAAAATTATAATTCAGCAAATATTTTCTATATTAGTAATACAAATTTAAAGAGATTTTTCACAGGAGTTTTTATTTAAGCAGTCTAAAAAGTCAATCAGAGACGTCTTCCCACACTGTTTAAAGTCATTACTGTACCTTCTGCTCAAACTGTGACTTCATGGCGTTCCACTGAATGTCCCACTGCTTGTTCACCTCCAGAACCTGCGAGCGGCGCCAGAAAGCGAAACAAACAAACAATGAACATGTAGGAAACAAAGTGCACAGAGACTTTCCCTAATGGCAAAAGAGGATGGGTAGCTACTTAAAAAAAAGTTCAATAAAACAAAGCAAAGACTCACATCCTTTCTCTGCTTCTCCAAAAGCTTGATCTTCTTTTCGTACACCTCTATGTCACATGCTTTAGCTGGGGTTCTCTCTGCTGATTTTCCACTCTGGGGGGGGGACACACACACACAAAGTTTTTCCTTATTCCACAAAACTCCATGATTACATCAGCAAACCAAAGAGGAAGTTGTGTCGCAAAGTCATTGAAATGGTTTAGCGTATTTCCAAAGGGAAATTTGATCCGTTTTTTTTTAAATGACACAAAATCCTAAAAGAAATTCCAACATGCAACATCTTCTGCTGTAAATGTACCTTCTGTGGGGTAGTGGCCTCCATTTTAGGTCGAACAGCAGGAGATTCCTCCTTAGCCGGCTCCTCTTTGGCCTCCGGAATCTCCATCTCTGGCGGCGCAGCAGTCGGCACCACTGTTGTTCCTCCCGTGACCAGCTCCTTAAGTTTCTGATTCTCTAGTCTACGTAAGCAAGAAAGTGAAAATGATAGTAGTTCTGATCAGAGTCCATTCTTTCCAAGATGTTTTATGCTCTACGGTCATTTCAGGATTTCCTTTTGGGAAGAACCTACAAGACCCAGCAGGGAAACTGAAATAATCCCCCCATCAGAAGTGAAAGCAAGCAACTTCAGTCTCCAGTCATGGATTACAAGAGGTGGAGTGTCTCAAAAATCAGAACAGGCGCATCTTTCAGGAAAGATTAACACAAAAAAATGACGTAAAACACAGCAGTTCTTGTGATTTTCCTTCAAGCATCTGAACAAAAGGGTTTCAGCATAGCTGAGAAAGAATAACAAGAGAGCAGTGAAGCTGAAAGAGAAGGAGAAACATTACCTCAGCTGCTCCAGGTCTCGATTCCTGATATGATGATCTTCTTCCATTTTCTTTCGAAGCTCATTGTTTTCCTGTCTGAGCTGCTCACACAGCGTCTAGAAAACCCAAGCAGACCAAAAGGCTCACATTTATCACGTTATTAACCACAGTCCTATAAGAACAATGTGAATTCCCCAAAAAGAACTGAAGCACATTATACAGTTCTTTTTACTATAAGGTATATCTAACTATATAACCACACACACTCAAGCCAATTTAATGCGGCATTTTTGACTTAGACATATAAGCCTGGAGCTTTAACAGCTACGTTACTCTATTTTGGTGCATTTCTATGTTAGAAATTTTACTATAAAAAAAAAAAAATCCTTATTCTTTTAAGCCAGACTTTGTAAATATACACTTTTCTGATAAGTTAGTAGTGAAGCAGATAAGAAATGTATTGTCTAAAGTTACAAATCACCAGTTTTTGCAGAAACTCTATAATTATTAAAAGGCATTTTCAA
This sequence comes from Cyprinodon variegatus, assembly GCF_000732505.1. Classification (NCBI taxonomy): domain Eukaryota; kingdom Metazoa; phylum Chordata; class Actinopteri; order Cyprinodontiformes; family Cyprinodontidae; genus Cyprinodon; species Cyprinodon variegatus. The sequence continues at coordinate 1,107,821 of NW_015150461.1, read as the reverse complement.
CTAAAAGCAATAAACGTGCCACACAAATACACCATTTCCCAAAAATTAGGATCCAATATGGAAAATCTTACAGTTTCTAAGGCTTCTTTTCACCTCAAAATGGAAATGATTAAATAAAACACTTTTTTTTTTGAAAGGGGACCTGCTAAAACACCATTCTTATCGTATTTAAATAAAGTATTGCATAAGCACACGTCAAATGTTCATGTGAGATTTGAATAAATTCAACAGCTTGAAAAGTGGTGACAGAAATCCTATTCAGAAAAAAAAACCCACATTCTTTTTATTTTAAGTCAAATATAAAGTTTAGGCAACAACAGCAAACAGGATTATAATCACATATTTATCAGCCATGATGTTAAAGGTGATCATCTATTACTGTGCATTTTTTACAAACATCAGAAAGAACGCGTGTTTGGATGAGTTAAAATAAAACTCTCAGAGCACTGATTCACCAAACATTTTTTTTAGAAGTTCACTGATAAAAGTATGATACTCCTGACGTTAAAGTAACATAATCTAAAATAAAACGGCGACAGAATCGTTTCCAAAAGCATCAGAAATGTGCTCAGATAATTTCCACGTCTCGTACCTGTAAGAGGGAGGTCCTCTGTTCGTTCTTCTGGACCTTGGAGGAGAGATGGTGAAACTCCACCGCCATGCGGCCGAGGTGAGCCAGAAGCTGGTTTGGGTTCGACTCCTCTGCAAAAATGCTAAAAGAGCTCTCCAGCCTCTTCAGCTGGCTCGCCAGCTCGTTGTTCTCCTGAGGAAGCTGGGGAACAGCTCCTGCCACCAACCCAGCCTGGAGATACCCACACAGGTAGAAAGTCAGTCATCTTTGCAGAGACGAGTGAGCGAGGCCATCTTTACATATCCACTCAAGCCCGCATAAAGCCTACTGTAAAACATAAACAATCTTGGGGTTTTTTATCTTGTTTATGGAAAGTAGCAGCTAAATTCTCTAAAAACTCAAACCAGTTTGTCCAGTTACATTTAAGCTTCGCACTGTGGGAGTATCTATTTTTAGCACTAATAATCTGGTCAGGTAAAACATTATTTTAAAGTGAAAAAAAAATAAAAATCAAGAAAGATAAATTAAAACATTAGTTGTGCTTAACAATATCAGAAAAAGGTTTCCCAGGATGTTAAATTTGAATGAATCTGGGTAATTCTAGTCCGTAATAATCCTGGAATTTCCCTTCACTGACTCAGATGGAGCTGCCAGTATTGTGTTCATAGGTGAGTCAATGCTCTAGTAATGTATTCCTAATTTTGAGGAAATTGCTATAGAGAGGAAATCCTGAATTTAGCCTCAAAAGCCACAGAAAATAATTCTCACTAAAGTAAAAACCAACAGGATTGAGATCCTCTGATCTAAATAGATGTTTGCCATGGAAGGGTACTTGTGATCTTGGACGTACAGTCAAGGCATCAGAGTTCCTTCTCTCCATATTCCCCCTTTCAGATTCCAATAAGGCCTCCTGTGAAGACCCATCCCAAAAAAAAGAAGGAAAAGAAAAGGCTGAATATCTGTAACCGTTCTAAAAATGTTGTCCATGCGTCACGTGATGAAGCTCAGTACATACATGGGGCTTCTCCGGCTGAAGTGTTCTCCCTAAACAGCTAGACTGCTCCTCCTTCTCTGCAGCGGGGTGTAAACAGGGTTTGTCTGAAACAAAACAATACAAATCACTTCATGCCTTTTAATCATGCTTTTCCTTTTTAATCCGTCACTGGTTTATTTAACTGGTTAAAATTCCTCATTTAGATCAAATCTGTTGGACTTACTTTGTGTCTCAGCGTGGCCGGGAGCTCCCGCGCACAGACTGGCGGCAAAGCTGGCCGACTTTAAAGCCTCGTTGTCCCTCACCAGTTCCTCCACTCGCTGCCGAAGCCTCGACGCCTCGGACTGAGATTCCTCCAACAAATCACCTGTAAGATCAAAGGAATCTCCTTACAGGACAAAGAGAAGTTTCAGCTGAAGGTTTGCCAACAACGCCAGGAGCAGACGGTAAATAGGGCATGACAGATGTTCAGTGGGAAATAAAGGAACATCCTAGGTGAGTCACAAAGGAAGCGTTCAGGCCAATCAGAGTGTTGGGATGTAATCAAATCCAAAGATAACCATGGAAGTTTTTCAGGTTTTACAGTGGCCTATAAGGCTTGCTTAAAAACAGTTACATTTTTGAACGTGTGTGTCAGCATGCAGCCTAGAAAGTGAAGACACGTGGAGTTATATCCTTCAAAACTTTTTCCATTTCCTGTTAGATAAGTTAAATGATAATCCCTAATGCGTCATCCTCATTTCCCAGACGACAGAAACATGTCCTGATCTGGAACCTACCTAAACTCTTGAGTCCCTTCATCCGTTCCCTCAGCATGCTGTTTTCCTCCAGCAGCTGGCGATAGCTGCTGCCCCCTATAACTTCATCCCTGGCCTTGACCTCACTCCCACCAGGATCGTAGATGCGATACGGACCTTTCCCTTCCATCGCCGTGGTTCACTTCCTAAACATGGTCCTGCAAACTGTGGAAAGATGGCAAATCCTGCTTTATTTCATATAATAAAACACATCAAGTTTAGAAAAGGATGTAGCTAAAAACAAAAGATGCACAGATGAGGGTGATCTTAACATAAAAGGGTCCTGATTACAGAAATTTAGACCAATTTTTACAAAAAAATGTGTAAAAAATGTATCATATCTACTCCATCACATTTAAACGTGTATTGTCCATTTTCCAGAAAGAGAAAAACTCTACATCCACATACTTCAGCCTATCAGAAGTCTCAGCAAACAATCGGTCGATGATTCAAGACACCCACTCAGAAGCCCACCATAGCCCACGCTTTAACTCCTGGTTTCTAACAATGTAAGTGAGAAAACCATCGCTGCAGCCTGATAGAGAAACGATCACCTGTGTGACAACAAAAAGCAGCAACATCCCTCCCTCCTTTGGCTCCAGTAACAGGGGTGAAATATATTGGGAAGAGTGTGCTGAATAAGACAACTACAACGGCTCATTACCAAAAAAAAAAAAAAAAATAGACAAAAGAAGATGGGAGAAAAAGATCAAAAATTTTTTAAATTCTAATTTTAAACAGATATTTAATATTCGAGCCTAATAAAAAGCCCGTTTCCTCTGCTGGAAGCTACCTTAACCGACTGAATAAGGCTAATATTAGTTTTCGCTGTTGTCATGCAAATTGCTAACGACATCTTAGTTAGCTGTCGGCTACAAAGCGGCGCAGAAAGCCCTTCAAACTCACAGATTTCTACAACAAACGAGCTACTATCGGTGCGGAGAACGAGTCGGAAAGAAGAGCAACACGACGAAGCGAGAAAAAAAACGGGACAAAGATGTTCTTTTTTTGTTTGGTACCTTTCAGCTCGCTGTGGCCTCTCGTCTCTGTGGCTAGACAGACATCTACTGCGGAAGTAGTCTACTGACTCTATGCCGTAACCTGGGAAATTCCACCTCGCGACGTTTGATGTAAACAGCGGTGATTGACAGCCGAACGGACCAATCAGAGGGAGGCTTCTCCTCTGAAGCGGCCTGGCAGACCGTGATGTAAACACAGAAATAAAAAAATAAAAAAAGGCAGTTTATGATTCCATATTTAGTCAGTTATTTTTATTTTAATTTAATTTTTTTTTCAGAAAACTTTACCTTACCTACAAGATATATACTAAAATAGAGCATACTCGTTTAAAATGGCATAACAGAGAGCAAATACAATTAATACCAAAAATAAATCAAGATTTTTTTCTGGAAAGTAAATGATTGCAACTTAAACAATTCCCTTTTTTTTACATCAGAAAGTAACTCCTTTTATAACAGGGACAAACCCGACCGTTTTCGTTGAATTGCTGTATTCTTCATTGATAAATAGAGAGGGGCTGATGGGGGGTTTCTGTTGTTGCATCACTTATTTCCTGTGAAGTATGAGACCTAGATTGACATAACAGGAGGACTTACTGCTCTTTAACCCGTTGCGTAAAGGAAAAAGCAATATGATTCAAGTTCATCAGTATATGCAATATTAGATAATCATTCTATTAGTAGACCAGACCTTTTATTAGAGATAACATTTTTAATTTATAGAATTCCGGCAATCAGAATCAGACAGAATTTAATAATCAGAGAGGAAAATTAAAAAATAAATTCTTACACGCTCCAGATATACAAACTAAATATATATATAAAATGTCACTCTTAAGGAATTTAATGGCAATGCTGCTTGCTTTATTTGACTTATTATTGTCAGATTACTTCCAAAGACTATGTTTTTATGCTGAACATAAGCAAGTAAAATTCTATTTAAATAACAAGAAGAGAAGCTGAAATAATTATAGATAAACGGTTGCTGTGCAGTGCTTTAAGTAGGAAAAAATACATTCAGGTACTCCCCTACAGAAACATGGGTTATTTTTCTATACAGATCTATAATAGTTTTATTGTAAAACAGATAAAAAAGAACAAAGCCATTTCTACCATCAGTACTGTTATCAAAACATGGTAAATGGCCTGTACTTATATAGCACCTTTTCAAGTCAGGAGACTTGACCAATGCGCTTTACACTACATTCAGTCATTCACCCACAAACTCACGTTGGCAAGCTACATTGTAGCCACAGCTGCCCTGGGGCTCACTGACAGACCGGGCCCTCTGACCACCATCAGTAGACAATGCAGGTGAAGTGTCTTGCCCAAGGACACAACAACACTGGAAGTTGGAGCCGGGGCTTGAACCGTCAATCCTTTGATTTCAGGGCAAACTCCTACATCCGACACCACTGTCGGCCTATCCAAACCACACAAGATAATATAAATGCATATGTATAACTATAAATCCAAATAAAGTGATAGTTATGTGCATAAACAGTGCAAGGAATGAATAAAATCATGGGTGTAGGTTTGCATAGGGACCATAGGGACATGTCCTTAACAAAATTTTGGACCGACCTACTTGTCCCTAACAACAATTAGATGTGAATAACATGTTTATAATTTACAATACAGTTTTTTTGCAGCAGTAGAGGAGTTCTGGATGGAGAATATTGACAGACGAAAACATTTTTTAATCTAAAATGCAAAATGCTTATATATTTTTTGTACAATTGTGGTATAATTCCTGCTGTAAGTGGGTCGCTCTTTGAGCTAAAGACATGTTTTAGAGTCTCTATACTCCAGTTAATGATTATTCGATTACTAAATTTGTTGACATTTAAATAATGGATTATTTCGATGAATTGTTTCAGCCCAAGATAAAATACATGATATGGGTTAAATAGAGTAACTACAGCCTAGATGACTTGTAGAGTGAAATTAATATTCTAAATGCTCAGTGTCAGTTCCAGTGCTCATGTAAATACAATACATTTATTTGGCGTCCCTTTAATCTATTGTTTTGCTTTTTTTCATGAGAGAATATTTAAAAGATAAGAGTGGGTTTTATCTCTGTTTACCTCTGCACAATACTATATCTTCAATATAAAAAATAAACAGGATAAGTCCAGATATAACAGACATGTTTAGATTATATTTTGTTAAATAGGCACAGATTTACTTTCTTAGTCGCTGGTAATTTCAAATGCAAACTTTTCAAAGTGGAGAAAAGTCTCATTCCAAATAATCAGAGCCAGTGATGCTTTAAACATTGATAAACAGCATCTGGGGTGTGTAGCGCTTATAAAATTTGTACAAATGTAGCAAGAAATGCTGCTTTTCTCTTTAAACAAAATACACCCTGATTTTCACATCAAGCAGAAAAATACGAGCATGCATATTTTTGCATGGAACCAATGACATCCGACCAATAGTATCCCTACCAAAGTTGAAATCAAACCTACGCCTTTGGGTTTAATAGTCATTTTTACATGGATACCATATAGGAGGAAAAGGAAATGAGTTGGCAGATAAATATGCAAAACAAGCTACAAAAAAATAGTTATATTGATATAATGATACCATTTAGTAAAGAAGAAATTAAATCTATTATTAAACAAAAGGTTAAGGAAAGATGGCAGTGGGAAGAGGATAGAACTGGACGGTGTTTTTACAGTATTCAAAGAAAAGTTGGTACAATGAGGAGAACAGGAAGAAATAGAAAAGAGGAAACCATTATATCCAGATTAGCTTTTGATCACACAAGGTTAAATAGTACTTTATGTAAAATGGGAAAACATCCAACAGGAAATTGTGATTTTTGTTTTCAAGAAGTGACAGTAAAACATGTTTTGTTAGTCTGTTCTAAATATTATGTTGAGAGAAGGGAATTAATTAGTCGATTACAACAAAATTAATTGAAAATTAAAAATACAAGGTATTTTGGACAAACTTTCTACTTCTAAATGTTTTTTTTTTTATTTAAGGAATTACTTTAAAACAAAACTGATTGAAAGAATATAAGATTTATTAACTTATTATGATTTTATTTTTTTAATTTATTTTTTGTTTTGTAGGAGAATTTATATATAGCGTCTCGATCCACACTCCATTCAAGTAGATGGCAGTAATGCACATCAATAAGTTGCTTCCCAACCACCATAAAAAAGAAGAAGAAGAAAATGCAATATTTTCTAAGAATGTATTTATAGCTCCTCTTATCTTTACTTTTGCAGTTGGTACAATTACATGTAGTATTTGTTCGCTGATCAAAGTAGCATTTTCCACACTATGTCAGGTTATAAAAAGAAAACTGAGAATTAATGCCATGATTAAATTGCTCCCAATTTTTTAGGGGGGGGATTTTTTTATTTTTATTCTTCTAATAATAATGTTTTTGGCACACTTCACTTTAGTGCTTCTAGATAAAAATTAAAAACAGCCTAACAAATTTCCTTCAGAATTCACCAAATGTGACAAGGAAATGTGCAAAAAGTTAATAGATTTTCTGAAAATGGAAAGCTGTTAAAGCTTTATTGCACATAAACAACATGCTTTTTGGGATTTTGCTGTGAAAAGTTGATGTGACAACAAAACTCAGCTTTATGATAGATTAAGGCATCAAATTGAAATGCAATAAAACTTGTGGTTAAAACAGGATAAAATGTTTGAAATCAATGTCCAGAAATCATTAAGTGGAAAAGTTTTGATCTCAACTGGTTTAATTTTGTAAAAAGTCTTCTTTAGGGATTATTAATCGATTAATCAAAAAAATACTCCACACATTCATTGTTTTGCAAAATGATCACTAGTTGCAGCCCTACTATGGTCACATTTATAGGTAAGGCTTGCAGTGAGTGTGAAATCATTCCAAGAAATGAAACTGCAGTAATATGATTGAAAGCCAACAGACATGGAGATTGATGGATGCACAGTTTAGAAGCTTTCCAGCAATTATTTCCCAGGTTTGTTTAATGAATAGAAAATTTTCATGCAAGCCTTCAATAATATTGGTTAAAAAATTATCATATCAACTTATGGACTTTTCAATAAATCTATAATCTAAAGTGAGAAAAAGCAAGAAAAGGCTAAAAAAAAATGCTTCAAAGCAAGAAAATGCTTTAAAAAAAAATCAAGAAAAAAGCAGCTAAACATCTAAATCAAACATAACTTAATATTTTGTTTCATTGTCCGAGATTAAATCATCCAGAACATTTTCTATTTTATGTCAGTTAGGATGAACACAATTATTGCTGTTTGATAAAACCCAGATTGATAAATAAATAAATATCTTTAGAATACGTTACATACTTTCTTTAAAATGCTTGAGTTGGGTCAAATGCAGAGGCGGAGTTACCAATAGGCCTAACTACTGAAGGCTGTGGCCTGGGGCCTCAAGTTCCTGAGGGCCCCATAAAACTCCTTATGCATGTATGTTTAATGGAGCCTAGGCGGGAGTTCAACTAAAGAAACTGATTGCTCTGCTACATCCACCTGCTCC
>NW_015150461.1:1095405-1098401 GCF_000732505.1 Cyprinodon variegatus | reverse complement strand
TTAAGGCCGATACAGGCCGATACCGATAGGGGGGGCGATTATATCGTGCATCCCTAGTCATTTTAATAAGCTTGAATTGTATTTGTTTTTCCTACAGATAGATAGATCAATCATTTAGGTGTTTTTTTCTTGTTTGTTTTTCTCGTTTTTAATTTCCAGGAAATTTTCCGGCTTTGGGGGTTCTTACTTGGTTATTTCACATCAGTGGTTATAATTCTCCCTATTGCAAGACTTGCTAAGAATCCCAAATTAAGATTTTATGGACAAAAGGGAGAAAATACGAAGGTAGAAGAGAAACAAGAAGAGATGGACGAAAGGTAGAACCAATGGTGCAGTTAAAATGTCTGTGTGACCCCAGGGTTCTACTGAAAGCACCTAACGCCGCCGAGCGTCCGCCGATTGTCCGCAGAGCGTCTGCCAACCATCCCTGCTGCGATTAATAGCAGCTTCCTCAATGCGTCCCAGAAGCGTGGTCTGCTGGACACTTCTCCAAAATATACGGCGGGTCTGTTTTTCACGCAGGTTAATAAATATGTTGTTTTGTTTGTTTTCTTTTTATCTGAGGGGCCCCTTGCCTGCCATCTGCTTTGAGCCCCAACTTTCTTGAATCAGCTACTGGTCGAATGTTATATTTACTGTCAGATTAACAATGGTTAGCTGTAATTTCTGCTCATTCCTCCTGATTGATCACCTCTCATTGCGATGGCTTTGTAGGCCAACCTTGTCTCAAACTTTTCAGATCTGGTCTGACATAAAAAAAATCTGCGAGCGACATGATGGCTTTGGTTTCCCAGAACTTTGTTTTCAAGGTTTTTAAACCACTGCTTTGATTACACTCTTAGAGTTACGGCTATTTGGAAATCTCATGTGGGCCCATTTTTAAGTTCCTGGCTAATTTTAGAGTTGTTGTTAAGATTTGCTCATAAACGTCTTCCTCATCAGGCAATCTATTTTGGAAAGTGCATCAGTCCCTCCTACTGGAAACCACCTACACATCATAATACCACCACCCCCCTGCTTCAGCTGAGCTGTTTGTTGTTGTTTTTTCAGGCCTATAAGCTTCCTTTTTTTGCTTCAAATGTAATGAGAGTTATTGCGGGGAAAAACTTTATTTATATTCCTATTAGACAACAAGACACTGCTCTAAAAATGCAGCTAGGTGTTTAATATTTTAATCCGCAACTTTGTATGTTGCTTTTGAAGAAATTGTGTTTATATATAGCCACTGTCAACCCATTTAACTAAACTAATGCCATTCAGGGATTTTTTTATTGCACATTTTTACATAATCTGATGCAACGGATCCTTCATAACCTCTCTGATCCAATCAGGACATTTTATGTCTTTATGTCTGATTAAATCAAATTGATTGCAGATGTGAATACAAGAAGGAGCAATGCTTTATTTATGTAAAAAGTGTTTTAACACCCTCATTTATTCATTTAAGGATATTAACATCTTTAGATTTTTTAAACCAATGTCCCATGAAAGAAAAACACCCCAATCTTTCTTTTTATTTGTCAAATGTTTTACTTTCCTTAATTCTAATCTAAGGTTGTATTTTTATCATCTGTAAACAAAAACTTCCAATTCCCAGAAATAAAGTCCTGAAAACATCACTATGTGTATAATTGACCTTTATAATATGTGAATTAAGTGACTAACATAAAAAAAACCTTGACTTGAGCCGTAAAACGTAACAGTGAGTGTTTTAATTTTTTCCTGCCAAGTCTCAAAAAATTTCCTGTATGAAATTAAAAGTAGAAAGGGGGTTGTTAATTGAATCTGTCATAGTTTTAATTGTTTATATATAATCTAACACAAAATTAGGCTAAAATATTTAGTTTAAAATCCTTAAAAAATGTAAAGAAATAATAATTAAAAAAAATCCTTCAAAGCAATAGTGACATCTTGTGGGAATTAAGAAACCAGCAGTGTTTGATCACATCTCCTCCTCTGCGTGATGCACAGACCTTCAGTTAAATGGAAATCCGAAGTATAATACAGAAATTACTTCACACGGTCAGATCAAACCACGCAAGAGGAACGCTAAGGTTTCCTCTTTTCTCCTGGCGTATAGAGTTCTCACTGACATTTGCTATATTAAGGCGTTAGAACTTCTGCCTTGGTGGTCTTATTGGGTGTAAAGCCTTGTCTAGAGAGAAAACACCCTGCCTTCCCATAGGCCTACTTTTGCACCATTTAAAAATCATTTTCTGATAAACAGCAAATAAAACTTAAATAAAAACCACAATTAGTACTTCCCGTAGGCCACAAATGAGTTGCTCAGTTCATATGAACTTCAAATGACCACAGAGAAAACAGCAGTTTACAAATAGCTCCCATGAGAACTGCTGTCCTTTAAAAGAAGCTAATAATAAACAGAGAGTTAAAAAAACGCTTTGACACACATTTAACGTTTCCCTGTTTTGTAATGTTACATCAGTAAACTTAAATGAACTATATTAAGATTGAATTAGACAAACGCAAAAAAGCACATATTTTTGAAATGAAAAATCAATTAGATCTGCTGATCTATAGAATTATATTTTTTGCCAATTCTTTGCTAATTAGGTCACGTTTAATTAGACTAGGTTGAGGGCAAAAAGTTTTATTTTGGTTTCATTTTACCATATTGTTTGGTGTGACCTCTACCAAGTTTTCGCCAACCTCTATATGGGACCTCTTTGATTTGCTTTTAAAGTCATAGGGAAGTCATATTTAAATGTCAAATCATTCTGGCTTAAACACGTATATAAGTGTACTCTTTATCAGACGATATTATCCCAAAGTTTAGAAAATTTGCATTTAAAAAAAAAAATCCTGTCTTAAAATCTGTGTTTTTTTCCGTTACTTATGCAGGCCAGCTAGTTATACATCGGTGATCTGTCAATCAAATTTATTCAGTCATAGCATCTTGATTCAAATGTCGCAGCACAACAGTTGAAATAAGAAATAAGAATTATTTCCCTTCCCATTGAGTTGCGTCCCAGTGT
>NW_015150461.1:1072270-1094547 GCF_000732505.1 Cyprinodon variegatus | reverse complement strand
TTTACTCAAGTACGGAAAGTGAGTACTTTTGCCATCTCTGCAAACCGGCCACAACCAAACTTGCTTGCAAACCGTCCACCACAACAATCCCGACCAATCAGATTTACTTTATTTAATCGTATAAAGTCGGGCACCACTCAGGAGAATTCGGAAATGCTTCCCTACGACTTTAAAGATAGCTTTATTCCTTCCACAATGGACAACCTTGTATTCTCCACCTGAGCCATGGATCTCTTCTGCTCCTCCAGAGTTCCCATGAGCCTCTTGGCTCAGGCTTCTCTTTAATGACTGAACTTTTTGATTCGTTTTGAGTTTTCAGTTATACATTGATTCATGTCTTTCTGTGTTTCCTAGTTTATTGGTTTCATTTCCATTTTGTGTTATTCTAGTTATTTTTGATTGCATTTGAGTTCTTAGGTATTTCTTGTTTGCCCTCTGTTGCTCTCTTGTGTCAGTCTCGTTTCCCCTGGCTCCCTTCTAGACTCCTCTGTCCACACCTGCTCCCAATCTGCTGATTAGCCTGGTCTTTGTTTGTCTCCTATTTATACACCTCATGTTCGATCACTGTTTGATTTCTTGTTTTTGTTGTTAGATGCTTCCTTGTCTTTGACTCCCCAAGTGGGTTTTCCCTGATGTTTTTAGGTTCTTTGTATTTTAAATTTTTGGATGTCTGCCTTGGCTTTTCATTGAACCTACAAGAACTCATTTCTGCTTCACTCATCTCTTCATTTGGGTCCTCAAGCAACATCAACCCCTTAGCTGACATTCTCCTTTAAAACGCTCTCTTTGTCCGAAGGACCTACCAATTTAGGTGGACGGTCAAGTTAGCTTTGCAGCTGGAATGCACTCTTTCAGCTTTCAGATAGCGAATTGAAAACCGTGCAGTGAGATGTTGGGACTTTGTATTAAAACTGTGACAAGGTTTTGAGATCTTTGCTGCTGAATAAATTGTTGGAATATTTTTCCTATAAAAAAAAAATAAAACTTGGATAATTTTTTTTTCTGTTAGCCCAAATTTGTTTTGAAGTTTCTTAACTATTGTATCTTGTACCAAAATGTTGAAACGGTCAAAACATGTTCCAGAGGTGTGTGGATTTTGGCAAGGTTTATAAAAACTTACCTACTCTCTACAGCAACCATTTTTGACTTGTGTGCCCCCCTTTTCTATCCATTAATTGTACCCTTCTCAGTCAGCAGTATTGATGATTGTCCAAAGTGGAACGTACAATAACTGATTATAAAATAAAAACAATATTACCGGTACTTAATCTTTTAATTTGAGCATTTCACTCTTATCACTGTATTCTTTCCATCTCAAATAAAAAAGAAAACAACATAAATATGTTGCCTGGAAATTAGTAAGGAATTGAAAAAAATACAAAATAAAATCATATTATAAACCTGTATTTATAAAACTGGAGCTCCTCTGAGTAACTCCCTTATAATCACTTTTAAACTTATCAAAGATGAGCTCAGTGTGAAAACTGCTGATCCCAGGCTGTTCTCTACATCCAGTCTGTTCCTCTGCTTGGTTTAGATGAGTCAAAGCTGAAGGTGAACTCAAACAGATAAGAAAATTGTTTGATAAAAGCTTGTTTAATTTTTCAATTGGCTCCTCACAATGCAAAACAAATCTCAGCACTACTTTATATTACAACCTAAGAAATTAAATATTTTCATGTACCCCTTGCAATGCACTCGCAGACCACTAAGACACGAGTACCCCCCTCCCGGTTGGGAAACAATGTTCTACAGAAAGACTAAAATATGTGAGGCATTGCATTCGAGTCAATGAGTCGATGCAATCAACTGGTTTTCCTTAGATTGAAACCTTTGGATCAATTTGACTGTATGATCTGGTGAACTGTAAAGTGCCGTGAGATGACGTGTTGTGAATTGGCGCTATAGATATAAACTAAATTGAATTGTGTTTCTGCCTCCTTAAATCTCTATCATACTGATTTAAGCCAGCCTTTCATATCCAAAGAACCATTTACATGATTCCAGCTAACTCAAACTCATTTAGAGATGGGAAATATGAAATCTTTTTAATAAAACTCAACCTATTATTAAATATCAACCTATTATTAAATATCTGCCATAGGAGATCTGTTGCCAATATAAACAATCAACCATGTATTTATATTTTAAGATTTTAAAATAAGGAAAAATAGAACACAATTCATAAAAACAAAGAATGGGTTTACTTCAATTGGGCATTATTTGATGTGGACAAGTGATAATAAAACACATCATTTACAAGCTAAATAAAAGAAAAATAGCTATTAAAAACAAATTTTTGGTGATTTAAATGTCATTCTCTAGTGAAAATCCAATTCCAATTTTCTTTATAAAAACACAAAAGCTTCTAAAACTGGTATTTGTTATTATAGAACATTAGTTTAGCCACTATAAAGAGCCATTGTAGAGGGGCCAAACAGCAGCATGTGGCTCTGGAGCCTCAGATTGCAGACCCCTGATTTGAACTAATAGTAATATGCCTCTAACTAGTTAACTTGTCAACAGCCCAAACTAGGGGTGGACATTTATCGTGTTTTTTATCTATACATTTCTTGTTGTGACAAAACTTTTCTTTTATCACCTAATATACCCCAATAAAAGAAAATCAAAAAACAATCCACTGGACTTTTTTTTCCAAGTTTGAAGAAGTCCTCAGACTTGGAAACAAAGTCCAGTTTTTGTCTTTTTTTGGAATGACTATTACCTGGATGACTGAGAATCTTCACCAGCATATCACCTAAATAATAAATTAGAATTGGCAATAATAAAAATATATATATCTTTTAAGATTTTTCTTCTTTTCCTTTAATATTTTCCATTGTGATATTTGAAAATTGGAAGAATATTATTGCTTCTTAATATAATTCAATTCAATTCAGTTTATTTATATAGCGCCAATTCACAACACGTCATCTCAAGGCACTTTACAGTTCAACCAGATCATACAGTCAAATTGATTCAAAGTTTTCTATCTAAGGAAAACCAGTTGATTGCACTGACTAATTTACTCTAATACAACCCCTCACACTAAGCATGCTTGTAGTGACAGTAGGGAGGAAAAACTCCCTTTTAACAGGAAGAAACCTCCAGCAGAACCAGGCTCAGTGTGAGCGACCATCTGCTGAGGCCGACTGGGGTTCAAGGAGACAGAAGCAGAGAGCTGCTGTCCTGAAGAAGCCTATATTAAATTTGAGGATCATTTGTGATTATGGGCCTACGGTTGCTGTGGCATGCAGTCACAGCTATAAAGGTACCTAACACATTCAAGGAATTAATTAAGATTGGTTTTATCATCAATTTTATTGATATCACGACAGTACCACAAAATAAGGTGATAAGATTTTAAGTCCGTATGGCCCAGCCCAGCCATCACACTTTCTGATAGCCTGCAGCTGCTAAATGTGTAAACCTGTTCCCCTGAGAGCCATTCAGTAGCCATAAGAAAAAGCAAACAGACAAATCATGTGGCAAACAAACTAAAGTTGTTTTTTCCTCTCTCCCATGCTTGCCACCAAACACCTTGTCAGTATTTGCTAGTCCAACGTATTTCCTCCTAAGGGTGCTGTGATGTGCTGAAACAATAAACAGGGTGATGACTGGGACTTCCAATGCAAAAAAAACAAAAGCCTGAGGATACAGGAAGTGTCAACCTTTGCTTCATCCTGTAGGGCAGCAAATTGCATGCTTTTTCTTTTTCTCCACAGGGTGACTGCTGAAGACATTTGGAACCCTTTTTGCACGGGGGAGAGGGAGGTATGCCGAAGGAGGGTGTAAAAGAGTGACCCACAGTTTGAGGCCTCAATCCGACACTCAGTATGTGCGCAATGATGCACAAGGATTATATTCTTCTATCTCCAGGAAACAGCAGCTGATTTTCATTAGGATTGTGAAACTTAACACAAAATCAACATCTAAAACATCCAGGGTATAAATCATGAAATTTTTTTCTTCAACTCTATTCGGCTCATATAAACATATCATTAAACTTTAAGACATTATTTAACTCAAGCCTACAGATCAGGGGATTGGAGGCTAATGATATTAAATGATGATGACTTTAATTGCACAGCTGTTTTTTTTTTTTTCTTCAAAGATAACATTATAAAAATGGATAAACTATTATGAGAAACTCAAATTAATTTCACAAACAATAACAATGTCATATAATCAGGAAAGACTGCACAATTTAACACTTAGAAGATCACAAGCACTGAAACAAATGCTTCTCGTAGCTCTTTTTCTGCACGGTTCATTTAGTGACAAACACAAAATGGCTTTAACCACCTCAACCATGGGAAAACAGATCACATGGTGCGAGCAATAGTAGCAAATCTACAATATTCTGCATTTGAAATGTTTAAAAACAGATAAGAACTCACCCACACATTCAGCTTCTGTCGGAGAGGCACTTTTTAAGGAAACTGGTGAATGGGGGGGGAAGCAATCTCACTGAGACTTGGGGAATTCCCGTAACCCAGTAAAATGGCCTGACACTGCAGGCTCAGCCTTAACACAACCTGGTGTGTGTCCAAATGAGCGGCCTCCCTTTTCACCGAATAATACAAACACATGCAAAGAAAAGTTTGAAAGTTTAATTTCTATTTGTTGGAACAGTAAGTTGCACCCTCCTCCTTCAACTCTCCTCTTTTGGTGCAATCATGAATGCATGGTGGAGAAACCTGAAACAAGCAAAACATCCTCACATACAGATCCATTTTATTCTTCAGCCTTTTAAATATATGACTGACCAGATGATGCTTTCATGTACAAAAATATTGAGCATGCATGCAGTGAAGCACATGGTCTCCACTGCATGACCGTCATAATGATCCCATCAGTTTATCAAAGCTGCAGATTAAACATGTAAAAAGCTAATGCACCACCCATAACTTTCCCTGAGGACATAAACGCTTTGATAACATTAAACCGCTTTAAGCACAAGCATTGCCACAGAACAGGGCAGATAAAAAAGCTAAAACCAAAAACTTCCCCTGCAATTAAAAGGGAAATTCAACAACAATGCATATATTGATATATTGATAGCGCTATTGAAGTTATCTCATAATCTCTTGCAATTATCATCAAATGGAACAATTTCAGCTTGGGTGTGCCATTAAAACCAAAGTGACTGACTTGCTGCAGACTATTTGTTGCCTTGGATTTTGGCAGTACTGCAGGGGATTTCCTCACCACATACATCTTTTTTTTCTCCTTTCCTCTTTTAACTCAAAGTGGCCTGACAACAGCTGCACTCAAACATATGCAACCAAGTGAGACACTCACAAAAGCAAACGGCTGTCATCTCTGTACAAACAAAACACTAAATTATCTTTAAAGGCCACAAAAAATACTTCCTTTTTTTTAAAAATACATTTGTTTCTGTGCATGTTTTAATCCACAAAACTTTTGTTTATTTTGTATCTATGGTATCAGATGGTAAAATCTACTAGCATGTTTGGCATAAGAGGCCTCGATTCCTTATTGATCCTTAGTTTCCTTGTTTAATAATTAAACACTTTGTTACCCTGCAGAAATAATATATATATACTATGCTAAATGCAAACAAACAACGGGGGGTTTATAAACATATGGAGGACCAACTCTGACATAATTAAAAATAGAGGAAACACAAATGACCCAAACTCAAAATAATATTAATTAAAATAAATACGTGTATAATATATTTACCACATAACTTAACTTAATAATTCAAATTAGAATTATTTTCTTTTAAAATTGTGTTTTTATATTTTCTTTCTCCATCTGTTAACAAAAAACAAATAGCCTAAATGATAAAATATGTGGTAAATTAAGCAAATATAAATGTTTTCTTTTTTGTTTTACTTATCAGGGTTTTTCTTTCTTTTATTTAAATACATACTTCTATTTTATCTTCATTTATGTCAGATTTGGTCGTCTTTATCTATAATAATACAAAGTCAAAAGCAAAGTTTTTGTGGTATTTGTTTTATTGGGGTATATTTCAAATCACAGTTTTAATTGGACGGACAGCTCTCTGAAGGCACACCTTGAGCTCATACTACTCTTTTTAAAATCTTTTATGTGAAGCTTTTTTTCCACTCTGATACGATAAATTTAGTGTTGTATAAAAAAAAAACAGCACCCTCCCAGGTGGGGTAAGTAAGGTGGTGAAGCAATAAAAAAAAAGACAAAGACTGTGAGGTCGTCGTCCAACAGGACGCCCTGCTTTGGCTGAGGAGTGGCAGCAGTTAGGAACAGATACTGACGATAAGCACGTCTGTTTTGGCTGCGTGAACGGGCTCGTCCAGTGGTCACCGAGGCCTGTGAGACGAAGCTTCAGAGACGTGACGAGGTTTAATCCTCTCCTCCGCAGAGGATCAGCAGGGTTTTGCGGAAGTCTCCTGAGGTATCGCCCTGAAAAATAGATGAGAAACACAGACACAGCAGGAGTTTGAATTACAGGAAATAACCCCAAATATCTGGCGACATTTGGCCATCATGGAGCTGGAACAGAAAAATGGGGTTTACCTTGAGCTGACTCAACAACAGAACTGCAGAACAAAGGCTTTAAAATAGTTATTAGAATAAAACAAAGCAACCAAACGTGGAATTACCCTTTCCAATCAGCTTTCCAATCAGCTTTCCAATCAGCTAAATCAGATACCGATTGTACTTATTTTTATGTAATCTGTAGCTTGAAATCTTTTCTTTTTCTTTTTGGAAGTTTGCTCAGTGCTAGGCATATGTGTGCAACAACAGGGAAACAGGATGCCTTTGACTGACTTCCCAGTCAGCTTGACTCTGTCCCGCGGTCAACCTATCAGCAAACAGTTGGTAAGTATGAATGTACCTATTTGATGTAGCGCTTTTTAATGTGTGATTTCTCTCCTCAAGTTCCTGCCACATTTTGTTTTTTTTTAACCAAGGCACAACATGATCAAAGAAATCCTTGATCATGTTTCCTATGTGAGAGGAAATTAAGCTGATGTGAAATCTTTGAAGTGTGTGCATTCATTACTATATTTAATAATCATCTGATATGCTGCAGATTAAAGTTTTATCCTCCATAAGTGTCCCAAATTGGTCCAAAAATGAGGAGGTTAATTAATCAGAAGGTATGTTGGAAAGGCTTTAAGCATTCAGCATACTCAGATGAATGATGAAAATCTTTATTAGCACACACTACAAAAAATGAAATTTAAATACCGGTAAGTCATTTCTTCTTAAAAATAAGTGCATTTTTTCTTGAATTAAGAATTTAAGTGAGACACTTTGCCAATGGAACAAGACTATTTACACTTAAAATAAGAAAAAACAATCGCATCGTCTTATTTCAAGTGCATTTTATCTAGAACCCTTATTTTAAAAGTAAAAATACTAATTCCATTGGCAAATCATCTTATTTACCTGCTCAAATTAAGGGTAAATACCCTTAATTTAAGACATTTTTACTCATTTTGAGATCATTTTTGCAGGCAGACAGAGGACCTGCAAAGGCAGAGTAAAATAAAGTGACATTTTTCACCGTTAACTGCCTTGACATGTAGGTATCACCTCAGTAAAGTCTACAGCAGAGCTTCTGTTTGTGTGGTTTATATGGCATAATTTAACCTTGACGATTACGCCATGGGAATTTATGACATTCAACATAATAAAACAAAGGAGCACCGTGTAGATGAAGAGAGCTGAGTATAAACTGTTGTCTACTGAAAGCTGTAGTTATTTGTGTGTCTCTGAGATGAGATACAGATATGTAGCTGTGTGACTGTGGTTTTAATAGCAACTACAACAGAAATAAACTTAAAAGAAATTGCTCTGAATATAGAAATCTTAGATAAGTGTCAAAAAATAGTGAAAACATGTTCTTTTTTTTTGCCTCCTGTGTTTTTTTCTAGAATATTTTTAACAGGTGTTTTCTCCATGTTCTCCTGCCGCCAATTGTTGAATACTATTTTGTAATCTGGAAAAAACAGAAGCAGGCAGCAAGCAATGAAAATGAAAAAAGAAACTGGTGTTAAGTTGCAATCCTAGTCTCTGAAATGCTCTTTCTGTACATGCATGGTCATTTCTTCTCCATGGCACTCCTTTTTTGTAACCAAAGAATATTAGTGTTGCTATAGGAACAATGCCCTTTAAATGTATTCAGAAGAGTTTTCCTTATTTCAGTAATTACCTTGTTGATACCACATATATAGATAAATAATATTGTGTTTTAAACATAATCAAGCATTGGACACCATTAGAAGACAAGTTGAAGTTTGATGCAACAATGCAATAACTCTGTCGCAACTGCATTTCTGCAGAAGCTAATGAAAAAAAAAATTCCCGTACTTAGTTGTTCCTCTCACGTTTTAGTAAAGCCCTTCCATGCATGTTCAATCTTGCTTTAAACACCTTGTGTGGTTTGACGTGATTTTAGATAAATCCACAATTGTGCCCACTTCACATTACACCCACTTGAGGTGAAGTTTCTCTTCTGATGTCATCAGGTAAACTATTTTATTTTTCACATATTGCAGCGTATCATCTGCAAATAAAAGCACCAAAAATGTCCAAGGCAATGAAAGTGGATATAGGCCACTCTTAGAATTAATAACAATTGGAATTAAAATAATTGTTGCATCAATTTAGAAATGTATTAATTGATATTAATATATGTTGCATTGTTTAATAATAATAATTTTGTAAAAGTTATTCCAGGGCATTCTGCTTGCTAGTGTATTGGTGTCAGAGTTATTTCATCTGTAAGTTATTATAGAACTGCCTTTAGGAACTTCCTATCTCTGCAACCGCCAACCAATCACAAGGCAAATACAAAGAGGAAGTTGGGTTAGGGAAATTCCTAAACAGCTGTGCGGTAGCCACATGCCTGCAGTCCACCGCAGGAAGCTATAGATTACCGTACCCCACCACCTCACCACACTAGCAGCATTTCAAAGCTCTGCAAACGTATGCTAGCAGAAAGCAGCTGAAAGGCATTGAGGGAAAAAAAAAGACCAAAAAAAAAAAATATACCATGCAGAAACACAAGTAGGGTGAGCACAAAATGAACACAGAGTGTTAGTAAGCAAAGACATAGACTTACAATCATAGTCTCTACCTGGATGAATTCATGGAGGGAGACATCGTGTGTATCCTTGAATTCTTTGCGGATGTTGAAGAGGTCGACCTCGCTACGGGACACCATGATGCGGATCAGGGCTCTGTTGTCCGTACCAAGACCCTGACGAACAAATTTGTGCATACTTCATTTATTCAGACTTATACTACATTTAAATTGAAAATGACAACTTCAAAATCTGAGAGCAATGGAGACTTTAGCGATTCCTTTTTAGTTTAACATTGCTTTTACAATATTTTACGCAACTTATTAATACCATATAAATAAAAGCCCAAAGTTATAAATAAAAGAGTATTTATTAATAAAACAAGTTAAATAATTCTTACAATGGCTTTTACTTGCAAATGAATAAATTTCACATTAAAGCATAAGGAAAAAACAACTAACCCAAAATTAGCAATGTCTATGTTATTCTTTAAAAAACTCAAGCTCTTCTGATAAATCTCGAAAAAAAAAAATAGGTTTTTAACATTCCTGAGAATCATTAAATTCTTTTCACCAAACCAGCCTCTTATCCACACGAAGCCGGCGTTTCGGGGGTCTGTAAACAATCTTTTTTTATTAAGCCTTCAGAGTGGGAAGATTTTGAAACGCCGTTTTCGTGTTTCCATCTTTAAGCTCTAACCGCATTTTTTTTCTTACACGCATGCATCATAGTGTCGCCTCTAAACACGCATGCGCGACACAGTATCACAACAACAATGGCGCCGTACTGTGTTGAATGGTTGCTGCTCATGCTACTCACCCTGCTGTCGGGCTTACAACAGAATCTTCTTCTTCTGGAATATTTCCAGGAAGAACAGAGCAATATCGACGACATAGTTCAGCACCTGAATTTGACTGAAACACGAAAATGGACCCGCAGGGCAACCATGTATAAATATTAGTGCGCATGCCCAACATTTCGTCGCCTATTTTTGCTTCGGCACCACAGCGCCACTTACAGGCCTGGCATACATTTTGCAGCGTTTTCATGCATTCGTGTGGACGATCACATTTATTTTACGTCTCCGTCTTTACGACAAACGTTCTGGAAAATATTAGCGTTTCGTGTTCGTTTTGACTTTGTGTGGACGGGGCCTTAAAGTGCTTTAAATCTGCCTTGATGGGGTTAACCAGCTCCTAGCTCATGTAGACATGTATTTAAACAGA
Organism: Cyprinodon variegatus; assembly: GCF_000732505.1. Classification (NCBI taxonomy): domain Eukaryota; kingdom Metazoa; phylum Chordata; class Actinopteri; order Cyprinodontiformes; family Cyprinodontidae; genus Cyprinodon; species Cyprinodon variegatus. Next base: position 1,084,271 of record NW_015150461.1, on the reverse strand, counting down.
AACATCCTCCCATGAGGATAGCTATGCCTCCCTGTACATCATGGCTTAAATTTAGTGCTTGGGTTTTTCTAGACAGGTGGAGAGAAAGAACGGTTTCTCTTTGGAGCAGTCACTGTACTCTTTGGCAAACTGAGGACTAATCAGCATATAATCAACAGTGGGCGGTTGAGGGTTCTTTCTCCCACTAGCTTAGCATCACATGGGTGTTTCATAATTGTTGCAGTAATGATTGCATCCCACCAAGCTTCACTGACACGGTTCCCGCAGGCACCATGTAGACCCCAAGGAAAACATGAGCACCCACGAGCCTGTTCTAGAAATAGCATAACCGCTCAATGAGCTGCACCAGATGTTATCTTATTCCATCGGTTTCTTTTCTTGATCCCATTGCATTTATATAAAATTAAAAATAACTTTAAGGAAGAGCATTAAAAGTATGTATTCAAACACGAAACTTAGTTGAAGTGTTGAGGTTCAAAGGTCAGTGCGGGTAGCCTTTGTATGACTCAATAGCTCTTAGTTTCGAAACTATAGGTCACACCTCCACTAGACCTTTGATAACCCTGGAGCTGAGCAATGGCTGAGACTTCAAATGAAGTTTTTCTTTTTTGTTTTTTTTCCATTCATTGAATTTCTGGTTTTGGTTCTCATTTAAAAATATAGAGAATTCCTCCTGTCATTTGTTGCACTGTTTCATACGTCTTCCCCATTTTATTCAAACCTTTTAAGTAGCTCTCTTCTCTGTAACTTTTGGCCACTAGGGGCATAAGACCTGCAAATTTTACCTCTAGCACCCCTAAGGCTGGTTTATGCTCAGAAAACAGGTCGTCTGCATGTCTGTCGCAGTGAACGCAAATGTGCCCCCGCCCCTGCCGCCGACACTCTGCTGCACCTCTTTACAATTGTAGGTGACTGCCTCTGATTGGTCAATTCTACATCTGCTCTACACTATATCCAGTTTGGTATATTAATGGATTGTTTTGTTTGAATGATCGCCATTTTGGAAAACGACACGAGAAGTTGGAGCAGGTAGAAGAACAAGGTGCTTGAGAACACCTGGATCCCCGCTCTTTTTGGCCCTCATGTCCCTCCGTTGTTGCACAAACTTGCCTCACTTCCTCACTGCCTCGGCCGTATCTACAGTAGACCCACAACTAGTTCCTGATTGTCACTCTTGCGTTGTGGCATGGAATAACATAGCGCAGACCACCACTTCAATATTGGGCAAAATCAAAAATATCTGCAACAAGCTCACTGCAACACTGCTGTGGAAGTATAACCAGGCCTTAAGCCTGATTTATGCTCAGAAACCAGGTCATCTGCGTGTGTTTCACAGTTAACGCAGATATGCGTTAACTGTGACACACATATCTGCCTTCCCAAAATTGTAGGCGACCGCAGACAGTGCCGTAGACAGTGTCATAGGGAGGAGAGAAAGGAGGCCTCTGATTGGTCAATTCTACATTTGCCCTACACTATGTGTATTTCGTGTTTTGGTGGCAGAAACTGGCTGTAGTGCCGTCCACAATGCCTGGCACAACTCGGACACTATCCCAGACAAAGTGTAGGATACAGGTTTGTAGCTCTGTGAGACGTTCTGTTGGTTTGCACTCAAAACCAAAACATGCAGCGCCCAAAGCCAGTCTGTCGGGAAGACTCATTGGTGGTCGTCCGGCGTTGAGGGGTTATAGACGGGAAACAAGCTTGTCAAACCGACACACGGACACCCACAATCCTAGCTAGTTCGTGGTTGTCCCTCTTGCGTTGTGGCGTGGAATAACATAGTGGAGACCATGCTTCATAACTGGGCATAAATCAAAAATATCTGCATCATACCTGCAACAAGCTAACTGTGACACACTGTTGCAGGAGTATACGCAGCCCTTTAGTGGCCACAAGGGCCGCTTAACTGTTGCAAAAGTCACCAGTCAGCCGGCCATCCTTCCATGTTGTTTGACTGGAAACCACGCCGGGCGTCTAGATTCAGCTCGGAGGGCCTGAGAAACGTTGCTATTCTCTGGAGAGCACCGCCAGGACAGGCTGGACTGCGCTGCATGGCGGGGAGGACCAGCTGCAGAGCTCCAGCTCCTGCTGGGTCGGACGGGGTGTTCTTCCAGGTCACATGACCTGGCCAACGACGGTACGTCTTCTCCCAACTTACAAATACTGTATTTCAAGAGAAGAAGCTTGCTCATAGCATTGATAGTGTTAAGAACTGTATATTGGTGTGAGGAATCATTTAAACTAACTGCTATGCTTCAACTCTTTAGGGCACAAAGTCTGCAGTGTGCCTTTAAATGAAAACCAACTGTTTATTCAAAGAATGAAGGAGTCCAAACCATTATCATTATAACTTGCATCTTAATGTGCATTAATACCAAATCATATCCCAGGCAGAAGAAAAAATATTCTATGAAAAACCCCTGATTAATACCTTCATGGCTTTATACAAGCGGTCTGAAAAGTAAGATGGCTGGTTCTTCACACTGCAAACTGAAAATGAAACAGAGAATGACAAAAGACTTAAAAACACATGAAGTCAGCAAAGTCCGATCCGAAAGGTCAAATATAGTGAAACTCTAAATCTAATGCTTCAGTTACCTATTGCATAAAAGGCATTCTTCACATCGCCAGACATTTCCTTCTTGATGATCTGCTCAATGTCCTTGTTGGTGCATTTGACAAACTCCTGGAACACTGTCACGAGTTAAGAAAATGCAAACCTTCAAGCTGGGTCAAAGAGATTTTGATTCATTATTAGGTCATTTCCATTGATTCAGATTTGACCTTTACCTCTCCTGAGATGGGGGAAGCTCCTGGTGCACAAAATGCTCATGAACTTCATCTCCATGTCATCAGATTCTGCATTACTTGCATCTGCAAGTTCCTATTATTTAGGAATGCAGAGGATGAAAATTATTATTTTTTTAATATATATATTTATATTAATATCTATGTAAAGCTTGAGTCATAAAATGCACCACCTGAGCATCAGCGCAGGCTCTTTCCACATCTGCAGGCCCTTCTTCTCTTGCACCCTGACCATGACAAATAAGGTCAAGTAAGTTCTGAGCTACCCACCTCAAAGCTGCATAATGTCAGTGGATAACCACAAACACCATTGTCTCCCATACAATAAAGTATGTCAAGACACTGGGAGGGAAATACATGGAGGCTCTTTATGTCTGTGAGAGTCAGACAAAGCTGAGAGACCTAACCAGACTTTCAACCAGTGAGTGGGCGTGGAAATTATACATAGACTGAGTTCTCATCATAAAGATGATGATGATGATGGTTACCTGCACCAGAGAAACGAGGATTCGACAGAAGTGGCCTGATGTGTCTGAATAAATGGCATCCTCCAAAGACTTCTTGTAGGCTGTGAAGTAGAGTCACCCGTATGTTCTGTAAACGTTTCTCAGATCCAGAGACAGAAGATGGATTTAAACTCCAGACTCACCGTCCATGTAGGCGGCGTTCATGGCTTGTATTTCCTCGTTGCTCCTGGTGACCAGGATCTCAATCAGAGCATGCTCATCAGTGCCTGCTCCCTGTTAATGGAGTAAAAGGTTTAAAAAATTAAAGATTTGTGGAAATAACTTCCAAAATAATACCTCACTACAGCTTGTGATGTTGTGTTTAATACTGATATCTGTGTTTTAGCTAATTTTAACAGTAGTCCTCCTAATCATAAACAAACCAAATCAAAACCGTATCTTTATTCATCCTGTATGGATTTATGTCTATGTTTGATAGTTATTCTTTATGAATTCTGACTAGTCGTAAAAAAACAACAAACCTCATGTATAATTTGTCATGATCTGGCCTGTTTGCTCTCCCTTATTTAGTAATTCCTTTCACCTGGCGTTTTCCCTCCCTGCCTCAATTATAATTTATGCCTCTCACCTGTTTCCTCTGGTTTATATTCAGTTCAGCCTGAGCATTCAGTGCCAGATAATTACTTGTCTTTTTGTTAGTCTGTCCGTTCAGTTTTGGCCTGGGTTCATGTCCTGGATCCTAGCAGCCAGTGGAAAGAGGGTTTTTGCGTTTGTCTCGTCTCCTGATCGTCCACTGTTCCTCCCCCGCGGAGTCCTCTGGGTTTTTGGCTCTATATGTGGGGAGGTTCAGTTTTTATCCAAGTAAGCCTGGGTCCAAGGTGGAGACCAGTTTAAAAGTCCTGCATCAAGTTCTGGTTCCACGTCCTGTCTCGTCTACCCTCTTCCACTGAGCCTGCCCGTCTGCACCTGATCCTGTCTGCTCCTGTGCGTGACACCTGGTCACGCTTTCGGACCCTGTCAGACTCTGAACCCTCCTGGGAGCCTGTGGATGCCTGGAAATCTGGATCCTGCCACCTGTTTCTGTTCCTGCCTGATCTGGATCCTGTTCCTGTCGGTTCTGGATCCCTGACCAGGATCGGCTTCCAGCATGTCCTCTGGGACTGCAGCACTTGGGGACATTCTTAGACTGGACTGTTAAACCAGAGTGTCTGTGATTGGGCGGTGCCCCGCTCCCCATCCTGCAGTGCCCGCGAGCCACAGCTCCACTTTAGTTTTTGTTTTATTTAATAAACTTTTTTTGAACTTTCCTACTGACTGTCTCTCGTTGAATACTGGGTCCATCTCTCCTCGGCTCATGACATAATTTTATTCAATTATTTTTAATCATTTTACACTGATTCCGATTGTCCTGTGCTAATGGCTCTCTTCGATAACTTTTTTATTGCCATTGCTATAAATTGCTGTCATTAAATGTTATCTGATAGAAATACTTCCATGGTGTAGAAAAAAAAACACAATAAGGGGAAGTAGAACAATCAGCAGCAACCTTCACGTTTTTACACTGATTCCCCTTTTCTCTGTAAATCAGAATGCTTATTACTTTCTTTTACATATATCTTAATGGACAAAATTATGTTTTCCAACATGTTTAACCTTTTAATGTATTTGTTGTGTTTGAGGGTTCTCATTTATGCTCAACATGATAATGAAAAAGCAGAAAATGGTTTCTTCATAGAAACTGTTTCCCCTGCTAACAAAGCTGCAGTTATCAGTTAGAGAGGGGGCAGTTATAGACAGGTGTTTTTGAGCATGCTTATGCTCAAAAACATAGGACAAAAAAAGATGATAAATACATTATAATATGCAGCAGAACACAAACTGCAACTAATAGGCCCACTGAAACTCAATTTTTAGCTTCAGTCATATTAAGATAGAGTCACTGTTTTCATCTGCTAGATCTGAGGTTTCCGGAGCCAATGGCTCTTTGATTCACTTAATAAATCCCCCCCCCCAAAAAAAAAAAAAAAAACATTGGCCCCACCCATGCCTCCCTGGTAAATCTGGTTTAGAACGGCCAATTAGCCCAACGGCGGGTTAAGGTGTCACTGTTTTGCTTTTTCACAGGACAAAATGGGGGGGAATCTGAGAAGCCACTAGACCAGAATTTAAGTTGTCAAGTTTTACTGTGGAATGTCTTCAAAATGATCAAGGACAAGAACGCGACCACAACCGTTAACTTCTTGTTGAAACTGAAACGTGAGAGAAATGTGGCACAGATCTTTTGATTTCTGGGTTAACTAGCTGGCTAATAACCAATTGGGTGTTTTACACCAATACGTGGTTCACATTGTATACATTTTAATATGTAAAAGATATTCACTTGTTCAAGTTGACAATAGTAAACTAACTGCATTTTAGCATCATTGTTGTAAATAAATAAAGCAACTCTTAGTGTAAAAGCTGGTTGAGGAACATGGACTGTAACCCTTTAAATAAGCCAATTTCCAAACTCTGTTTTCTTTTGTAATCAGCAGTCACTTAATTTAACTTAGGAAGCAGTACCGGTATAAATTTATATTCAAATTCTATTCAAATGCTTCCTGCTTTTACTGCTGCTGAGCACTGCCGGCCAGCTAGCTAAAAATGTTCACCGCCATTGTTCATTTGCTTAGTGAATAAAATAAATCTGGCACATTAGTGGTGCAGTAGGTAGCCTTGCAGCAAGAAGGTTATGGGTTCAATTCCCTCTTTCTGCATGGAGTTTGCATGTTCTCCCTGTGCATGCATGGATTCATTCTGGGTACTCCAACTTCCTCCCACAGTTCAAAAACATGACTGTTAGGTTAATTGGCTTCTCTAAATTCTCCTTAGGTGTGAGTGATTGGTTTTTTGTCCTGTTTGTCTCTGTGTTTCCATGCATTGGACTGGTGAGCTGTTCAGGGTGGACGCCGCTTCTCACCCATTGATAGCTGGAGATAGGCACCAGCACCCCTCGTAACCCCAGCGGGGATAAGAGTGACAGAAAATGGATGGATGTAGTTAGAATAAGAAGCTACAGGCTGAAAACTTGTTCTTAACCTTACTGCAGATTGGACACTCAGATTGTCCAACTATTGACCAATTTAACTCTGATATCATCAGCTTGTTAGATTTCTAGTTTAAGGCCCTAAATAGCAGCCTGTCAAAAAGATATGTTTTTTGCATTATTTGCATTTTTACTTAAACGTCATATAAAATGTGAGGTTTTTTTTTTTTGCTTTAAGTATGAAAAAAAATTCAAATTTATAATCCAGAGGTGGCATAAATGCTCCCTTACTCATACCATGATGGAATAACTTTTAATGATCTATTTCATATAAATTATTTAATGCTTCTTTTTTTCTTTCATTAATCTGTGTTTTTTTTACTCAATGTTATTGTGCTAAAACTCACATCGGACCATTCTAGTTGCCAAACAGTATTTTGCACTAGTATCATGCCTGGTTAAAGCCACGGAGGATTCTGCTCTGTACTGCTGAGGAAATGAAAGCGTCACCAGATTAGTCATAAATAAACCCGTTTGGTTATAAATACATATTGAGTAATGGCATAAGTATCGCAAACCAAATTTAAATCTTCATTCAGACATGAATCCAATCCTGTTAAAGTAAAGGTCTAAACTTTTTAAATCCTGTTGTAGATTGAACTATGTTGTGTTTCCCTCATTAATCATCGACATCCAGGGGAAATCTGTGAAGGAAAATCTTTGAATAGATTAAATAAATTTTTTCTAGAGACTTGGTGTTCCCAAAATCTGAATATTAGATGCAGTTTACAAACAATAACCTTTTGGACATTTTTTTCCTCATCTCCCTTAAAACTCCTCCTCATTGTGGAAGGTTGTAAGGTTGCCTTGGATCCTGGTCAAGCTTTATTTGTCTTAGATCAACCTTTATCAAACCCAGTCATTGTCAACACATGTGAAAAGCGTGAATAGCATGTTCACTCCTGCTTTCCACTATAAACAGGCAAACTCCCCTTATAAAAAATAGATTTAGGCATTTTAAAGTGCAAACTATATAGTATTTATGGAGGTATCTATATCATCTCTATGTTTCCTGTCTGTGCAGGAGATAATTTTAACTATGGAAAGTTCACCTGAGGTCAACAAAGTCATTTATATATCATTAAAGGCTAGGAGTTCATCCATACGTCACCTCCATTGCCTTTCTCATCATTTTGGCGTCAAACTCTGCTGGGGTCAGCATGAGTCCAATGATCAGCCTCTCTAAGTTCTTTGACAGCTCCGACTTCAGGTCCTTTATCAGATCCTAGGAAGCGAGAGAATACAGGGAGGTCTCAAACATTAACCGCAGGAAGTCCTTTATTAACTTTCATTATGTCTTAATCCCAATGTTGCTTTATGTTGTAGTGAAACAGCCTTAAACGTCATTATTTTTGGCCTTTTTTTTTTTTAAAACTGTTGGTCTCGCTCACCCTTCCCAGCAGGGATTTGAAGGCCTGTCTGATTTCCTGCCTCTGGGCGTTGCTTCTTCGTGCAATGATGTCAATGATCGCATCCTCATCTGTTCCTGTTTTAAGTAAGAGGAAATAGAATCTGTTAACAAAATACTCCATGAAACATGCTGTATGAGAAACTTTATGATCAGGAATCAGAAATTTACAAAAACCCATCATAGACGCCACTGAGGACTTATTTTAAGTCATTCTTTTTTCAGACGAGAATACTACAACAAAAAAACCTTTTGTATTTTTAAATAATGCATAGATTCAGATTTAAATTTTTTGACTAATATCATATAAATGTTCCTACATTCCCATCAGGCAGAAGCATGACAACCAGAAACTTTGCAGCTCTCACTGAAGCTGAATATTTGACTTCTCAGAAGTGGCAGGGTGCATTCATAGTGATACGTGTCATGAGAGGAACACATCCTTTAGGTATGATTGGTCAATTTTGTTCAGTGATTTGAGGCCAATTGTTTTGGAAAACCAATGATTCAAGGTAAAGTTAATCAATTTGGAGCCAACACCCCCAGCAGCAAAAACAGCCCCCTTGACAATACTGCCACCACCATGCTTAATCGCTGCTACATATGAATGGCCTAAAAGTCTTACTTATCACTTTGACTAAATGATTTGATAATTGTATTCGACTTTGAACAGCTGGATAAGGGATATTTAACAGTTATATGTCATATTTAATAAATTAGAACATTATTAAAAAGTTTATTTCAGAAACATTTGATAAGGAATCTAATTATTTGGATTAATGACACACAGACTGATGTCTTCAAGCATTTATTTCTGTTAGTGATGATTTTACATTTGGAGCTAATGGAAAAAAAGATCAAACTTAAAATTAGAATTTTTAATCAGTCAGATAAAAAAAAAATAAATAACTGTTTTAATACTTGAATGTGGGTTTAGTGAAAACTATATTGAGCATAGTTTTTAATATTTTGCAGCGTTTTATTGTCCTTACATTGTCACAAGTACAGAGCAACGAAATTCACTCTCCGCATTTAACCAACCCGCTTGGGGAGCATTGGGCTGCCTTTGTGCGGCACACAGGGAGCAGTCTGTGTATTCTCTGGATTCCAAGTGCTATGCCCTAACCACTAGGCCACCACTCCAATATTATATTATATATAATATAATATATAAGTGTCTTTTTATTATTGCATTTAATATCTTTATCATTCTTATCATTAATTTTATTTCTATTATGTATATATTTATTCATTCATGCCTTATTATTAATTTCATATTATTGTTTATTATATTATTAATAATATTTTATTTTCTATCATTTTAAAGGGTACTTCAAATCTAACAAGCAAGCCTCATCTGAATGCATGCTGCTTTATATTTTTATGCACTGTCTACTTTTTTGACCTTATGTGATTTACCCCTGCTCCAAAATAAAAAAAATATAATAATAATAATAAAAAATAAAAAAAATTCAATCATCTTAAGTGGACTTGGACTGCAACTCTGAGTCTTGAGTAGGCAGCCCACTGCTCCTTAAGGGGATGGGTTAAATGCAGAGGTAATTTTGAGATTAATAAAGTTTAATTATTATCAATACCAACTTGTGAACCCAAATATTCCTTTTCTAAGATGTGCTTAAGTTGTGTTGCATCTAGGGCAGAAAAAATTAATCTGATTAATCGATTATTCAAATAATCAACTAATTCAGTAATCCATTAATCCTTAACTGCAGTATAGAGACTCTAAAACATACCTTTAGCTGACAGAGTGACCCACTTAGAGCGATAAATATACCAAGATTGTAAAAAAATATATAAAAATTCTGCAATTCAGATAAAGAAAATGTTTTCTTCTGTCAATATGCTTAATCCAGAACTCCACAAGTGGAAATTTTGAGTTTCACCTGGTTTAATTTCCTGAAAAGTTAATCTTTGGCAATTTGAATATCAATCCATTAATTGAAAAAATAATCAACAGATTAATTGATTTGTAAAATATTAGTTAGTTGCATCTCTAGTTGTATCATTATTTGATCCTTGGAGAATTATTCAAGTAAATTAATAAAAAGCCTGGATGAAAGCATGCAAGTTTCGTAATAGAAATAAATTTGTATTAGTGCTTCCTACCAAAACCCTTCATAGCTTTCCGCAGATCTTGTGCATCAGCTGCAGGGTCGAAATCAGGCGCAGGACGGACTGTGGGCCTCAGCTGAGGAAATCGAATTTACTACATTAGAAAAATGGCTATCAATAGAGAGAGTGGCTATCAAAGAGAGACAGCTACTGGTACAAACTCAAACGGCCATAATTAGAAACATAATATGTGCAAGCTTAGAGCTAAAAGAAAAAAGGTCAGCACAACATGCAAAAGGGAAAATTTGACCTGTTCAGAGATTATTTAGCTGATTATAACTGAAACAGCAGTCTTAGCCATATGATAATAATCTCCTGACATTTGAGGGGGCAGGCGCCCTCCTGAAGTCAAAATTCACAGCAACACAAGCAAAGAGAATGTCGGTAGGCTGAGGAACACGAGGAATGAAAGCGTTACTCAGACAGTCTTTTGTATGTAACAATGCTGAGACCTTCCTGACATTCATCCTCCAATGCTACGCTGATCTGCAGATGGAGGGTTTCACAAACAAAACCTATTTGTGCATCGGTACACAGCATTCCCATCATATCCAAGGTGAAACAAAGCCCTCGCTGTGCACACATAGCTGCAGCACAAGCTCATGGCTCAGTTAGAAGCACATTATTTTTGAACCGGCAGGTGTTTGAGGTTCCGGGGTAATGCTGGGGCAAACATGCAGTGACACATCTAAAGGGCGGATGGGATCCAAACCTGCACTTTGGTCATGGCACTTAATTCCCACATCTTGTAGGCTATCTGAGCGGCTTCGGGGAAGAACTCTCCAGCTAAGCTGTAACAGTCAGTCGGACACAACATTGCACACTCAGCAAAGCCAAAATTTCAAGCTTGGCTCTACTTTTAGGAGGAATTATAAGTTGTAAAATAAAGTCACCCCCAACGCAGCTTCAATAACAGGAGTTTAATTTTTGCGTGCAACCTTAATTTTCACACATATTGCTCCCATTTTCTACAGCTCATTGAGCTTCATGTACTCTAACAATATAAGGTAAGAGTTGGTACTCTAGCACCATCTACTGGTTATTGCTGCGTTTGCAGCCAGGTTTTAACTTACTCATCATCGCCTCCACACAGGTTGAGGAGAGTCCTCTTGTAATCACCTGAAGTATCGTCCTGATTAAGATGCAGTAAAGACAAATTAGCATCAGAGACGAGCTACGTTATGAAATGTGTCAACGTTGGTTCCTTCCTGACCTTTATCATGTTGTAAAGCGACTTCTCGTATCTGAGACGGAAACACTCTCGAATGTCCAGCATGTCGATTTCAGAGCGAGATATCATGATGCGGATGAGGGTGTTATCAGCTGTACCAAGGCCCTAAAAACAAAAGACAAGACAAGGAAATATAGAAAATTAAATGTTGAGCATTCTCTTAAACAAGGCCCCATATATGGAAAACGTAGCCACAACTGATGAGGCAAACATGCTCATACCTTCATTGACTTGTAGAGGCGCCTGGCGAAGAACATGGGAACGCTCCTAATGCACTGGACTGGTAGAAAATACACGGAACAGGAGCAGGTTATATAAACAACTCCGCTGTTTCTTCACTGGAAGATGAAATATGTCTGAAATGTGTTTTTTCTTTCTTACCAACAGCCAGCATGAGCCTTTCAAAGTCTCCAGACAGCTCATTCTTAATGCTCTCCTCTATAGATATCTCTGCAATCTTCTCATATTCATCGAAAACTGAATAAAGAAACGAGTAATTCAGACTTTATTACTTTGAGATTTTTTGCTTCTTTGTTTAATATTGATATTTCAAAGATGATTTTACCATCATCATAAAGAAAATGTCTACAAACATTTTTACTTGACATGCTGTTGTTTTGGTTAAATGTTTTATGGGTCTTTGCTAATCCCGACCTGATACCAAATCACATCCAGTAAAATATGTATAGATGAGCATTACCCATTAGCTAGCTTATGATATTTTTCTGCCCCCAAAATTTGACTGCTTAGGCATTTTGTAATTGGTAAAGTTTATCTAGAAAGGTCAGAACTGAGTTTTTCAGAACAGTTCCTCATATTTTGATGGAGTTCAAACTCTTTAGCGATGTTAGCTAGCCTCGTGAGAC
>NW_015150461.1:1059554-1071420 GCF_000732505.1 Cyprinodon variegatus | reverse complement strand
TAAAATATTCTTTAAAAAACCACTAAGACTGGTATTTGTTATTATAGTTAATTAGTTCATTTCTTTATGTTATTTTAGCCACTATTGAAATCAATTGTAGAGGATCCAAAGCCACGGGTTGCAGACCCCTGAGCTAAGATGTTGATTTTAACTGAAGTTCAAATAAACCAGCTAGTCCTACTTCACTATTCAATCTGATAAAAATAAACCTCCTCCACAGCATAATGCTACCACCACTGTGCTTGACTCATGGTCATTTGTATTGGGTTTGTTGATCTAACTTTGACTCATCAAAACTGTCAATGTGAAACATGGTGATATCATAAAGACAGGAGGAGCTTTTATTTATTTAACTTAGAATTATTTGTATCAATGCAGCTTTAACAAATACTTGCAAATGTAAAGCTTAATCAAAGGTTAATTATTGTTTTATTAGTGCTTTGAATACATACACTGCTGTTCTAAACACTGCAGGTTTTCAGAAACATCTTGCATGAGTATCACATATCTGGCAGAAATTCAAGAGCTTTCACCGCCTCAGAGACCCGAGGTCACGGTGGGGGTGGGCTGGATGCCTCACCCCACTGCTAATTGAACCGGGCTCACCCATTCGAAGGTGGGTCACACTGCGGTTTCCCAGGATCATGATGAATGTTGACTCGTCTGTCCCCCACTTCTCCTCTCCTGCAGCATACAGGTCCTACAGGGAGGTGAGAGAACAAGGATAACATGGAAGATTTTTACTTTAAAACCAAGCAAATCTAAGGACATTATCAAAACAGGGTCAGACCAGCATTTTCTCTAATGAAGCAATTTTTCTTCATCTCCAAACTACTGAACTAAAAAACACCAGAAAACTTTAGAATATTTCAGAATGAATTGCTCAGGATGTTAATTAGCTTTCCTTTGTACATGTTACGCATTAATTTCTGATACTAGTCCAGTAACATCTATATTTCCATTCAAGGTTATTTAAAATGTAAACATGTGAAATAAAATGATCAAAAATAACTAATAGATAGTAATTACACAGTGTAGAAGCATAGGACCCATGTTTTCCCCTCTCCCTTCATACCATTTCCTGTCAAGGCCACTTTCAAAATAAAAGTCGCTAATGCTCCAAAAACATCAAGAATTTGATATTTATCCCATAAACGTTTTAAGACAATATATATATAAATAAATATATATATATATATATATATATATATATATATCTCACTCATTAAATTCCTGAACCAATTACTCTATAATATATAAAAAAAAGACTTTTTTGAGTAGTTTAACTGTATCCGTGAAAAGTTGTCTGACATATAGCGGTCCGTGGTGCAAAAAAGGTTGGGGACGGCTGTTCTAGAAGAAATTTCTCCTCTCATCCAATAGGTTTCTTCAGTTTGAACTAACGGTGGGGAGCACTGAGATTTATGTCTTACAAAGAATTAGGGAAGGACAAAAGGTGGCTGTTATGCCGCCAACTGGATTGGCCAAGGAGGTCACATGGGGGGTGTTAATGGTTGGGGGTTGGGGTTTTTTTAAAAAACTTCACCTCCATTTGCCTAGGCTGAACCTTTTCACATTCGTTAAGTATGAGTGCAAGCCATGAGAACAGCAAAAGTGCTGCAGTTCTGTGTTTTGGCAACAGGTGGCAGTATAATTAGAACATTCTGTCTTTTCATAATTTTTAGGTTGACTAGATTGTAATTTAAATTGAGCGGAAAAAAACTTAAGATCTTCAAACTTAAGCGTCCCTGGAGCTGAAATGCCAACTGCAGCGAGTCACTTACAGTAGCAGCCATTCAAAATGGCCCCTCCCAGTCAGACGCCATCCGAATGGCAGCCCACTTCCCTCCAACTCCCAGCAAAATCCCCCCCCAACTTCCAGCCACTGGAGTGATCACCTCTTGCATATTGTTTGTTTTTACTCTGACTCCACCCTTTCACTGAATTACAGGGTCTGACACTTCTCTTTAGATCTTAATGTCCACAAATCATGACAGAAAGAATATGTTAGTACAAATATTGATGTTTAAAAAGGAATTGTTAGGGACCAGCCAAGGACCCATTAAGTAAAGTGGGGGAATTTTGAATGGCTACAACTGTACTGTACATAGGCACTGGAGCTAAAACTTGCTTATGTTTGAGAAAGTGAGAGGTTACAGTCACATGAAACACTTTAAGAATCGACATATCTAAAATACATAGCAAACTAAACCTGTAATTTCCAACCTCCAAAGCTATAGCTTCACAGAAAACTGCAGAGCTTTATTTAGATGTTTATCCCTTCTGCAAATGCAAATCTTAGTCTATTTTAGTTCATTTCAGTAACAGAAAGGCATCCTTTGTTTATTTATTCTCACTTGAGCATCTTGCTGCACCAGGTCTGCATCCACCACCCCCGATTCGTCTCTGGTCCCCTGAAAACATCACAAAAAATGTATTCAGTCTCCATCATTTGGGATGTAAAGCACAAACGGCAGGTCTGTGACCGTCTCTTCAATGTGCTCACCTGAATCAGAACAACCAGCATCTTCTTGAAGTGACCTGATGTGTCCGCGATAACATCTTCCTCCATGTCCCCGCCATAGGCTGGAGGGGAACAAAAAGCTGTCAGATGGAAATAAACCAGGCTAAAAAAATCACACGTTTTACATCTTACCATCCTTGTAGGCTGCAACCATGTCCTGTATCTGTTTGTTGTTTCTAGATGCCAAGATTTCTATCAAGCATCTTTCGTTTGTTCCCGTTCCCTAAAACAGAGCGTGAAAAAGTCACCGTCAGCGGAAGCAACATCAAATAATTACCACAGGGAGAGTAAAGGACGTACCTTGATCGCATCATGGATCTCCTTAGCATCGTGGTAGGGAGGGGTTCTCATCAGACTTACAATGAGACGCTCAAATTTTCCTGTGAGCTCATATTTCAGATCTTCAATCAGATCCTGAAGAGATGATGATGATGCTTTCTTAAAAAAAAGCTTTGGACATAAAACCCCCCAAAAAAGTCTAAATGTTTTGTGTGGCTACCTGCCCAAAGCTGCATTTGTACGCTGCAATGATCTCTTGCCTCTGTGCATTACTCCGAGAGGTGATCAGGTCCAAGATGGTTTCTTTGTCACTACCTGTGAAAGACAAAGCAACTATATTATTAATTTATATAAATTAACTTATTCTATAGGAAAACCCATCTCTCCCTGATGGTTAATAATAGAAGAATGAGTCACTCACCAATGCCTTTCATAGCATTGTAAAGAGTCTCAGCATCAACAGTGGGATCAAAGTCAGGAGCATCTGAAATTGTTCCTCTGAACACCTACAAGAAATATAAAGTGAACTTAAAAAACATTTTTTATATAGTTAGCTCTATAGTTATGCTGCTATAGGCTTAGACTGCTGGAGGACATGGGGGGCTCCTTTTTCATCATTCTGCTTCATTTTTATCTCTATTCTCCCACAGTGCAGAATCTGTTAGTTCAATTTTTAATGTTATGCTCTCTGCTTTTTCTTCTGGTCTGTTCCTGTTTGGCTGTGACTCCATCCTGAGTGAAATATCAGCTGTACTGCTGCCATCAACATCTTTGTTAATAGATGTTGGAGATGTTTCTGCAACGGACTGGCAACCTTTCCAGGGTGGACCCCGCCTTTTGCACGTAGACAACTGGAGATTGGCATTAGCACCCCTCGCGACCCCACTTGGGAATAAGCATGTCTGAAAATGGATGGATTGTACCGGCCTGTTTTTCAGTGTAGTCCTGTTTCTCTAACTGTGATTGGCTGGATGTGCTCTCTTCATCCTCTGACATGGCTCTGTGTTTCCTTTTACAGTTGCTTTTTGTATCTCTGCTCCTTTCTGCATGTCAAGTTCTGTCTCCTTGAACCCCAGTCACCTCGGCAGATGGCCGCTCACACTGAGTCTGGTGCTGGAGTTTTCTTCCTGTTAAAAGGGAGTTTTTCCTCTCCACTGTCGCTACAAGCATGCTAAGTGTGAGGGGTTGCCTTTGAGTCGATGCAATCAACTGGTTTTCCTTAGATAGAAAACTTTGAATAAATTTGACTGTATGATCTGGTTGAATTGTAAAGTGCCTTGAGATGAGGTATTGTGAATTGTAGCTTTGTAAATAAACTGAATTAAATTGATACATTATAAAAAGCATCTTGTTAAGGATCGGGCAAACTTTTGGAATAATGTCTATCAGTTAGAAAAATAAGCCATATTCCAAATGAGACCTGATGAAAGCTCATAAATAGATGGGTATCGTGATTAGTCTTAAAGGAAAACCTTGATGCATTGTGTTTGGAATGTTCTTGAAAGGTAATGATTAATTCTAAATTAAAACTAATATGATAAACTATTAGAAATAAATAAAATGGAAAGTTTTAAATTAGCTTTAAAAATGTCTCCCATTGAGATATGTCCATCCTCCCTTTCACTCTGACCAGCTTCCTTCTTCCTGCTGAAAAAAAAGCATCCCACAGTATGATCCTCCCACCACCATGTTTGATTATAGGGACGGTGGGCATTTAGACCCACCTGGCCTGAACACGTATTACATATTTGCTTTCCCTTGTATGCCTTGTGGCAAACTGGGCAAACTGGGTATTTCTCTGCTTCTTCTTTTTAATTATTCATAAAGGCAACAGCAGTCAGATTTTTGCAGTAAATGACTAACAGTTGATTTCCTCATCTGTGCAGCCTCTCCAGAGTTATCAAGGCTCCATAGGCTGTTTTGCTCATTAATTATGTTGATAATAGTTATGCACTACTTAACTTAAAGTTTATGTTTCTACAGTAAAAACGTTTCTAGGTAAAGGTAATGCTATTGCAAGGCTGTATAGACGCACAGTGACATATAGAAACAACATCCTGTGGAGATGTTTAGCATTTCTGAGTACTTATCAAAATAAAGATAAAGATACATCTGATTTTTCATAACAAAGGTTTATAGTTTCCGTTAAACAGCAGTTGACCGCCTGGACCTCAGTTTCAGAAGAAAGAAACAGTGTTTAGTTTATGCTTCCACCCATGTGTGCATGTGGCAGGGGTCAGGTTGCACACAGACCACCTGTCTTTACAAGGGTTTTGAAACACAATAGCTCTAATACATTGACAGACACACATAAGTATACCTGCGCTCCCTCTTGACCGTACGCCCTTCACTTTCTCTACAAAATGCTGGAACTAAACACACTCTGTTTAGTCATAGCTCTTGCTGCAGCTGCAGTCGCTGAGATTACTGCAGCATTACAGCATGCAGTCAGAATGTGCTCCTCTCTGCTGAAAGCACAGGCTCAGACGCTCTGCTCCGGCCACCATCACTCTGCACGACAGCTGAACTACTTCAACCACGTAGCAACATGGTCCTAAATATGTGAGCCTAGCGACAAACGTTTTTCGAAACAAGTTGCATATTCATAAATACTGTCTACACACTTCTTCCTCTAATACAGTAGAATTTTGTTGATGGAAATAATCTTTGGTCTGGAGGTTTTAAAGTGTGTACCTAATAAGGTAAGCCTGGTCCATTGCAGATCATGCTTTGAATTCTTTCTCTCAGGACTCCTAAATACTTCCTTAGTATACTAGCTTTGGAATCCTCTTGTCTGCTGTGTCTGTCAGACGGGGCAGGTAGTGGTGACACCCTACACTGCTGGCTTTATGATGCGATGGGTTCACTTGGTGCCAGGTGACAGCAGCTGAGTCAGGCTCTGTCCTCATCCTCATTCAACAGGACACAAAACCGAACATGTCAGCAAGACACAATATCTGAGGAATCTATGACCTGCGTTTTGTCTTATAAAAAACATTTTTTCATCACCCTGTCTACTTTTAAGACTAGGCTAAAGGCTCCTTTTCGACAAAAGCTTATAGTTAGAGCGGCTCAGGTTATCAAAGCTATTTCTCTATTTATGCTGTTATAGGCTTAGACTGCTGGAGGACAAAAGGAACGCTTTTTATCATTCTGCTTTACTCTATCCTCCCATTCTGCACGATTTGTTAGTTCAACCCCTAGATTTTTGTTCTCCCTGAATTTTCTCATCATAGCAGCTTCATCTGGTCTGTTCCTGTTTTGCTCTGATAGCATCCTGGAGCGCAATATCAGCTGGATTACAGGTGATAGAGTTGGGCCTGTTTTTCAGTGCTTAATCCTGTTTCTCTCCTAGATATAGCTAAGGGCTCAGCTTTCACTCTGACTAACTGTATGTGCTCTCTTTTATCCCTTTGGATATGAAAAGGGGCTTAGAGCTCATCTGGTTAACTGTTTCTCTCCTAGACGGAGCCATCTTTGGAGCTAGTTTAACCCTAACATAGAAGGTATTTATATCATTAGTGTTTCTATGTTATTTTTATATGTCTGCGTCTGTCTCCTTGAACCCTTGGTCATCCTCAGCAGAAGGCCGCTCACACTGAGCCTGGTTCAGTTGGAGGCTTCTTCCTGCTGAAAAGGAGTTTTTCCTCTCCACTGTCACTACATGCATGCTCAGTGTGAGGGATTGTTGAAGAGTCAACAAAAAAGTGAGAGGGAATGTCTAATGTCTACATCCTCATCCTAGAGGAGTGAATCCTGCAAAGTCAATGGTTTGATGCAATCAACTGTATTTAGAAAACTTTCTACCAATGTGTCTGTATGGTCTGATTTACATTTTCTCTGTAAAGTGCCTTGAGATGAAATGTGTTTGGAATTGGTGCTGTATAGGTAGAGCTAATTGAATTTAATTGAATTCAAATAAAGATAATTATTGGGATTTTATGTGATAGACCATCACAAAGTAATTAGTTTGTAAGGTGGTGGAAAAACGGTGCATAGTTTAGAAATTCATTTTACAAATAAAAACTGAAATAGTGTGAATTGTTTTTATTTAATCTTATTTATAGCCAAATACTCATAGAAGTATTCTATGGTGAAGCAGCCAACATCTGGAGCAGCTGCAGAGATTTACAGCTTAAGGAGGGAATCTGTCTACAGTACAGCTGTTTTCAATCATGCAATACAGATTTCTACCTTTTATTGAAGCATGGCATAAAGAAAAAACATAAGAGGAAATGTATGCAGTTTGCATCAAGCCCTTTAACAACCCACCATAGTGTGTAAACACTGTAGTGGAAAACTAACAATGAATATGAACCTTGCAGTGACGGCAAAACTGGTCAGAGCAAAGGAAAGGCAGGTCAATATAGAGCAATACTGGAAAAAAAAGAAATAATTTGACATTGTGGCAGAGATTTCTTTTCCTACAGAACCATTGTAAAAAAATAAAAAGAAACAACAACAAAAAAATGGCGGAATACTTCAAATAAATCAAAGTATGTTCAACTATTGAAAAGGTCAAAATCCAGACTTATATCTAACTACAAATCTGTGGCAAAACTTGAAAACTATTGTCTCTATGCTCCTACTCTAATCCACAATGACACAGCTGAAGCCATCTTTGCTCCGAAACAGGCAGAAAAAAAAAAACACTGCATTTTTCATTGCATCTATAAGAATAGATGTGTTAACTTACCATGATTGGATTTGGTCTTGTGTTTCACTCTTGCTGAAAAATCTACTGTTTTAGACCTGAAGAGAGACAGAAAGAGAAATGCTGACTTAGAAGCAGCTATGCAAACTAGTGCTGCGGCGATTCCTTTTTTTGTCCCCGATACCGATATCCGATACCTGGCTGTGCAGTATCGGCTGATACCGATACCATCTGTTTGAAATTAATGTGTGTGTGTGTATGTATGAAGAACTGCAGACTACTTGTATGTAAAATAATTGCCATCATGGCTTTGTTAAGCTGCTGCCTACCTTTGTGAAGCAGGAAAAAGACTAATACAAAGTGAATCCAGTCAACATATTCTCATTATAAGTTCGTATGAAATCGTACGAAAAGTTATGCACAGTATTTCGTACGTTTTTGACGTTTTTCCTCAAAAAAACAGATCAGCGTGCATGCGCAGCCAGCGCGCATGCGCAGCCAGCAGCAGCTCCGCGGACGGATGTAAAACTGGGAAAAACAGTTCAATAATTACTTCTTCATGTCTCTAACTAGGTTGCTTGCTGTTTTGTATCTTAGGGTTAGGGTTAGGGTCAGGGTTAATTGTATATTAAATTCTATGTTATTTAATGGTGCGTAAGATGCGCATGCGCAAGGATACCTTGTCTCGAGGCAAGACGTAAAAATACGACGAAATACGATGAAATACGACGAAAAAAACGTCAAAAACTTACGAAATTATTGTGCATAACTTTTCGTACGATTTCATACGAACTGATAATGAGAATACACTGATCCATTAGAACTTTTTATTGCTTACCTGGAATGGGTGACAATAGTTGAATAAACTTTTCCTTCTCAAAATGGTATCGATGCCCTATTTGTTGGTACTCCCCGACACCGATACCGTTTTTATTGCTGTATTGGGGCCCCGCCCGATACTGGTATTGGTATCGGTGCAACACTAATGCAAACTATCAATCTCTGTTTTAATCTCTCCTTTAGGGTGCTGCCTTTTTTTTTTGTAACTCCCAGAATCATTTTAATTAAGCAAATCAACCCAGCTGGACCAAAAGCAAAGAATAGGTCTCTGTCTGTAGCAAACCCGAGTCACTGCATGGAAACTACATTAAATAGGCTGCAGGGAAACTTTTCACTCTGCCATACATTTACCTATAAAGAAGCCATTCAAAGACAACAGACTTGGTCACTAAACATCTGGAAATTATGTTGCTATTAATAATTTAAACCTTAAACAAGAGAAGCTGATGCGTTTATGTTTTAATAAAAATAACATGAGATGAGCTGAAATTATTGAAGATAAAATTAATAAAACCTCTGTTTAGTTTTGTTAAAGAGGGTTTTTATGTGAAGCTGCAGCCAAAATAGAAAGGAACGTTAACTTAATGTCACAATCAGTGTCTGAAAGGGGTTCTGGGGGGGCTCTATAAATAAAGGGCCCCACCCTCTCTGTCCCCCACACTGCAGAATAAGCTTCAACTGTTCTGTTTTCTCACCTACTTTCATCTCTCTCCTATAACTAATGTCAACTTATTATATATTCGCTTCTCCAGTGTTTTTATTTTTGCAGCAGGTCTGACACAGACTCACCAACACGAGCTACAAATTAAGTCTCTAAACTTTAAGCTTGGATTTCTGACGCAGCAAATATCAAGTTTAACTAAACCGGTGCAGATCGGACCTAATTAAAGACTTCAGATTAGACATAGAGGAGTACCTTGGCGGTGCAGGGTCGGTCGGTCCTGGGTTACGGTGCTCCTGATGCCTCAAAAAAGAAAAAAGAAAAAAGCAGACGCTGTTTTGTGGTCCCACCCCCACAGGCCGATCATAGAGTCCCGTTACGCCTCCTCTGACGCAGAGGCTGCGGCGCGCTGTGGCGCTGCGCGTAAAATCTTCATTTATCAGTTCTGGGGTTTAAAAGAGCGATAAAACAATGTCGTTTTTTTTATAAATGAATTTAAAATTTAAGTAAGAAATAATAAAAAAAAAAAAAGAATTTTCTGATCAGACGTGCTCATTTGGAGATATTACGCACAGAGGTGGATGGGAAGCGTTTTATTTTGACATCAAGAGTTATACTGAATAAAAAAGATGGAACAAAAAAGTCAAGATCGACACGTTTCCTCTTTGACTTTCATGGTGTGAACTTTGCGTGGGAGCTGCAGTCAGATTGTCACAGCTGTGGAAGCTGCTCTGCTCTATTTCTGTCGCGTCAGGAGTCCTTTCCAGTAAGCGGGGGAGAGACACGCCAGCAGAGCTGAGGGGGGTGGGGTGGGGGGTTTAGAAAGACACAGAGACAATCTGAAGACACACAGTGTCCAAAATCAGAAATTTTTATAAGGGTGGCCAAGCAATAACCAAAGTACACTGAGGGGTGGTACCAAAACCTCACAATCTACACTGCTCCTACAGGAAAATTAACAAGCAAAACAATCCGTAAAACTTTAAAAAACAATCCGCTGGATTTGGTTTCTAAGGTTTGAAGACGTTTCGCTTCCCCTCCAGGAATCTTTCTCAATCCAAATGTCTGGATCCTGCAGTGAGTTTGAGGCTTTATATAGACAAGGCCTTATTGCTTGGAAACATGCACATTGAAACCGGCGAGTGGGTCGTTTGGTTCCATTGTTAGCCTGTAATATCTGAAACCTGTCTATGATTGTTAAGGGTCGGTCGTTAAAGGAGCAACCCTTTAATTATATACCTTCCTGGAGGGGAAGCAAAACGTCTTCAAACCTTGGAAACCAAGTCCAGTGGATTGTTTTTTAAACTTTTACGGAATGACTATGACCCGGGTGACTGAGAATCTTCTTCCGCATAAGAAAAACAATCATATTTTCTAAATAAAGACAAACTTTTCTTTCCCTTTATTCAAAAACCCGTGCTTTCTAGATAAAGGATAAAATTCTTTTCGGTTTGAGTTTTGGGTGAACATCTTTTCCACCTTCATTACCTACTTTTATCAGTAATCATTCTGCATAAACTTGATATTTACAAATAATAATAATATAATATCTACATAAATAGATTTTTTGATAAATATTTATTAAAATAGTTATCTATGATTTTACTGAAGACTCCTGGATGAATGCAGAGACACATCATTTTCTCTTTACCCCATAAAACACTAAATCTATTTCTGCTTAAATTCTGTTCTTATCATCTTTAATGTTAGTATATTGATGTGCATAATTAACCACAGTGTTTTTTTTTTTTTTGTCAAGTAATTGTTAATATATGAAAAATTTAAATCTGTTAAATATTCCACTTGAGAGTATTACTGTTGCCACCATCTGTATTAGAGGGAAATAAATGTTAGGGGTGGCCAATGATTGGCTAAGGGTGGCCATGGCCAGCCCTGGCCTCTTATCCAGCTCCACCCCTGCAAAATGTGTCCAAAATGTAACTACTATCCGATCCTTCTAGAGGAGCAAAAGGACTGATAGAAGGCACTTTAGGAAATGATGCTGAAGACGACTGTCCACGTGATTTCCTGTTCTTTAATTCCCTCTCTTTTGTTTTTCTTATGGAGTTAAACTTTGTTTTACTTTGAAATTTGCTTAACTACTCAGAGGACATGGTGTCAAATAAGAGTTGACTCATGGCACACTTTCACAGTCCGATGCTTTAAATGGCATCAGCATGACTCACTGAGTTTTACACTGAAATTTACTTTCATCTTCATCTAATCGCCACTTCTAAGTAGTTTTGACCCTGCAAATTATTCAACCAGGCTGATGGAAAAGAGGATGTGACATTTTACCTATCATTTCTAAAAGGAATAATCTGACAAAGTCAACAAGAGACAGAGCAGGGGATGTGAAAATGGAAGTAGGGGCCAGCCGGGTTTAACAAATCAGGTGTTTTTATTTCAACCGGTTCCTTGGTTCATTTTGTATAATTTCTTTCTTCTCTAAAAAATTTCAGTTTAAAAACTGAACAGTTTAAAAACTACACAGATAAGCACTTTTCCCAGTGGCGTGCACAGACATTTTATAGGCAGGGGCAGAAAAAAAGGGCACATATAGCGCATGCACACCACTGTAGAGGGCACTTTAGCACCACTTTTTTTTTCCTCATTATATATTTAACCTTTATTTAACCAGGAAGTCCCATTGAGATTCAGAATCTCTTTTTCAAGAGAGACCTGGCCAAGGTAGCAGCCAAACCACAGGAAGTTCCTACATATTTACAACATATTACATTTTGCAAAATAAAAAATAAAGAATAAAAAATATATAAATAAATAAAAAAATAAAATCAGAGCAGTATGTTAAAACCACTTTGCACTTTGCCTTTCTTGCACATGTAACACCTCTGTTCCTCAGTAGTGATTTTGAGATTACAAGTGATAAAGTCGGCGTCAGTGAACT
>NW_015150461.1:1051200-1056509 GCF_000732505.1 Cyprinodon variegatus | reverse complement strand
AGAAAACACAACAAAATAACAATTAAACCACTAAAACCAGAAAACATGGAGCAAAGTAAAACTGAGGACTCAAAAAAAAAAAAAAACATAACAGAACCAGAACTATGACAAAGAGGAGCTGTTCTTCGCCGCTGCTTTGGAGCACTGCTATGGCAACTTTTTTTTTTACTGTTTTCAAGGCTGCACTTTGAAAAATGAAATTGTCTTAAGCTGTTTTAAACAAAATTTCCTTTTGTATACACTTGTGTATACAAAATGACAAAATAAATCTATCTAAGTATAATCATTAGGCTACTGTATTTTTGTAAAAAACCACTTAAATGTCTAATTTATCTTTGTATGAAATATAAATTGCCATGTACACCATAATGGTATTTTTTTTCTATATTTGACATGGATCTTTAGACACACAGTCTAGTTGTCTAAAGATTTTAAATAATTTTGCTTATTTTTGTCTGAAAACATCCACTGTGATTCTGCTTTAATGCTACCACAGAAATATAAACAAGGTATAGTTACATATTACAGCACCGCAAATGTAATAACATGTAAAAATAAAGCAGGTAAAAAGTTAACAAATATATTTTACACTTAGTTCTTCAATAAATCTTGAAGGCTGAGCATTCAATTCAATTCTTTCCAAAAATGATTTAGGAAAAATAAGTGTATTTGTATTGCACAAC
Organism: Cyprinodon variegatus; assembly: GCF_000732505.1. Classification (NCBI taxonomy): domain Eukaryota; kingdom Metazoa; phylum Chordata; class Actinopteri; order Cyprinodontiformes; family Cyprinodontidae; genus Cyprinodon; species Cyprinodon variegatus. Next base: position 1,055,826 of record NW_015150461.1, on the reverse strand, counting down.
TCTGTAAACAAATAATTCAAAGTGCTTTACATGAATTAAACAGTAAAATGGAAGGAAAGTAAATGAATAAAAACAAGTAAAGATAAAAAAACAGATAGGAAAACACTTAAAATGGACTAATTGTGTCTATTGACCCCAAAGGGAAATTTTATGATATAAAAAGAAAGCAGCATAATTTATTCATCACATTTATTGGGCATGATGTTTCACAGAAAAGACACAAAAAAAGACTTAGACTAACTTTAATGTGTACACAAAATGAAATTTCGATGAGTACAGCTTTTCAACAGTGAAATGAACATTATCATTTATAAAAAAAAGTGCAGTATTGATCAGAATGTAAACAGTGTGGGGAAAAAGGAAACCAGTTTAAAGTCATGGTGCAAAATGTATTAATATGGAACGTTTCAGTGCAACGCAAATAAATAAATGTGTTGCAAAATGCAGTGGATAATTGGGTTGTGTTCTCTTGAAAGGGATTATGAAAAATCAGCCATGTTGGTAGTGCAATATGATGTGTACAAGTATGATGCAAAGTCTGGATTAGAGTTGTAACAGTTCAGCTGTCTGATGCACAGGCGTAACTTTCTGAAGGACTGGTGTGGACATGTCCCCACCAATAATTTCAATACATAGAGTTTGGCAATATGTGGGACAAATTCTAAATTAGATTTTTTCTGTGTTTCAAGGAGGATATTCACTAATGTAGCTGAAAGGGAAAACATCCATCCATTAATCCACATTTTTCTGGATGGATTGATTGATGGATGAATGAAACTGAAATTGTGTGCATACTATGGAGGAATGATATACGGTATTACTGTTGGCATCGGAATTGGCTGTTATTCATCCTTTTCTTATACATTAATGTCTAACTATCTAGTTTGTGTTCTCAACAATAGGATAGCATTAAATAAATACATTTTTGGGCAAATTTTTTGAAAATTCAAACCTTTTTGAAAGCGTTTGTGTGGAGTAACCATCCAGCACCCCAAGAGTGTCTGTCCCCACCAACTTTAATCACAAAGTTACACCCTTGGTCTGATGGCAGCAGGAAAGAAGCTGTTGCAGAACCTGCTGGGCGGCAGTGTATGCTGCGGAGAATCTTCCCAGAGGGCAGCAGGGAGAACAGTCCATGGTGGGGGTGTGAGTGGACATTGATGATGTTACGGACTCGGGACACGCAGTGCTGGGATGAAATGTCATTAATGAAGGGAAGACGTAGCCTGACGTAGTCCGACTCAATTCTAGTCAGAATGAGTCTGATACTGCTCCATAGAGCTGTGATTATGGGGCGTGTTTCGAATGAACCAGGAAAAAAAATGCCTCTGCACTCAATTGGATAGACCTACAACCAATAAGAGCAACGGAGTGCGTGACGTATGTTAAGCGANTGCAGACAGGATACTTTAGCACGCGTTTTGGCTCTCAAGGGGCTCTTTATCACCAGTTTGGTCACAGAGAGTGCACTTTCACATGTGCTTTGGCTCTCAAGGGAGCAGTTTAGCAAGCATTTTGGGTCCAGAGAGGGGATTTCTGCACGCATTTTTGTTCCTGAGGAGGCACATTAGCAAGTGTTTTGGCTCGAGAGAGGCCGTTTTAGTACTGCTTCGGCTCCAGAGAGGGAACTCTAGCACTGGGGCGACCGCCTCGCCTGCCACCCCCCTGTGCATCCCACCACTTTGCACTTTGCCTTTCTTGCACATGTAACACCTCTGTTCCTCAGTAGTGATTTTGAGATTACAAGTGATAAAGTCGGCGTCAGTGAACTGTCAACAGGCCATCAGATTGTTACAGATGTTATCTTGCTGCCAATATTTACGTAATTAGGAAAGAGAGATGTCAAATGAACCAGTAGTTTTCCAGTAACAGATGTGCAAAGAGTTGATAAATCTGATATAGTCATTAATTACGCCCAACATCCATCCCTCCATCTGCTGTATGTTTGTCAGGGTAATGCTGGTGCCTATCCCCAGCAGTCTGTGGAGGAAAAGTAAGCTACAACCTGGACGGGTCGCCATTTCATCACAGGACAACCAGTGTTGTATAGTAACAAAGTAAAAATACTTCACTACTGTACTTAAGTATATTTTGGAGTACTTTATTCTTTCCAAGAGTATACATTTTTTTGAGAACTTTCACTTTTACTTCACTACATTTACGAATTTAATTGCATACTTTTAATCCGATACATTTTCAATGTTTGGTTTAGTTACTAAGTAAAAAAGAAGAAAAAAAAAACCAGCGAGAGAAACGCAAGTGTTTTGACCCCACCTACTGACTACAAAGTCGGGTCTTGCCTGGGCTTGTTCATCAACACCTATAGGATACGCCTGTTTCGTAAAGCCAGTCTAAATTCATCCTACGCTTGGTTGTTTATATTATTTTAAGTGAATTTAGTTTAAGTTTATTTAAGTTTACCAAAATGTAAAAAAAAAATGTCATTCAAACTGAACTACTTTTTACTTATACTTTTCACTACATTACTTGAGTACATCTATTTTTACAGTAATTCTTATACTTAAGTACAAGCCATTTCAGATACTTTAAGACTTTTACTCAAGTAGCGTTTCAGTCAGTGACTTGGACTTTTACCAAAGTCATATTTTGGAGAGGTACTTATACTTTTACTTGACTCCGACATTTCAGTACTTTATACAACACTGAGGACAACACATATACATACAACTATGACTGCACACCCCCACCAACACACACACAAATGTTGTGTCACACTATTTTTGTGGGTACTTTCCACTGACTTCCATTCACTTCAAATCAATCATTTCCCGCTCACTTCTATGGCCGAACCCAGACCCTAACCCTACCCATTGCCAATACATACCTAACACTAAACCTAATCTAAACTCAATTCACATCAAACCCCCACCCCAAGAAGAGAACAGTACCTCATTGGGACCAGTCTTTAGTCCCCACAAGTACCTATAAGTCCTCGAAATGAAGTATTTTTTCCCCAGCGTTTTATTGTCATTACACTGTCACAAGCAACAAAATTAACTCTCTGCATTTAACCCATGCCCTTGGGAAGCAGTGGGCTGCCACTGTGCAGCGCCCGGGGAGCAGTGTGGAGTTAAGTTTCTTGCTCAAGAACCCAGAGTACCGGTTGTGGGGATCGAACCAGGTACTCGCAACCTTCTCAGAGCACAAGCACTGCTCTAAAAAACAGTGGGTAGCCGGTGCTCCACTGAGCAGCTAATGCCTGGGAAATCGTCCGTATAACGTAACAAAAACATGGCCACACACCCATATACATAAAGGCAAACCAGAGATGCCAATAACTTAATGGCCAAGTTATCAGAATAAGAAATACTTTAATAATCCCAGAGGGAAATTACTTAGTTATTATTATGAATTATGTTGCTGTTTTCAGTCACAGCACTGTTTATATTGTACTAGATAAAGCTGGTATAGCAAGTAAACCAGAGGTGCTGTATATTTACCTGTCCTATATCATACATTTTTACATTTGTTATGCAAGAGATGCAAAAGAAACCTTTTTCCTTCTACAGTATTAAAACAAAGATAAAAAAGAAGTTAGTTTCTAAGAATGTATCTGTTTATATATTCCAACTGCTCTAAGCATTGTTCTGACTGTAAACCAGAGAAAAGCACCGTTTAATGTTAAATGTACATGATTAATTGACAGGGATAAATTATCGTACTCAAATGATCTCATTTCCCTCCAATTTAATATTTGCTAAATAAACAGACAAAGATAAATCTATTAGCATTAGAAGTGGTAATAATTTCAAGCTCCACATATTATTTTTCCTTTTTTTCTCTGTTAGTAACGTAACAATTCAGCAAGAAAACAAATGTCTTAAATAAAATATACAATAAACAAAGACACTAATAAAAGAGGCCCCAAAAGAGACCTCTGCAGGACTCTGCAAAATCAAATCACAATGAGAAAAGAGACAGTTGTCAATAAAGTTTTTACAAAGCTATAATCACCTGCTATAATCATTAAGGGTGTCAAGATTTGGTTGTGATGTGAGGACCCAAATGCAGAGACAGGGAGGCAGAGGTGAGTTTCTTGATGATTTAATGTAGAGTAAACAAACAACTGAGGCAGGAATCCAAAATCCCCAAAAAATCAAACATGAAAACAAAGTCAAACTAACCACAAACCATGGAGACGTCCAGGGGGGTGGGGGGGACTATCACGAGGAGGAAAACTCAGAGAGACGGAGTTGCAGGAAGTAAGTTAGATGGGGAACCAGCACCGAGGAACTGAACAGAGGGTGTATTTATGGGAGACTGAAACAAAGAGAGGACTAATGAGCAGATTGGGAGTAGGTCGGAACAGAGCAGACAAGAAAAGAGCTAGAGAAAAAAGGAGAACACAAGAGGGCAGCAGAGGGCAACAAATAAAAACCTGAAAATAACCAGAAAACACAACAAAATAAGAATTAAACCATTAAAACTTGAAAACATGGAGCAAAGTAAAACTGAATACTCAAAAGAAAACATAACTGAACCAAGACTGTGACAGTAACTGAAAAATAACCAGAAAACACAACAAAATAAGAATTAAACCATTAAAACTTGAAAACATGGAGCAAAGTAAAACTGAATACTCAAAAGAAAACATAACTGAACCAA
>NW_015150461.1:1041324-1048008 GCF_000732505.1 Cyprinodon variegatus | reverse complement strand
TGTAATGACAGCAGACCCCTCACATTGGTCAACTTGGGTTGGAAAATGCAACAAAGCCACTGATGTAGCTTCCTCTCAACTAGAGATCTGAAAAAATTGATTTTCCACTGCAGAATTACATTTTGATTTCAAAGTGTTTGCATTTTTTTTACTAAACATTAAACCCCAACAAGTTAATATAGGTGAATTATGTAACTCATAGATTATCCAAACATTATTTAACCTCTTCTTTTCTCTCCTGGCTTCTAAAAGTAAAGTTGTAAAAATAAAATATAAAATATTTTCTGCAATTTTATTGTATTTAATTACTTGATCATTCATTTTAGAGTAAAAGAAAAAAGCCCATTTTAGGAAAACACTCACTGAGGCAGGAAAGCGATGGAGAAGAAAAGCTTTTGTTGTTTGCTGACCTCTTCTGCTCTCACACTGCGCTGCACTCAAAAATTTACCAGATGTGAAAAAGGCAAAACGTAATTTGATTAAAAATTATAATATCTGAGATAAAAAAAAAACCATTGTCTTGAAATCTTAAACCTGCCTCAGACATCTGTCTTGTTGCATATTTAAGTTAAGTTTATTTCATAACTAATACGGCTTAAAGTGATTAAATCCGAGATACATATTTATCCAAATACCGTAATATTTTTCTGAACTGGGTTTACGGTGCACAGTTCTCACTCTGCCCTCATGCAATAATGAGCACAAAGGCTACTTTGTGAGTATCTCTGTTGAGTGGGAGGGTCACGCAGGCCAGTCTTGTATATATGGCAGCAATTTGCTTCATCCAAGACATCAGCATGGATATTTGTGTTGTCAATGTCGCAACAGCACAGGGCACTGGTTTCTCCTCTTAGGATCTGAGATAAAGGTAAAGACCTTATATGTACAGTATGTAAAGAAAGTCAAATTTAAAACTTCGTCATTGTAAATGATTATGTTTTTCTGGTAATTCTTATCTTATCTAATTTTCCTTTAATGCACAAGAAGCAGCCATATCTTTTACATTAGAGGACATTAGTTGAGGATCAACGGGATCATGATTAACCCTGTGATCATAAAAGTGCAGATCAGCTATTATTTAGTTAAGCATTACCCCTCGTCTCTCTGAAAACTGTATCTCAGCTGGAGAGATCCGGCCTGAGTGCAGATTCGGTCACAGGTACTTTGACCATCTGCGTCGGCTGCCTTCCTGCTCGCCTCCTTTCTGCCTGTTGAAGCGGATGCCAGGAGGGATTAGGTGAGCTGAAATCCCATGATAGGAGGCAAGAAGGTAAATGCTACCTCTTAGAGAGCAGCTCTGCAGGCGCCACATACATGAGCCATGAAAGCTGCTTTGTCCTCCACAGAAAAAAAAACGAAAAAAGAAGTTTCTTTAGGTTAGAGATGGAAGCACGGCTCCTGAGAGGCAAGAAGCAAACAAGACGATTGAAAGATACAATGTAGGTTTGCAAATCTAATCAAGGGGAGTGAACACGCTGGGAATGTGCTGTTCCTTCACAGCTTTCTTGTTCTTTTCCAGGGAGCGAAATGTCAAAGTCTTACAGAAATATGGACCTTGAAGTATTGAATTAGCTGGAATGCATTATCATCAGAACCTAATCAAAGCTGCAGATCTTAAACCGTTTTACTGTGAATATCCAACAGGAAACAGGAGAGAAAATATTTTTTTTAATGAATTGAATCTCATCTCTAGATCATTTGTTTATTCCTGGATAATTAAGTGGAAAAATAAAATAAAAAACATTCTGATCCAAGATATTAATCATATTTCTGTTGATATTTTCAACCCAGTGATGCTCAGACTGAGCTGTTATTGAATTTTTCAACTCCAGATCCAATGCATTTTACATAAAAATACTAAAAAAAAACATTTTTTTTTAACTCTGCTGCTTACTTTTCTTTCCTTATTTGTTTTCAGCAGTGATTGATCAGGAAATAGTGTTCTGAAAAGCTACACTATCTCTCACGTGATTGTTGCATGAGTAGAGTGAGCCCACTTTGCAAGACGGCTGCATTTCCCCCCCCCCAAAGCCACTCAAAGAAGTAATAGTGTATATAACCAATGACTGATTAAAGGGCAATCGGTGAACGGGCGTTGTTTTCGGTCCTGTGGACAGCAAAGAAAAACTCCAGGCATCAGCACTATCATATCTTCTGCAGATAAAGGAGGTCACATATAAAAGAAATATATTGTTTTAAGGGAATGACGGATTCTGTCGTGTCCTCTGAGCACACCTGTGAGACAGAGACCTACAAAGACGTAAGTGAGCTGTTTTCTAAATTACTCTTTTATGTTTGCTGTTAAGGATCTACTTGTTTTCTCCATGTTTTCTTCTTGATGCTTTTATTTTTTTTTTAGATTAATTTAACATTTTCCATTAAAAAAGATCATGCAAGTAAATCAGTGATGCTTCTAGATAGAAAGAGCTGACAATCATTTACTGACATATCCTCTGTTCTCCCCTTCTTATGAGGGGATTTCTCTCCCCTCAGTATTCCTCAAATGTTCCTCTCCTTTCCCAACATCAACCTGCTCTCCTGTCTGTGGCTCCTTATATAATCCCCTCTCCATCCTGATCCAAATAACAGGCAGAAGCATGCCGTGCGGTGTGGTCAAGTCCTTTTTGTTGAGCCTCTCTCGGAGGAAGCCCATTGAGCCGGATGGCGAAGAGTCGACCTTTAACCGATGCCTGACCACGCTGGATCTGATTGCCCTGGGTGTAGGGAGCACCCTAGGAGCCGGGGTCTACGTGCTCTCTGGAGAGGTGGCCAGAGACACTTCAGGACCAAGCATCATCATCTCCTTCTTCATCGCTGCCTTGGCTTCTATATTTGCCGGACTGTGTTATGCGGAGTTTGGATCCAGGGTTCCCAAAACGGGCTCAGCTTACCTTTACAGCTATGTGACTGTTGGAGAGCTGCTGGCTTTTATCACCGGCTGGAATCTGCTGCTCTCCTATGTCATAGGCAAGTATTCTCTCCCTTCTAATTATTGTTAAACTTTAGATTTTCATAAAGACTAATTAACTCCTAATTTAAAACAGATATTTCTTTTAATGGGATTCTTAAGAACACATAAATGATCAACAGGGAGGCTCTCTGATTTTGCTCTTTGACCCTTCACTGCCTGAAAAGCAAATTCTTAAAAGCTTATCTTACAGAAAAAGCACATAATTTTTTTGCCACCTGATTAGACAGCAGGACTTTAACTGAACTATTGGAAGGAAATGTTCCCATCTAAGTTTTCCATTTACAACAGCACTAAAATGGTGACTCAGGATTATTATTTTATGGCCCTTTTTTCTGCTCAGGAACATCAAGTGTTGCGCTGGCGTGGAGTGGGACTTTTGATGACCTGATTGGAGGCGTCATTTCCAAGTTTTTTGAGAAAAATGCAGCCATGGGCCTCCCTGGACTGGCGCCTTATCCAGATGTCTTTGCAGCTGGTCTGGTCCTGCTGCTCTCAGGTACAAACTGATGTTGCTCAGTTGATATAAGCAAATTAAACATCCATTTAAACATCCATAAAAATCTGTTTTGCGTGAAGGCGTGCTGGCGTTTGGTGTGAAAGAGTCAACAAACATCAACAAGATCTTCACGGCGATCAACATCTTGGTGCTGCTGTTTGTGATCATCTCTGGATTTATCAAAGGGAACATCTCCAACTGGCAGATCAGTGAAGACGACTTGATAAACGCCACAGCGCAGTTTAAGTAAGAGCCAAATGCAAATTAATTCCAGCATGGATCTGGAGGCTCCTCCAAATCGGATCTTTTACTCTAAAAAAAACGCAGGGTTATAAAAAACAAAAACAATTTTCATTACTTTGCTAATAAAGTCGTGGGTCAGTAAAGTCCAGCTGTAGTTTAATTTGACTAAACTCAGCAGTGTTGGGTTATAAATGACTAATATCAAATGTTAAAGCTCCAAAAATTTTAACTTTGATTATAAAAAAAAAAAATATTTATAGACCTAATTAACAAACAAGTAATGTTTAATGTGTCTGGTTGAGATAAATCGTTTTTTATTCGCCCCCATCCAAACTTTGCCAGTTAGTCCTTGTCTACATTTCTTTCATAAATCTCAAACCATTTCAAATCCCTGCACTTCAACCAAGGTGCTTCAGTTTATTTTGCTCTGTAAATACATTAAATATTTTAAGAAAATGTTACAATTCATGAATCTAAATGTTATGTTCAGTTTTTTTGCTCTAATTTATTTGCTTTGTCAGCTATTATTTAACTCCTAAACTATGGTTATTGGTCAGTGTAGGCATCCTGCAATCTGAAAGAATTGAGGTTTTTTTTTTACATATATATTTTATTTTACAATTTTCAGTAGAAATAGACAAAAACAACAATCAACAATCAGGGTCAGACATAAAAATAAATAATAATAAACGGTTACAACAGGCAAATGAATGGAAGAATAACAAACCTGACAGTCACAAATAAGCCGAATATACACATTGTCTCAACCAAGTCCCAGGTAAATGGTCTGGTGAGGCTCTGACCTTGTTCTGATCATATCCAGATGGCTCAGAAATGGATCCCAAATAGCTGAGAACTTTTCAGGTGAATTAGCCCTCATAAACCGGAGTTTCTCCATTTGTATGACAGAGGTCATATCAGTCAGCCATCTCTGAAAGGAGGGAGGAGAGGTTGATTTCCAGTCCATCAGGATGAGCCTTTTAGCAACAAAAATACCCAAAATAATTGAGTTTAATTCCAACTGCCTGCTGCCACATGTTGATGTGCCCATAGGCAAGGCATTTAACTTAAAGTTGTCTAACAATCTGTTGATTGGTACATGACTTAGACTTTTGTTCACACAAGAGTAAAATAAAAAGAAATTTCGTTTAGAACATCTCTCTGGACAATTTCATCCTTTTTAAAGTGCAGCCTTGAAAAATAGTAAAAAAAAATAAATAAATAAATATATAAAAACAGTAATATAAACATATGACTGTAAATTTACAGTTCTAACATTTTTGGGGGTTTTCTTTATATAATGATAAAATATAATAAATATAACAAAATATGAATGTCTGTGTGTGTGTTTTGGTGTAAAGTACTAAAGCATTTTTTTGAAAAGACAAACATTTTCCTCATAGGTTCTCTATCAGTAGTTATTTAGGTTTTTTTAGACTCTTTCCACCAATTTTCAATCGGATTGTTTTACCCGACCACAGTAGCATATTGTTTGTTTTTGCAAAAATTAGAAAGAGGGAACATATTGGACAAAAAGCGTGTCTGATTTTTTTATTGTGCTAAACAGCAAGAGTAACTTCAAATAAAAAGACATGACACTGGACCTGCATTTAAATTCAGATAGTTAAATTGTTTTCTAACTTAAAAAGCCAAAGAACCAGTAGAATTTTATTCAGAGCAAAAATACTTTTTTAAATATTCAATAAAAATAAACAAAGCACAAATTGTGTCTTTAGGCAAGTTAGTAGTGACCAAAAAGATCACCCAAAAAACAATACATCTGAATTAAAATTTCTTCCTTGTTGAGTTTTTGTGTTGAGCCAATGTAAAACAACAACTCTGCTCTAAAAATAATTAAATCTTAAATTAAAAATAAAAAGAAAACAACTAAAATTCAAGGGAATAAACATAATGAAGAGCATTGATAAAGAACACTTCCAAAAACCCAGAGGCTCTTTGAATAAATAATAAAGAAATAATTGAAAAGTCAAAAATATTAGCTTGTAAAAACAGCAGTATTGCCTCCCTGGTTATCTGACTTCAAGTGAACATAAAACTCTGCCTTCTGTTCATGCAGCAACCTGAGCGACACAGTCAATGTTACAAGCATATATGGAGTCGGAGGATTTTTTCCTTATGGCTTCAGCGGCACCCTGGCTGGAGCTGCAACATGTTTCTACGCCTTTGTTGGGTTTGACTGCATCGCTACAACAGGTAAGAGGAGGATTTGACCTTTTATTATCATTTAATTCAAACATTTGGATAAAAAACAGCAAATAAACCAGATAATGATCTATTCAAAACAATAAAACAAAGTATTACGACTACCATCTGTACTGCTGATACCTTGAGTGGTGCTGTAAAGGGTAACAAACCAGGTAGTTAAATATATCAGCAAAACTGTGTAATGAAAACTGTGATAAAGTGAATTAGGGGATTGTTTAGTAGACCTGCATGATTGTACAGTGGCTTTATGACATGTTTAAACTATAAAGCATTTTGCAGAGTAAGCTGTTTCATTTGCAGAAGATAAGTCCAAATAGGTATTGCTGCCGTCATGAAGCTTCCGTATTTTACTGATTTTTATTCAAATCAATATGAACATTTGTTTCTTCCTGTTTTTTTTTTTTAGGTGAGGAAGTGAAGAACCCTCAGAAATCTGTCCCTGTGGGCATTGTGGTTTCACTTCTGATTTGCTTCCTGGCCTACTTTGCGGTGTCTGCTGCCCTTACCTTGATGATGCCTTACTACATGCTGAATGAGAAGAGCCCGCTGCCTGTGGCCTTTGAATACGTCGGCTGGGGACCGGCCAAATATGCCGTGGCTGTGGGATCGCTGTGTGCACTGTCCACCAGGTCTGAAACCTCAGTGAGATCTACAGGTCATGTGTTGTTGGCACTTAAACATTTGTTTTCATTTTAAAGGAACACCCAAAACATGATTAGCCTTCATTTTCTACTCACCCCCATGCTGA
>NW_015150461.1:1039257-1040427 GCF_000732505.1 Cyprinodon variegatus | reverse complement strand
TTTTATTTTTTTTTTCAGTGGCCCTAATCCTCTTCCGTAACATAGTGAATACATAAGTACAATTAAAATAGATATAGCAGCATGTCAAAATGTAAACATGAAAAAGCAGCCACAACAAGCAAGCATGTTTTTATTACTGGTGTTCAAAAAATACCTATTATTTTTTAATACAAACAACAACTTTGAGTCATGTTTGAACTGATGCGGTTGGGCTGTGTTACTCACCCAATTTTCATTTATATATATAGAAACCAGAAGGTGTTTTCAAATAAAGTATCACACATGTAATTTGGGCTCACAGTTCCTACGTCATTTGCTTTTCCATTTGGGTTTGCAAAATAGGCAAGAATTTTCCTAAATTAGGGAGATGTTTAGGTTAGACATTCATGCAGCAGTTGCTGATTAAATGCATCAACAGCCTAGTTTGATGGTGATGAATCTGCCCTTGGAAACCTGACCAGATGAGTTCAACATGTTAGAAAACCGGAAGAATTTTCACATTAGAAATAATTTCCTCACCCTGAATTATTCAGAAAGAAAGGAAAAAATAAGAGACGGAAAAGTACCATCCCTGTCTATAGCTTGCTAGTTAGCTAATGTTAGTGAGCCTGTTGGACTGGGATTCCAAATTCTTATTTTAGGAGCAGATTCAAAGACATAACTCTGATTTCAGAAGACAGGTGGAATATTTTTGGTATTTCAGTGATTGATATTATGCATTTATGAGGCTTTTTTTAAAGTGTTTTTGGAATATTACTAACAGTGACAGAAGATAGAAAATTATACTAAAGAAATTAGAAAAACATTAAGTCAAAATGTGGTTCTTGTAGATCAATATGCAGACAAGCAAGATTAGAAAAAAAAAAAGTTTTGATTAAAAGTGCAAAAATAAACTTTAGAAAACATTAGCTGGGGAAGATATGAACAGAATAGTTTTGTGAAATAAACTTAAAAGCTCTTTTAGAAAAACCAACTAAAACCTATGCGAATAGATCCACGTAGTAGATTAAAAGCTTGATGAAAACCAGGTGAAAACAGTTAAACAATAAAACATGGTGACAGTGGCTGAGAGTGGAGTTAAAAAGAATAACTCATAACGAAGGAGTTAAAAGAATGACTCAAACAGGAAACAAACCTCAGTAAATGATGAGCCCTGAGAGGTAAACTAAA
>NW_015150461.1:1035174-1036067 GCF_000732505.1 Cyprinodon variegatus | reverse complement strand
AAACAACTTTGGGCCTTGGATCCAAAGCAAGAGGGCCACTGTTCATATCAGTCGCCTCAGGGGCCAAGATAAAGAACGCTGACTAAGTAACTTTTATGTAAATCCAGCATGATCAATCCCAATAATCAGTCTTTCTGTTTGCCTGTTTGTGAGGCACAAACAGCCAGAGTCATGTTGTTGTTTGACCCTGTTTGCACTGTCCTCTGCAGTCTACTGGGCTCCATGTTCCCCATGCCTCGGGTCCTCTTCGCCATGGCAAGAGACGGGCTGCTTTTCCAGCCTCTGACCAAGGTCACTGCCAAGGGCAGTCCTGCTATAGCTACCATATCATCTGGAGTCGTGGCAGGTACAGAAAGTCTGGCTGCTCTTAAACATTTGAGTTTTATCACCATGACTCCAACTTAAATTATGTTTCTCTTTCCTTTACTATATTCAGCCATCATGGCTCTTCTGTTCGACCTGGAAGCTCTGGTGGAAATGATGTCCATTGGTACTCTGTTTGCTTACACACTTGTAGCCATATGCATCCTGATACTGAGGTATGTTTATTTGTTTTGAAGTTTATCTATGTGTCTTTGTAAAGGTTTGACCTGTAGATACCACATTTAGTTGTTTTTCATTTCTCTTTTAGAACAATAATGGTGTTCTAAGCATATTAACAGAAATAAAAAGAGCTAATTGCTGCAATTGGCGGCTCATCATTTAAAATCTGCAGAAATGTGATTTCATATCGTGTGTAAATTAGTTAAAGGTCTCTCTCTGTTTTCTCTAAAATTTCCAAAAGGATGCCAACATTCCCATATGCAGCTATCATGGAGGTTTACCCTTAGACGTCCTAAACAAGTCTTTTACCTATGAAAAACTCATTGCAATCGTCCTTTTTTTAAACACCG
>NW_015150461.1:1026437-1034230 GCF_000732505.1 Cyprinodon variegatus | reverse complement strand
TGTACTATTCCTTTAAGGTCACAGGAGCACTTTTCTGTGCATCTCTGCTTCTGAAATATATAGATCACTGTACAGAGCTAAAGCATAATATTAAAACTCTGAACATATGGCTCCTTTTATGTTCATATAAAGGTACCAGGCAGGTCCATCTGAGGACACAGATCTGCAGATCAAAGAATCCAACTCCAAGTTTGGATTCCTGAGGCGTCAATCATCTCCTAACTCTGTCACATCAAGAAGAGTCACAATCCTGACTATCAGTTCTGGTAAGGGGTGCAAGAAACTTTTTTTTTTCTTTAAGTACTGTTCTTTAGGAGTATCGTACCCTTTCTAGTTTTAAGTTTGATCATTCTCCTATTCGTCTTTCCAGTTGTGTGTGTGCTTGCACTGTGCCTCACCCTGACTCAAGCCATAGACGCTCTGGTTAATGCAGAGGCATGGAGCGTGGTCCTGGTTTGCATCTTCTCCTTCGTCCTGCTACTCATTGTAGCCTTTATATGGATTCATCCACAGAATCCCACAAAGGCAACCTTTATGGTAAGAGCAGCTGAACTCAAGGTTGGTTTTATCGTACTGGTTCAAAGTTAACCAGTCAGAGTCTCAGGGAGAACATGTCTTTCATTTTTAGACTTCATTAGCTTTGTTTACATGAGCTGATCTGAAGTTCAAAATCTGTTTAAATGGACACTCAATCAAATATTCCGATCATGACATCTTTATACATGTACAAAGCGTTCAATCACTTTGCACATTTTCCGCAAACGCTTTAATAGTAAAAGAAGAAATAGCCTGTTTCTTTAAACAGACCCATATTTCTCTGCTCACCCTCATCTTTAGCTACTTTGTGCTGCCCCGCTCATTTACTTTTGTCTGGTTCTTCAGTCATTTCTATTGATGTTGGGTTTTTTTTCACTATGGACCTTGGTGACATTATACTTTAGTTTTTGGTGGTCATTTTAGTTAAGTTAAAGGCTCAGTGGTACCTTATGCCAAAACTTCTTCACTACAGGGGTAGGGGGCAGGTTGGCATGTTTATCCACACATTACATTTAGAGCCACCTCCCCCACCAAGGACCAGGAGACAGTGGATGAACACAGACAGCGGGAAAGTTCAAAAAGTTTAACAAGCCAAGACACATAATGGAACAGAAGAGGGCTGCTGTGGGTCTGCAAACCGCAGTGGCTGCACGGGGGAGACGGGGGACCACCCAACACTGACACTCTGGTTTAACAGTTCAGTCCATCCTCTCCGAGGAAGACAGGATCCAGCTGATGGACTGCCAAAGGAGCAGCGGTGTGGAGCCGGCCAGAGTGTCCCCGATGCAGCAACCTTAGTGAGGAAACCAATCCAGGTCAGGGAAAACAGATCAGACAGAACAGTTCTGGAATCCAGGAGTCCGCAGCCCAGTCAGTCTGTTCCAAGCCACAAAGGAACAAACTGATCCAGGTATCCTCAGAGCATGAAGGCAGGTTCAGAGTTTCATGAGTCAATCAACAAGCTGAGATGGAAACACCCAGATGCAGACAGGCTCAGTGGTTGAGGGACAGAGACAAGACATGGTACCAGGATAAATGCAGAAACTTTAAACTGGTCTCCACCTAGGAGCCAGGATTACTGGACTTAAAACTAGCTTTCCCTCTGCCGAGCAAAAACAGGAACAGAGACTGCTCAGCGGGAAAGAGCAAAGACACGATCAGGAAACGACAAGACAAACACCAAACCCTCTCAATCCACTGGTCCTCGGGGACAGGGACAGGGACATGAACCTTGGAATAACTCAGACTAACGAAACAAACATACAAACATCAAGCAATGATCTGGCCCCGATAGTTGGGCTGACTCCGAGAGAGTTAGGCAGGTGAGTGACGTGAATAATTAAGGTCAGCTACCAGGGCAGATTATGACACTCCGAATTGGATTAAAGTCTTCAGTCTGACATGTTTACATGAAAAATTTTTATCTTATCCGGCCTTCACTGATTATTTGTGTCCATGCAAACAAAGCTATTGAGAAGACAACACTGTTTACCCTCAACCTTTTGCTGAACTTAATTTTCTCTCTTTTACAAAACACAGACTATATATAGTCAATCCCTAGAGACTAAGAGTTAGTCACCCATCTTACTAAGATAATGCTGCTAACTGCAACTGCTTGGTGGAGTTGAAAAGGCAACACCTAATTACCTTGTCTGTTAAGCAGCAGACTGCAGGCTGGTAGATAGTTAGCAAGAGCATCACAGCAATAGACATCAGACAAATACTGCTAGAACACTTTTATGAAGGTTTGTTTGCAATATCTTCAGCTTAATTGGTGCAGAAAATTATAACAACAAATAGTTGTTTTTGCCACCCAGTGCTACAGAGAAATACATTTAAGACGGTGATGGATGTGAGTACAGAGAAACTGAAGATTTTAATGAGTATTTTATTCATAAGCAGAAAAACACATCTAAAATAACCTGTTGGTATAAAAACACGACCAAATTGGCTGTTGATCGCATCTTTGGGTTGAGGGAACCGTCACCAGCCGATTTCTCCCAGAACTACAATAGATGATTAATTAAAAACTTCAGTAATAATCTGTGTTGTGGCCCAGCTTTGACGACACAAAAAAAAGTGGAAATCCACAAAGGCCACAGATGCACCATGGATTTATTTTACGCAGGCAAAAGAAAAAATGTTCCAGGTAAACTCCTTTAGTTTTGTCAGTTTATTTTTCCTCAGGCAAGCAAACAAAAAAAGGCAAACATTTTCCTCCATGTTTCTCTTGCGCTGGTAAAAAAAAAAAAAAAAAAAACATACGCCCACCCAGATGCATGCTGGTCCTACGATTGACTGCCTATTTCTAAAAAATTATTCCCCTAAATTAATCATAACTAACCAAAAACAATGGAACAGGACTATAACCAAAAAACATAATCTCATAACAGATTTTAAACACTAACATAAAATAAACTTAGCTAGATTATGCACAAAAACATTTTTAATTATTAACAAAAAAATAATTGGCTCCTGCAATCTGTGTAACAACAAAAAGTAGAGTAAAAGATGTGAGACTCAGTTTTAAAGAACAGATGGGAATCAGCAGATGAAACTACATTTTTTTTAAACTGAAACAAAGGCATTTCTAGTCCTCTTGGTCTTGAGCAAAGATCACTTGCGTTATTCAAAATGCACAGCAATGTTTCCATATTGAGAAAAAATACAGATCAGAGTTGCATCTCTAAGAGGGTTCCAATGCTAAAAACCCTAATTTCCAGACTCCTCTTAGAGGAGAAACGTCGGATGTAATTTCCTGGAACCTAAAAGCTCTTTGGTTATGCAAGGGAACAAAATACAACATTCATGATTTAAGGTGGCCTAGTCAAAGTCAGGACTCTGGATGGAGTGGAATGATCATAGGCAGGATATGTATATTCAAATGAAGTCAACCAGAGTTTTTCTACAGCATTTCCCAAAAAAATCACAACCAGTTTCTGCAAATATCTGATGACTGATTTTCTTTTTGGTGGAACCCAAACCAGGCTGGTTTGGGTTGTTTTTTTCTCACTATATAAACATCCAGAATTTTTTTTATGATTTCTGAATTTTAGTGAAACACTTCAAAAAGATCAACAAATACAAAATAAATAAAAAAGGGGGGAATATGATTTAAAAAACAAAATGTTTTCATCTGTAATCAAACTTATAACAGCATGAGAATCTGTAGCAGACCAAGGCTTAAAATCAAGGTTTTGTTAAGAGCATGATTAAAAGCTTCTTGTAACTCATATTCTGTTCAATCTTAGGTGCCATTTCTCCCCGCTCTACCTTTACTGAGCACGTTCATCAACGTCTACCTGATGGTGCAGTTAGGTTCTGCCACATGGGTCCGATATGCTATCTGGATGTTAATCGGTAAGATTCCAATTTTATCTTTAGTTTAAATCTTTTAAAAAATGTATCAACCTTGCTGCTGATCTCAACTCCCCACTCTCTTTTTAGGATTAGTTATCTACTTTGGCTATGGACTCCGTAACAGTGTTCAGAGGAAGAGGTTCAAGGTCGACCAGATCAACATCGACACGATCAGCAGGAAAACAGACATGGACATAATTAAAGAGGAGAGGTTCTGAGCCCAGAGGGAGTAAAGAGCAATACATTGAGATGTTACATATAGTAACTGCTTTAAAAGTCTACCTGCTGTTCTACATGCTTCAATCTACCGCCAGCCTTTCGTACCAGAAAGTGCCATAAACAGCTTTACAGAACCAGACATGTCCAAACAGGAGGACATTTTTTTACCACAGTGCACCTTTATCACATCAATTTACACAGAAACACTCGTTTTGTACTGTTTAACACTGTTCTTGACCATAACAATATTTAGAATCAGATAAATATAATATAACTACTAAAAGGGAATTAGAGTGAAGCTTTGAAGGCAATTTGAAATTGAAATAAATCTTTTAACATATTTGTGCGTTTATACGATTGATTTTATTATGTTGTTTTTATGTGTTTTTATATGTCTTATTGTACTGCTGCCTCTTGGCCAGGTCTCCCTCGAAAAATAGATTTTATCTCAAGGGACTTCCTGGTAAAATTAAGGTTAAATAAAAAATAAAAATAAAATACATCTCCTCTCACCCGATTATTATAAAATTAAAAACTATGAATGCAATAAGCTGATAATCAATATTTTTATACAAGTATTCTGTATATACCTAAGCATTTGAAATAATGATAACAGTAAAATGTATAAATTGGTGCTATTTTGTAATAGTAATAATGTTAATATGCTAAATGCTTTTGTTTTATTTGTTTTTCCTTTGGATTTGTTAACTTATAATATTAGACAGAAGCAGATGTACTATTTACAAAACGCCATTTTGTGTAACATCATATTTTTTGGTCCTTTTATAGTGTTATGTCGAAACAAATAAATAAATTGTGTTTCCATGTGTTAATGGGGGAATAATACATTGTTTAATTCTGTAAATGTTCGTCTTAATTTTAAAATGAACAAACTCAAGTTTTGATTGTTATCTGGAATTACATGGTCACAGGTTGACTGAAAGTATGAAAATAAAAGAACAAATTTAAATGTTGTTTTCTTGAGTGTGTCTTTTTAACCACAGTTAAAAAAAAAGACTCTTTTCTCTTTTCCATGTTGAACATCTCAGCTCAGGCACACAGTGTACAGCCAGTAAATCCTATTGGCTGCTTCCTTCTTTAATGAATACAGTAGCAAACAATTACAATTTTCAGTTGCAAAAGTTTTTACACCTCATCCAACCAGGATTCTTCATTGCTGCTGTTTTAGCAGCAATGAAAAGATTCTTGTTACGCAGTATACTGCGTAATTTAAACATGTTGTGATTTGTAGTCTTTCGACAGATTCACAACCAGCTAAAGTATACAGAAGTGGTTTTACAGAATGTTCAATAAAAATGAACTGCTGTTGTTTTTTAACACCCCCACAGGCTAATGCTATATCAACTAGTTGTTGTTTTGGTGAGTTTCTTTGTAGCTAGTAGAAGAGGCAGTTGCTGAAAAGAACGATGTGATTTATAGTTAGACTGAGAGCTAGAAGCATTAGTTTGGAGAAAAAGAATACCGCTTTAAAATTTTACATTCAATAAATATTTATGCTGTATACGAAATGGTTCAAGCCATATTTCACTTTGATAATTTAAGGTTATTCTGGGGTGCCTTTGGATATCCGGGGCTCTGACGGCCCTAAGGTCCTTGGGGCGGGTCTGGGGCCCCTCACACCTGCTACCAGGCACTTCTTCCTGCTGCAGGAACCTTTTAAATCATATATACTCAAGGATACTGCAGGCATTTGGATCCAGCTGTTCATAGACACACAGTTATGCGTAATACGAAGCTGTAGCTTCAGCTATATTTAGCCCTAAATAACACTATGGGATCTTTATAGGTTTCGCTTTAAATGTTTATACATGTATTTACTTTGTCTCCTTGTGTTGTGGTTGATGTGTTTTTTTTTTTCTTTTCTTCCCTCTTGTTTCCTGTTGGTTGGGAAGCAGGTTTCTAGGATTAATTCTGTATTCTCTGTGCTTCTTTTTTTTTAAATTTAGTCTTTCTCTTTTTCGCTCCCAGTAATGCTTTTCCCCTCTACCTTTCTCATCTACCTTTCCCTGTTTCCTTTCCCTCTTTAATTTTTTGGTGATGATCCGGATCACCATCAGGATCTAGGAATTTTTGGAAAGAGTCTGTGAACGGAGGTATTACCTTGAGGTGGAAGTCAGTATATCTCAGGGGAAATCAGCTACTTTGTGGATGACTCTGCTCTCTGAGTGCTTTGCTAGTTTTTTTTTGTTTTGTCCCTTAACTATAGTTCTGCTCTGCTACAAAATCAAGATAAAAAAATGATATTGATATATTATAGTTTTATAAAGATCAGCCAAATTCTAATAAGTAAAGTTTTTAAAACATATTTTAGAAAAACTTATATCAATAAAAAAAAGGTGAAATAAACCGCGTGTGAGTAACAAATATGAAAAATAAAAAAATTGAATACAGGTAATTCAGAGGTAATTCTTTTTGTTAAGAGAAATTTAAATCCTTTCAGGTATTTATAAAATATTTGAAACAATCCTATTTTAACAATCCTAAAAAAAATTATAGAAAGTTAATATAAATAAAATTAGATTATTAAGTCTGTTTGATGAAAATACGCCTTCCATGTTGTAATTGAGATGATTATTTCAGTATTTAGCTATGTCTCGCTTGAATTTACATGGTGTATGTTCCAATATTACTAAGAACGCACTGATTCAAAGGTTCTGAAATAATTATTTTTGACTAAAGCTAAAATATAATTTGTACTTATGAGTACCGACTATAAAGCTTCCTAAGATTTAAGCTTCTCAAGCAAATACTGGGACATATTTCTTCAAATAGTTCCCTAATGGCAAAGCTAAGTGAATTAAACAATAGGTTGTAACAACCATTAAAGTGTTACACCCTTCACTGATATAGCAAAAAATTAAAATTAGGATTTAACTTTAATCTTCATTTGAATAATTTACAGAGAAAGAACTACAGAAAACCTGAAAACCAACAATATGACTTGATGAATAAAAATGTTGAATTGATCATATCGCATCATTTGACTTTTAAGTTACACTTTGATTCATGTCATTCTCTATTTTCTAGCTAACTGGTTTCATTTCTGTGTTGTGTCTTTGTATTTCTTGTTACTCTCTGCTGCCCCCTTGTGTCAGTCTCGTTTCCCCTTAGCTCCCTTCTAGGTCCTTCTGTCCACACCTGCTCCCAATTAGTTGATTACTCCATTCTTTTTTCGGTATATATACTCCTCTGCAGTTACTGTTTGTTGGATTATCTTTATTCCTTCACCCCCTCCCTCTATGTGTTCCCTTTTTTACAGGTTCCTGTGTTCCTTATTTAGTTATTTCCAGATCAATGCTTCTGTTTCCACCTTTCCTTATTAAATTTGCAAGAAACCACCTCAGCTTCCGTCTCTGCATTTGGGTCCTCTACAAACCTCCACACAACCTCACACCATTCTTTTTATATCAGATCAACATACTTAGTTTTGATTTTGATATGAAAATCTAACCATATAAACTTTGCTCCAACAGTATCTGATGGATTTAGGTGTGTGTGACAATTAAGCTTGAATACTCTGAGATTCAGACATAAGACGTAAAAGATGTTTGTTTTTCCAGGTTGTTTTATTTCCTAAATCATTTTTTTGTAAATTGTAAATTTGTCAACAGCGTCTCTATTTTTTGCAGTTTTTGGCCTTTTTTTTTTACAGTTCA
>NW_015150461.1:1022638-1026427 GCF_000732505.1 Cyprinodon variegatus | reverse complement strand
AACAGACAGGAACAGGATCCAGATCGGGCAGGAACAAAAACAGGAGGCAGGATCCAGACTTCCAGGCATCCACAGGCTCCCAGGAGGGTTCAGAGTCTGACAGGGTCCGAAAGCATGACCGGGTGGTCACGCACAGGTGCAGACAGGATCAGGTGCAGATGAGCAGGCTCAGTGGAAGAGGGTAGCCGAGACAGGACGTGGAACCAGAACTTGATGCAGGACCTTTAAACTGGTCTCCTCACTGGAGCCAGGCTTACTTTGATAAAAACTGAACCTCCCCACATATAGAGCCAAAAACCCAGAGGACTCAGCGGGGGAGGAACAGTGGACGATTAGGAGACGAGACAGACACAAAACCCTCTTTCCACTGTCCGCCAGGATCCAGGGCATGAACCATGAAATAAAAATAACAGAGAGGCTAACAGAAAGACAAATAATGATCTGGCCCTGAATGCTCAGGCTGAACTGAATATAACCAAGAGGAAACATGTGAGAGGAATAAATTATAATTGAGGCAGGGAGGGAAAACGACAGGTGAAAGGAATGACTAATTAAGGGAGAGCAAACAGGCCAGATCATGACATAAATAGTAACAGATGTTTGTTTTTCCAGGTTGTTTTATTTCCTAAATCATTTTTTGGAAATTGTAAATTTGTCAACAGCGTCTCTATTTTTTGCAGTTTTTGGCCTTTTTTTTTTTACAGTTCACCTCAGCATGCATTATAACCTACAGTGGGTGGGTGGTAAGTTGTAATAAAGGAGGCCTGTTAACTCACTGAGTCTGTGACATACAGAGGTGATACCATTTGTAGTAAACACATGTGCTTATTAAGTACAAAGGGTTTAAGGCCTTATCTTATGACGAAGCAAACAGTGTTACAATCATCCTGTTCCCCCATACATTATAAGGTCAGAGTTTCAAGAGCAGGTTGATCAATGTTTAGATTAGAATAAAAAATTTTAACAAATCTATGTTAAATAACACAACAAAAAAAGCATTTTATTTTAAATGGATATGTTTTTTATTTTGCCTGAGTTTTTAATTGGGTCACAGCATCTACTGTGCACCAAAAGCTTTTAACTGTGCAGCATTTGTGAGGGCCGGACTCTTGCTGCCAATGCATTCTTCCAGTCCAGCAGTTAAACAAACAGGCTCTGGGCCCTTATTGGTCCAGGGACTCCTGAGGAATTTATGGTCTTAATGCTCTGCTTTCAGCTGAAGGAAATTTGATGTTCCTGCTCACCTCCTCTCTTCTTTTCAATCTTTTCCCCCACTGGTTTTGGTGCAGAGGTTTCTCTGTGCAGCACTAACAGCTTACACACCACGCTGGTCCTAAACAGATCAATCATGCGTTTGCTGATGGGAACCAAGTCCAAGTGGAGGCTGTGGCTGAGCGCTATCTTTCTTTTGGCTGTAATCTGTGAGTTAGGTAAGTAATTTCTGTGCACTTTGTTAAATAATGAGCCAACAGAAATGTTTAATTCTTTGTGTTTCCAGAAATACTAAGAATGGCTCATAAAAGAATCAGGCATTTAATTAAAAACATATACATTTACATTCAGAAGCCAAAATAGAGACAACATCCACAACAAAAAAACCCAAACTTGGAAGAACAACAATTAAACGGCAAAGAGTCGAGACGGATAGAGCAAAGATCAAACCTACAGCTGCAGCTCAGACCAAGACATCACTCACCCAGGTAGGAAACAGTCAATTACCAATGGAGATGTGCATCTCTGGTCTGTTGATAGAAAATAGATTTTAAAAAATGACTGCATTAAGGTTGTTGGCAGAGGCTTGTTTAAAAAAGTTGGAGAGACTCTGAGTGTGCAGACAGGAGACACACTGAGCCTGCGGTGCAGGGGCAAACCTGTGCAGTGGAGCGTCCCTCCTAATGTGGAAGAGGATGAGGATGAAGGAAGGCTCATGTAAGACACATCCTCATCAGTTTCTGTTATGTGAAATGAGGACAGGACAGTGGAATGTGAACACGAATTGAAATCTTTGTCTTTGTTTTTAATCTGCAGGATCATCCAACAAGAGAAATTCAGCTCCCTGACATTAGTCAACACTACTGTTGCAGACACGGGGGAGTATACCTGCTATCCAATGTACTGTGAAGACAAAGACTGCAGGAGGGTGTACAACAAAGCTGTTAAAGTCTTCATCTTCTTTCCAGGTAAGACAGAAATGTGTTTTCATGGTTTAATGTTGTGGCTTTCTTAAGTGTATTAAGAATCCTGAAAGTTTTCAGTTTTTAATTGCAGTACGGAGATCTCACAAGAAAATAATTTTGAAGCCTTAATATAAGTAAATTTACTACCTTAAAATTAATTATCTTTGTGGTGTATTCTTTACTTTTTCAGTGGATTTTTTATTTTAATTATTAACCCATATTTATCTTTTTTCCTGGATTATAAATTATGATGAGACAACAGGAGCCAACAACACATTTCCAAATTAGAAAGACCAGAGAATATGCTAATAAACTACAGTAAATTTCCTTAAAATGTGTTAATCTTAAAGGTTTGAATGAAATACTAAAAGAAAAGAGTTACTTCCCTCAACCTAAAGATAGAGTCAGATCAAAAATGTTTAAAAAATGACTGCTGCTGTAACTTAAACATCAAGGATCTCCTAAGTTTGGGCTCTACATCATGAGGATACCAAGTCTCCATGGCAACCATTGGATGCTTTCTATATGTCGGCTGGTTGTCTGGGAGTGATTATAGGAAAATACATTTCTGCCCTACCATAACAAACATTGTTTGCTGAGACTTTGACTGAAAGTGTATGCGTTGGTCAAATTACACTAAAACTGAGTTTTCTGCAAAAGTCAGTAAGGATTTAGAAAATGGGTTCCTAAACATTTCAGCCTGTGACCAGGAAATAGCAATGTGACAGAGCAGCAACCCCCTAAAAATTCATATTATTATTTCACTCTATATTATTTAAAAAAACATAGTGGAATCATTATATTCAGTAAACCATTTTAAATTACATATTAAATGTATTTTTTATTATATATGAAATCTGATTATTTAATTGTGGGGTTTTTTTTTTCAATTTAATGCTATATTTGATCATATATATTTAATAATATTGCAGGTACTGATCAAATAAGACATTCATGCGTATTTATTACATTCACGTTTATGTATTTCAGGGTATATTTTGGCCCTCCATATACCTCAGAAACAATATCACAATAATTGTTAAAGTCGTCTTATGACCCGCCACTTTATGTCTCACGACCCCCTGAGGGTTCATGACCCTGATTTAGGAACCCCTGATCTAAACAAGAGATCAACAACAAGGTGTCCATTAGTGCCAGGTGATCTACAAGGACCCCGTTAGGGCGTCCTCAAGCCTGTTCTAAACTTGTAAACTTCATCTAAAATGTTATCTTATCCGTTGTTATTCCTTTTTTAACCCATTTGCGGTTATTTAGTGATGGGGCGACAGTGGCGTTGGATGCAGGAGTTTGCCCTGCAATTGGACGGTTGTCGGTTCAAGCTCTGGCGCCGGCTTTCAGAGTCGTTGTGTCCTTTGGCAATTTACTTCACCCGCATTGTCTACTGATGGTGGTCAGATGGTGGCGCCAGTGTACGGCAGCCTTGTTTCTGTCAGTGAGCCCCAGGGCAGCTGTGGCTACAATGTAGCTAGCCACACTCAGTGTGGGCAGTAATGGATGAATGACTGAATTTAGTGAGAAGCGCTTTGGTCTCCTGACTTGAAAAAGCGCTATATACCATAGGTTTGAAAATAGCGTAACTTTAAAAAAAGAA
>NW_015150461.1:1015881-1022186 GCF_000732505.1 Cyprinodon variegatus | reverse complement strand
TCTAAATGAATGTTCCTTATAATGTAAAATGATGCCACTGGAATGAAAGAGTTGCACACATCTTCATTAGAGGCACTAATTCAGGGTAGAGAGTACTATACTATAGTTTGTGCCAGTTTTTCAGCTGCATCCGACTGACATTATCAGCCTTTCACATCTTTTGATGCATAAACCAGATCCACGAGAATTATTCGTCCCATCGTCGAACCACTATGAAATGATCCAGCTTAGAAGAAACTGGCCTGCAGTCCTGCCCTGCCAGGTGACGTCGCCTGAGGCCAAAGTCACTCTGCATCGTGAATTCCCGCCAGGGGAGGTCCCAGTGGACGGGACGGAGATCTCCTTCAACAACAGGAAGGGCTTCACCATCCATCGGCCACAGCTTCATCACGCAGGAGTAATGCAGTGTGTGGCCCTGCTGGGAAACCTGAGGCAGAGCTCCACCAAGTACATCCTCATCTATGTAAACTGTGAGCACCGCTGATGAGTTCATGTCATCATGAGTTTAAATGGTGCAGAGATCTGCTCTGACGTTAAGTTAAAGTTATGAGAAGATTTTTATTTTCTATCCCAACCACTAGATCCAATTGCTCCTCCTGCTCCAGTGATCAAGGCATCATCAAGCTCAGTGACTGTTGGGGACAACCTTCGTGTTACCTGTGCTGCAGCGGGAGAACGGGACGTGCTCATAGAATTCAACTGGGAATATCCGGGACAGCAGGTAAGGGATCCGATTTAAAGATTTTCCACTGACCTACACTATTTATGGTTGTGGCAAAAAGGAATTTGCAAGAAAAACAAACATTATTTAACTAAACCTTTCTACTTTTTTATTTCGGTACCAGTTAATATTATTTTTAAATTAATGTGGAAATTAATCATCTTAATTGGACATATCCCTTTGGTCACATTAACTTTAGCCTTTTCTAAGAGTAACGTCTTTTTTTCCCATGCCTGTTTCACAAGTTGAATTTTCTAAACCGTTCTGTTGATGCATGGTTGAAAAGCAATTTCTGATTTTCATTTTCTCATTTTCAGACGTTCTTTATCTATTATTGCTTTTGTGAAATTCAAGTTATTTCTGTGATTGTGGGTTTTTCTTTCATTAAACGAGGCGTACCAGCAATTTTATACATGTTGGGATATCAAAACCGTATCCTGAATAGTAAAACTGTCATATGGATATGTTAGTTTTAATGTGGTTAGCTGGATGTGCTTTCTTTCATCACTCTTGACATGAAAAGTGGCTCATAGCTCTTCTGCTTGTTACTTTGCTGGAACGAAGAATACATAGTATTTATGGATCAGTGCTTCTATGTTCCTCTTGTATCTCTCCCTCTGTCTTCTTGAACCCCTAGTCGGCCTCGGCAGATGGCCACTGACACTGAGCCAGGTTCTGCTGGATTCTTCCTGTTTAAAGGGAGTTTTTCCTCTCCACTATCACTGCATACAGGCCTGCATTATGAGACTGAGACTAATAGACAAGAGCCAAAGATAGGAAGAGCAGGGAAAAAGCTAAAAATCAAGGACAGAATGAAATGGGAAATCTAATATTTCTTGGTTACCTGACTATTCTACTAAATTATTTGTCTGAAAAGAAACAACAAATTCCTGTATCATGCTGATAGTGGAAATATTTGCCATCCCAGGCAGTAGGATTACTCCAGTTCTATCTAAGAACAATGTAACTATACAGTCGTAAAGAGAAACTTTGTGCAATTCTGGTTCTATTTTGTAATGATTTCCATGTAATTTCCATCTATTTCCAGAAGGAAAACCCTAATTGATAACAAAATAACATGATAAAACTGGACCTGAGGTGGAGTGAACATCTTATTCCTATAGAGAAAAATGAGTAGAAAGGTCATAGACAGCAAAGCACTAATAGGACAAAAGTAGTCAGAGGGAGCAACTCTGAAACCAGTCATATTAAAGTAATGTCAATACAGGTGAAATCATCAATTAAATCCTACAAAATATTTGTATTTTACTCATTACTGCACTAGAAAATAACAATATACCATTTAACCTGCAGAAAAGACCTAAAACATAAATAAATCTGTTCGTTTTGACCTATTAAGGAGGCTACATATAACTTGGCTTGAAGTTGTTTCTTGCTGAATGGAGTGTTTATCCTGCTTACAGATAGGGAGGCCTCTCTACACAGAAGAGACGAGGATCCCAGTGAGCGGAGACGCCTCTCAGCTGCAGTTTCAGTCCGTTCTCCAGGTGGATGAGGTGAGGGATGTGGACCAGGGAACATACACCTGCACTGCCCAGAACCTTCAGGGGGCCAAGTCAGTGTCCACCACTGTTAAAGTGCTCCCAAAAGCCAAAGCTAAGAAAGAATCACGCTCAGATGGACGGAGCCAGTGAGAGGAGAGAGGAATCCGAGTGGTCACATATAAAAAAATACAACTAAATAACATATTCTCCCTTTGGTGGCTAAGTGATGAAATCATGCTATAAGAAGCAGGAATATTTTAAGGTAAAGGTCAGTTGTTACAATTTGGAAAATAAAAGTGTTTAGTACCAAACAAATGTGTTTACATTTTCCCATGTGAATTTACAATAAAATGTTGCAAAGATGAACAGTTTTCTTTCTTTCAAAGTTGATTTTGTGTTATTATTGTTCTCCTTGTATCATTTATGAAACTTTCTTGTAATTTCATAACTCACTCCTTGGTCCAAAGTGTCTGTGTGCACAGAGCTTTGCTGTATTTGGAATATTACTATTTGTTTTGTTTTTTTTTTGTTTTTTTTTATAAAACATTCAGATGCTAATTTATACAAAAACACATGTTAACATATCACTAACACATGAAAACCTCTAAGCATCTGTTTTTTTTGTTTTGTTTTTTTCAAATTATGTACTTGGAAGAAGTCTGGTTTTAGATTAATATATCAACATGTTAAAATATCAAATTAAGACTATTAATGTTGATCATTAAACAGATAGTCAGAAAATCCTACAAACTTTCTGCTGCGTTTTCCCCGGAAAACAGGCCATAGGTTGTATTTCTGTAATGCATAATTTTTTTTCCTTACCTTAAACAGTCTTTCCTATAAAAATTTATAGTTTTCCTTATTTTCTGATCCAAATTTCAGGATTTCTCTTTCTAATTTTAGAGCCAAATTTATGGCTATAAATCCTTTAATTAAAAGTATAACTTTAATGTTGAATTTTAAATTAAATAAAATTATCTCATAGAAATGAGACGGGGTAACTCAATAAACGAATCAAGTTTTCCTAAATTGCTCAGGAATCTGCTGCTGGTTTTGGTTTCCAAAAAGTTTTTAGATGAGAAAAGATGTTAAATGCACTAGCTTAACATATTTTAAAGTTGCTTTGAAGAAGGCATAATTCATAGATACTCTATCAATGTTGGTCCTTGTATTTAAGCAGAAAAACTTTTTTTATGTATGCTATAAGTCAGGGGTCTTCAACATTTTCCAGGCTAAGGACCCCAAATTGATGGCGAGATGAAGCGGGGACCCGCTAATTATATAAATTGTATGAAATGGTGTTATATCAAACTGGTCCTACAGTAGCTCTATTACATATGGAGTAATTTAAAGAAAGTTTTCTCCCTGGGATTTTTAAAATATTTCTGATTTTGATTCCTGGTTGATGGGACAGGTGTTGTGAATGAAACGGTGCCCAGCTTGAAAGAGCTCCTGTGTGTCGCTGAATGTGTGCATTGATGACTAAAAGACATCTTCTTCATCCATTTATCTGTTTACTACAGTGTGTTGAATTAATGTTAATTTGCATTTAAAGACATTTCAATTAGTGGAAAAATTGCAGGGGGGAATATAGAAAATAAAATACTTTTTTTCTCTACCTTGAATCATTTGTCGGACAGATACTTTTAGTAAAAACACGATGAAGTGGTAATCTTACTTAAGTAGAAGAATTTTTGGGAACTCTACTTACCTTTGATTTTCATGCTACATTTAAATAGACAAGTCTTGCAGAACACACGTACATTTAAATAATAATAAAAATGTGCTCTTGATTTTTTTTTGTTTTTTTTTTTCCTTTTTTATATTTTCTTTTACGAACCAGATAATTTTAAACTGTGTTTTACAGATCAGATCGTCTTCAATTACAACCAAATAGCAGCACTCGCTCTTTTGACCAATATAAATGCATTTCCAGTCCTCCAGAGTAAAGCCTGCCCCTCAAGGTTAAGAAAATGTGATCTGTAATGCAATTTGCAAGATTTTTTTTTATAGAATTCTCACAAAAATTTCAAAATTCTGACTTTTTTCTCAGAATTGTGACTTTTTTCTTAAATTAAACTGAAATAAAATTTAAAAATCAGTTAACTTTTTTTTTTTTTTTTCAGTGGCCCTAATCCTCTTCCGTACAACATAAAATTTGCATTTAAGTTGCATGTCTGGATTACTTTTTAACTCTATTTCAATTTAAAAAATCTCGTGCTTTCACCGAAAAAAATAATGCAATCGTTTTTAACATTTATTTAATCATATTTAGTTACTTTAACACAATTGTTTCATGTTAACAGGGTAGGACATAGAAAATTGTGTTAAAGTAACTAAATATGATTAAGAAACTGCCAAAAGTGGTTGCATTATTTTTTTGAGTGGAAATGAAACAAAACAGTTTTGTTATGTGTAACAGTTGGTAAATGTTTTATTAAACAGTATGTGGTAAAATAGGATGGTCTGTTTGTGTTTATTTATTTTTATGTTCAACTTTTTTTTGTTTGTTTTGTTTTATTTGTTCTGTAAATGTGGAAGCAATTTGGGTCGGCTCCTCAAAGTTTTTCAGGTTTGTATACATCTGATGACGACACCTTGTCTACTGTATTTGATGGTTTATAATTGTAATAAAAAAAAAATGAGATGGTCAAAGTGTGTTCAAACCAAATGTTCGCACTTCCCCTGTTAGCCGATAGATGTCGCTGTGGTTCCTTATTTCTAAGGGCGTCTCTGCGCAGTTAACGGGGCTGCCTTCAGTCTTTCCTCTCTCGCTTTTTTCAAACGTCCGGGAGGGAAAAGAGCCAGCCCCAGTCTGCTTCTCTGCTCCGGGATCTCAGGCTGATTCCAGTCCGCTGTTCGGCCCTGAAGTCCGGGGAAAATATCCTGCCTTTGCGTTTGTTTTTTTTAGTGTCATTCAAGCAGCGAGCGCAGAAAAGTGCAGCAGAGCTCCAGTGGAAATGTCCTGCACAGAGAGCATGGTGAGTTTCTGTTTTCTCTGATCTGCTTCCACATGCAGCTCTGCAGCAGATCAGAGGGGGTGTCGGTGCCTGATGGGGAGGTCTGCTAACTTTATGCAGACAGAGTTTGATGCTTTTAGGAGGAAATTAACATTTTTAAAATACATTTGCATAATTTCAAACGTGTTTATTTGAGAAAAGTCTTTTTCACCAATGCAAGTCTTTCTGCAGCTCTTGTTCTCTGCTGATTTTCTCTTATAGCTGCTTGATTTTAGATATTTGGGCTGAAACATTCACTTCTTTAGATGCACAGAGGGGACAAAAGCTGCTCCTCAGTGTTTGTGTTAAAGGAGAGGGTGGTGAGGGTCCCTGGAACTGCCAGGCTGTTGTCCTGGAGACCAGAGGCCACAGGTGACCTCTGACCTGAGGAGTCATGGAGCATTGCAGGAAGACTCCTTTGAGTGCAGCGGATAAGGGCGTAGGAGCAAATCTGACAATAGGGACACAATGGGTCTGCAGCCACTTGTTGGAGATGCTGCTGCTGCAGTGATTTTAGGAATGGAGAAGCTCAGAGGTGCTGATTGTCAGATGATACTCCTGACTCTGCTGTGAGTGAGTGCTTATTACAGCGCTGCAGTCAAAGTGACAGCTTAAATATTGTTTTGAGCCAAAGTCATTCCACAAAAATGCACTTTTTCATCACATCCACCTTAAATCACAGAGGATGAGCTCTGGTCTTTAAGTAAAGCTTAGCGTTTCTTATATTTATTTTTTTGACACAAAATCAAAGGCTGACTGACAGCTCACTGTTACTGTTTGGGAAAAAGTTCTGTTTTTTTTTAACCCACCTGTAGCTTCTTTGAATTTGTCAGTTTTGACATCTATCAGTCCCTAATATTTATGTCCAACACCTTTTTTTCCTCAATATCTCCCTCTACATAACACCTCCTCTTCTAACACCTCTAATAACTTAACATGTCTAAACCACACTTACTCATTTAAATAGACTTTGCACATCAAATCTCAGCCAGTTCCTATAGTTTGCAGCTTTAAGTAAAGGCTTTCATACGGAAGAGGATTAGGGCCACTGAAAAAAAGAAAAAGTTAAATAATTTTTAC
>NW_015150461.1:1011081-1014886 GCF_000732505.1 Cyprinodon variegatus | reverse complement strand
TTCAGAATTCTGAGAAAAAAGTCAGAATTCTGAGAATAAAGTCAGAATTCTGAGAAAAAATTCAGAATTCTGAGAAAAAAGTCAGAATTCTGAGAATAAAGTCAGAATTCTGAGAAAAAATTCAGAATTCTGAGAAAAAAAGTCAGAATTCTGAGATTAAAGTCAGAATTCTAAGATTAAAGTCAAAATTCTGAGAAAAACATCTGAATTCTGAGATTAAAGTCAGAATTCTAATATTAAAGTCAGAATTCTGAGATTAAAGTCAGAATTCTGAGAAAAAATTCAGAATTCTGAGATTTAAATCAGAACTCTGAGAAAAAAGTCAGAATTCTGAGAAAAAAAAATCAGAATTCTGAGATTAAAGTCAGAATTCTAATATTAAAGTCAGAATTATGAGAAAAAAAAGTCAGAATTCTGACTTTTTTCCCATACTAAATTGAAATAAAATTTTAAAATCAGTTAATTTTTTTTTTCCCAGTGGCCCTAATCGTTTTTTGTTGATTTTATATGAGATGAAAACACAAAAAGTACCATAATTATGCAACCTGACAACCTTCCCCACAGCATCATGCTGATGATGATTTTCCAGAGAGGGTGGGTGTGTTTAGAAAGTTCTAATTTGCCTATTCTCTCTCATATTTACAATTTTGCGCATTGGTTAGAAGGTTGAACTCTGAAGCATCTGATCAGAACACCCTCTTACACATTTTATATGTGTTCAACATGGCTTGTGACTCATTTTTAGCTGGACTTTTTCTTCATGTCACATTTATAGTCTTGCACAAAATATGGGCTTTATAGTTTTGTAATTTCTGTTATAGAAAAAGCCTGATGCATCTTTATTTGATTTTGTTGTTATATTTGTTTTTACAATATTAAATATCATTGCTGATAACAGATTATTTCACATGAGTTGTGAATCTCTTCATAGTGACAAATTCGAGTACTTATTACTAAATAGATAAGTTCTTACAACAGTTGTTTGTAGCAAATTTTATTTTTTAAGAGAGTCATTTCCTGTAAATCCACCAAGGCTCTGACCAGAGAAAATTGGACCATCCCCTTCATGTTTGGGAGGTGTATGTGGCTTAAGCAAAGACGTTCAAGTATCTCGGCGTCTTTAGGGTTGGTAGGTCTAATAGAGCTGGCGATTGATATATTTAAACTTTAACTGAAATGTGGGTACGTCTCTTACCTATTAGGGAAAATCCTACTGGAAGGAACCCCTGATGCAGATCCAAAACTTGCAGGAGGAGCTAAAAAAATACCCTCTGGACTGGGGAAGTCTAGAGATCTCCAAAAAAAATGGATAAAGGGAATTTGGGGTCAGTCCATGGATGGATGGTCAGATTACGGCTGCAACTAGCGATTATTTTACAAGTCCATTATTCTGTTGATTAATCTTTTTTATTTATTGATTAATAATCGGAAAGCAAAACGTTCTTTGAAGAAGAATTTTTGCGAATTTAAACAAGGTGAAACTAAAACTTTTCTACTTCAGGAGTTCCGGATAGGGAATATATTTACAAAAAAAAAGATATTTATTTTAAATGAAAAATATTTAAAAAATTTTTACAATCTTGGTATAATCACTGCTCTAAACGGGTCGCTCTGTCAGCTTAAGGAACGTTTTAGAGTCTCTAAACTCCAGTTAACAATTAATCGATTAATAAATTAGTTGACGATTATTTCAATAATCAATTAATCTTGATTAATCTGATTAATTGTTTCAAACCTAGATCAGATACAATTGCACTTCACATTTTAACATATTATTTGTTAAAAAATAAATAAATAATGAAAAATCTGCAGTTTTTCACTCTATTGTGTTGCTATTGTCATAAAAAACAAAATAAACTACATAGAAGTTTATGGTTATTACAGAACAAACTGTGATGAGGTTCAAGGTAAAACATTTGCAAAGAAAGGTTGAGTTAAAAATGATTATTCACTTGTTTGCCCCTTTTAAACAAAGTTTCTGTCTGAATAATATCAAGTATTAATCAGCAGCACCATGCAAGTATGAAACATATCTGCTCCACTGGCTCCTATTTAGTGATTAGTGATTTAGTGACTGGTTTGGTTTTGAATACTTGGTTTTGTAAAAGTCTGATTGTGTCTTTAATAAACAAACTTTATTTAATAAACCATTTCTTAATTGCTCCTGTAGAATAGGAACCCATAATGCTTTGCTGGATTATTTATTTAAGAAAGTACAGCGAGAGATAAGAAGTTCAAAACTGTTCTGGAATGTTCAGTTTGTAAATCTTTAGCTTGAAACTCTGTAATTCAGGACGAGCTGAGGCAGGAGGAGGCTGGTTGCTGTTTGATGGAGAAACAAAACAGACGCATCAAGGAGATAACAAACCTTTAAGGAGATGACAGCTGCTATAGATATGCTTGTGAGGAGAAGGCATTTTAAGATGAGTTTGGCTGCATCCAGATTCTTCTAATTGTTGCTCCAGTTTATTCAGCTTTTATGGAGTCAAGAGTGAGAACTTTATTGTGTGTAGAAAGGAAGCTCTGGACCGTTGTACTAATTCTGGACAGATTTTAACTCGTTGTCATTAACGTCTATGGATGATGGCTGGTTAAACCAGGAATACAGCGTTCTGATAAAGCAATGCACAAAATGTGTGGAGTCTTTTTTTGTATAACTGGAAATTAAAAAGAAAGGCATTGTGTAAATTAGGGGTTCTCAGTGGCGCAGTGGGTAGCACTGCTGCCTTTCTTGCTGCAAGAAGGTTCTGGGTTCAATTCCCAGCCTGGGGTCTTTCTGCATGGAGTTTGCATGTTCTCCCTGAGCATGCGTGGGTTCTCTCCGGGTACTCCAGCTTCCTCCCACAGTCCAAAAACATGACTGTTAGGTCAATTGGCTTCTCTAGATTCTCGTTAGGTGTGAGTGGGTTTGTTTCTATGTTGCCCTGCAATGCACTGGCGACCCCACCTCTCACCCGTAGACAGCTGGAGATAGGCACCAGCACCCCTCACGACCCCGCTTGGGATTAAGAGTGTAAGAAAATGGATGGATGGCATTGTGTAAATTGAAATGTAAAAAAAAAAAAAAATGTGTTTGAAAAATATTTCAATTAAATGATGTAATGAGAGTATCTCTTGCTCAGATTTTATTATTTAATTTTTCTTTTCAAATTTCTTTTTTCAAATATAATAAAAAAAAAACACTTTCAGATTTATTTTGAAAATATGTTCACAAATGTAAATTATCATTTTTTATTTCTGTTCTTTAGATTGTTTTTTATGAATTGCATTTTTCTCAAATTGCATCCTATTTATTATATTCTCCTTACTTCAAGCCAAATACAAAAGCTGTCTCTTCACATGCGTACTGACCGATATAAATGCTGCTGCTAACGTCCATACAGACCAACAGGAATACGTCTTTGCTCGTCCCTCCAGAGGAAAGCTCATCTCCAGAAATGAACAGAATGTGATTTGTAAAAAGAAATTTGAAAAGAATGCAATCTGTAAAATTCAATCGGAAGAACAGAAATTTGAAGAAAAAATTTTGGAAATAAAAAAATTTGTAAAACAAAATAAAACAGCAAAATCTGAGAAAACAGCAAAGTCACTCTCAAAACTTAAAATGTTTATAGTTTTTTATTTTTTTTTTTTATACAAAAAGTATTTTTTTAAATGTCAATTTACAAAATTTGTTCTTAGCTTTCACCAATGTCAGAACAGGATTTACTTTTTATAACTAAAGCAAACAGCTGAAACTCTCCATTATAAAAACCCAAACATACGAGGGTGTGTACATTTGTATGAGTTTAGAGATGAAGCACTG
>NW_015150461.1:1005559-1009121 GCF_000732505.1 Cyprinodon variegatus | reverse complement strand
GAAAGTTGAAAATACTTTGCATTGAGTTTTTTAAATGATTACAAAAAATAGTTAATTATTGCTAATCTTTGATGTTTTTATTGTAAACCAACAGTATTTGGGACTCAAATGCCTACTAGATAATATTATTAAGCAACATTTGGTTTTCTTTCTCTCATTGGAGTCGGCCTGACTGGATGTGATGTCTTTGCTCAGCTGTTTTAGTCCTTTGGGGGTTCGAGTCTCTCCTAAGTGGTGCATGTGGATGTGTGTCCTTAAAACTGTTGCAGCTGATAAAACACAAATTCTGCTGACCATCAGCTGTCCGCTGGCCATTTGCTAAGTGCCGACTAGACCCCAAGATTAGAGCGCATACGTTCTGGTTCATCAAGCTCTGTGATGTTTGAACGAAACCCACTTTAGTGCTGCTGCACAGTTTGTTTAAAGCTAATTCTAAAGATGCTCCTAAATGATTGGTGAGAGATAAACGAATCCAAAAATAACTGGCCATAGATTTACAGTCTAGCAGAAGGTGTAGTGGGCAGAGCAGATTTATAACAAAGCTTTGCTCCTTGATGGATATTTTTTTCCAGGTGAACCTTCCATTGAAACACTTAAAGAGCCTTTATATTATGAGCTAATTGCTTCCGATCTCCTGAAGCCTTTCTTGCTTCACTTTTATTTCATTTTCCTTAATACTTCCAATTATTTGCACTTCCTGTTACCATATTCTCCCTATTTCCATTCTCACAGAGGCTGTGATGTAATTAAGGCCACGTCTGGTGGCTCTAAGAAGAAGGTCTCATCCTCTTAAACCCTTTGCCGTTTCTTGGTCTATGACCGTCTGCTGCTCTGATCTCTGCCAGGCTACTGTTAGTGACGTGGTTGAGCTTTCACAGCTCCCTACTTTCAAACAAAAGGGGAACATCTTGTATTCAAGCATTGTCAGCATCATAAAAGAAAATGGTGATAAACAAAGCAATGTCTTTCAAAGATATCCGTGTCCCTTTTAACTTATTAACATTTTGTCAAAATGTAAACACATACTATGAAGTATGCTTTCTTTAGTGCTTTGAAGAACTGCTTAAACCTGCAGTTAGTATCTGAGTCTGTCTCATGTTGGCTCTTCTCTAGAAAGGGACTAAAGCTCAGTCGGAGAGGATTCAGATCATTTATAACTTTTCATTTTCAAGGCACAGATTCTTTATTGGATTTTAGATCTTGACTTTGAGATCAGATAGATATAGAAAACCTATTTATTGTCGCACGATGGGGAAATTGTGGATAGTCATGTTGATAGGCGACAGTGGTGTCAGGTGCAGGAGTTTATCCTGCAACAGGAGGGCTTTGGTTCGAGCCCTGGCTCCAGCTTTCAGTGTTGTTGTGTCCTTGGATAAGATGCTTTACTTGCCTGCTGATGGTGGTCAGATGGTGGTGCCAGTGTACAGCAGCCTTGCTTCTGTCAGTGAGCCCCAGGGCAGCTGTGGCTACAATGTAGCGTGCCACCATCAGTGTGTGAGTGAATGGATGAATGACTGAAGTAGTGTAAAGCGCTTTGGTCAAGTTTCCTGACTTGAAAAAGTGCTATATAAGTACAGGCCATTTACCATAGTTAGATAGTCAGCTGAAGATATAAAAACTTAATTTTTCTTGTAATAAATGCATGTTAGTTGCAGATCTTTTTATTTACCTGCTCAAATTAATTGCAAATATACTTTTTAAGGAATATTACGGTAACCTATTTTTTTCGTAATCATTTTTTTTGTCTTCCCGATACAACAAACTGACTTTCAGTAAAAGTCAGACACCTATCTATTCAATTCAATTCAATTTTCAATTTAATTCAGTTTATTTCTATAGCGCCAATTCACAACACAAGTCATTTCAAGGCACTTTACAGTTCAAATAGATCATACAGTCAAATTGATTCAAAGTTTTCTATCTAAGGAAAACCAATTCATTGCCTCGACTTTTTGACTCAAATGCAATCCCTCACAAACTATCATGGATAATTCTATAGCCTTGTTTGTTTTTAATGCAGATACCAAATTAAATCAGGATATGATATTTTCTATTAGTAAAAATTGAAGGAATTATAAGAACTTTGTAACCTNGAAACTCTCCATTATAAAAACCCAAACATACGAGGGTGTGTACATTTGTATGAGTTTAGAGATGAAGCACTGGTTTCGCTAACTTGCATGAGGTGGGCCATGATTTTACAGTTCATGTCACGCAAAGGATTGTGGGATTACTTATATGTCCTATGCCAAAGGAACTACCGGTATGATAGGAAACATAAGCTCCTTTTCCTACCTCCTTCCTGTCAGCGCTAATGACAGAACCTATCATGGGGAAAACAGATTCACATCCGGTTTGGCTAAAGTCTTGCAGACTTTATCTGCACCAACACATTTAGAAAACTTTAAAATATTCTACAAAGTCCTTAGATATCCGATAGGAAATAGTTGGTTACATTTGAAACACTTTTTTTAATAAATATTTATATAGACCACATAATAATAACCACTTGTAAAGTTAACCAACATTATTATTGTTTAATTTGAGGCATTATTTTGATAAGTTGATGAAAAAATAAAAGATTCAGCATCATACATGGACTATCAATTAAACTGGGCGTCTGATATCTGAATGAAACTGAATTAAAAAGGAAACGTGTCTTTAGTCGTAAACTCAAGAAACGGATTATCAGCAAAACCTGGAAACGTGTCTTAGAAGGAAAGGAAAACAGCCATAATTCCCACAAGACTGCAGCCTTTAATCTGTGAACTTTTTTTGATGTTTAAAATTTTTGATAATTTTTTATATTTGCCAGTCTTTATATTGTTGCATTTTTACCGTTAAATGGAGCCTAGGCGGAAGTTCAACTGAACAAACTGCTCTCGTACATCCACCTGCGACACAGCCAATCAGCTTTGAACCACACCTTCACGAAAGCCAATCAGCATCCAAGGCTGATCTTAAAAGGCCCCCGATCCGCAACTTCTCTGCCTTGTTGCGCTGTGTGACTTTCATCAGATGACACCGTTTCCACCCACCTCCAGCCCCTCCTCCACCATCGTAGTTAAAGTTTCATCAGAGTTTCATTCCTCCCGGACTCTTACTGCATTCCGCGTCTCATTTCAACCGGTCCGGCAGAAGACCGCCATGTTGAGCCTGGTTCTGCTAGAGGTTTCTTCCGGATGGAGAGTTTTTCCTCTCCACTGTCGCTTCATGCTTACTCATCATGGACAGGTTCTATATATATATTATTTTTAAAATCTGACATTCAGTCCAATTTGATCCTGTTTATAATAAAGTCCAGTTAAATTTAGTTGTGAAACCAATTGATTGCATTAAGTCACTGATTTACTAAACCTGTAATTATCTGAGCAAACATGAATTAAAAAATTGGGTGAATTAAGGATCATAACTTTCTTCTGTTTTATAATAAAATTCAACAGCTTGTAGCAGCCCTAATTTGCATAGAAAGTTGAAAATACTTTGCATTGAGTTTTTTAAATGATTACAAAAAATAGTTAATTATTGCTAATCTTTGATGTTTTTATTGTAAACCAACAGT
>NW_015150461.1:989829-1002920 GCF_000732505.1 Cyprinodon variegatus | reverse complement strand
TTAGTTAAAGGACAGACAAAGATAGTGATGTTTTGTTTTTCTTATTTTTGGTTTTAAATGAGACATAAAAAACTTCCAGAATGTAAATTGTAAAGAGTTAAGAAGGCTGAGTACAAATGAGTCATTAATTGTTGACAATCATCTAAAATCCCAATTGTTATATTAGGAGTTTTTGTTTTTTCAGCGTGATAAAAATATCTCAGAGTTTATAAATTCTTCTGCAGGGCACTGAGCCTCATACACTTCTTAAGGAGGAACTTTCAAGTCAGAACAAGGTTATTTCCAAACAATTAACACACTCGAGTTAATTATTATCCACATTTCCTCATCCTAAAGGTTGTCATAAACTCTAAGTCAATATTTGTCCATCGGCATGCCTGTTACGGAAACTAAAAAAGTTGTAGTAGGACGTTTGAATGCAGCTCAACAGTGAATTGGTTCACTTTTTAAAAGCTGGCTGTTATCACTACTATCTAAAGTCTCTGAACACAATCAGGGACTTTTTCTAAAGGTCTGATTACCGTTGAACGTTGCGGTTAAATCACTTTGATGTGGTCAAAGTGAGGTAAATGAAGCAAACAAAGAAAAAGAAAAAGGAAAAAATACAGTTCCGACTCATTAATTGCTTGCAAACT
Source organism: Cyprinodon variegatus (assembly GCF_000732505.1). Classification (NCBI taxonomy): domain Eukaryota; kingdom Metazoa; phylum Chordata; class Actinopteri; order Cyprinodontiformes; family Cyprinodontidae; genus Cyprinodon; species Cyprinodon variegatus. Next base: position 1,002,285 of record NW_015150461.1, on the reverse strand, counting down.
TTACTACCGGGTTTTTATTCTAAATGCACGTGTGCACTTTTTGTTTTGCTTAAAAAAAACACTACATCAAATAGTCTTTTGTAATGATTGTGCTGTAAAATGATGTAATACCATTAATTTGTACTTAAAACCTATCAACACTGACAAGTGTTGAAATGAAGTTCGGGCAGTCTTTCCGTCTACATCTATTGAAACAGCTTCAATAATGTGTTTGTGCTGAAAAACACAATATAGTTTGTACATTTAAATTTGAACAAAGTAAAATACAGTAACGGAAGTCTTTCTGGTTCTGCATAGTATTGAAACTGCCCCTAAGATAAGAAATATATATATATTTTTTATTATAACACCAAAAGATAATTTTCAGACCTCTTATAACCTGAATCACACGTTTAAAATCAATCTTAAAAGTGTCTTCCTTTATGAATTAGATACTGATGGACTAAAACACCTCATCAAAAATGCTCCAAAAAGTAATGACAATATTGGATGCAATAAATTGAGATAATATAATTGCAAAATATTTTGCACGCCCACCTCCTTCTTTATATAAGTGAAAACATCTGGCAGGCTCATTACAACCTACGGTAAAAGCAAAGAAAATTTTTACAGGCCTTCACAGAACAGGGTTGGACAGATCAGGGTCCTTTGGGATTTTGATTGCGTTTGGATATCAGGTCAAAGTCTTTGGCCCTTTGTTATGCTCTTTTAAAAGTTGCTTTGTTTAAATAGTTAAAGATGTTTTGTTTTGGGGTAAAACTAGAATCAACATCTAAAAAAGGATGCGGTATCAGATTAACCCTGATTAATCAATAATTTAAATAATCATCAACTAATTTGATAATCAAATGATTGTTAACTGGAGTATAGAGACTCTAAAACAGGCTTTTAGCTGAACTGGAAACCCACTCAGATCATTGCTTATACAACAAATGTAAAAAAATTAATAAAAATTAGTGATTGGAGGTCGTTTTGTTGTGTTTTTTGTTTGGTTTTTATGACTCAAGGGAATTGTATGGTTTGTTTTATATGTATCACATTGTAAATGTATGACTATGCAATTCCTGTTAAAAACCAAATAAACAAAGTTTGTAAAAAAAAAATTAAAAAAAAAATAAATAAAAATTTTACATCCAGGATGAAAAACCTTTTTTTGTCCACCAATATTTTATATACAGAACTCCTCAATTAGCATAGTTTAATCTTCATCTGGTTTAAAATCTGCACATCTTATTTAAGGAACCTTTTACTGGTTAATAAAAACAAAATCAACAGATTAACTGATTAGCAAAAAATATCTCTTATATAGTAGATATCAGTTACAGGTGTTATTCACTTTAGCTGTCATAATAAATGCAGGTAGGCATTTCCTCAACGTTTTGCATAAAAATTGTGCAGCTGGTATAATAACCGAAGCTACTTAATTTGATGTAAACTGCTTTTCAAAAGTGCTGAATGAAGTAATGAAGATTGTCAATGTTCCATGGTTACATTTTTATTTATTGAGTTCAAAGTCACCTAAAACTTTCTGATAGATTCACTCACAGTTAGCACGGCATGGCTAATTTAATGGTAGATAGTCACCTTATATACCTATACTAAAAAGACCAATATATAGTTCATTATGGGAAAATAAGAGTATAAACTTTAGTGTTTTTGTTGTCCTTTTTGAGCCTAAATAGAAATCCAGCATCAGGTGCCATGAGATGACATAAACAGACATGGCACCATCTACTGGCAGTAGCACTGAACTACCAGAAACCAAAAGGCTGACCATTGACATAGCTACTAAATGTTCCGACTGTGCTGTAATACCATCAACTTAGAGGGTGGGATTTAAAAGCATTGCTAACACCAGTAGCACTATTTGCAAGGACATGTACTCACCTGTCTAACAACTTCACAGCGACATTAGAATGCTTCCTGAGCTTTAGCTGCAGCTTAGTGTACTCCAACAGTTGTAATGTTTTCCTAATGCAAGTCACGTTTGATCCCTCTTGGAATCCCAACTTCTTGCACCGTTTTACCCTTGCATGTTGGACTTTTTTTTTTTATTTTAATGATGCTGAAACTTCCACTCTTGCTCCATTCTATTGCTTTAGCTTGTTGATCAATTTTACACAAGCGCAGTGACGTAATCTCGATCGCATGATAATGATTAACATACTATATTTGCTAACAAACAGAGCTAAAAAGAAGCTTAAAAGACAGAAATAGTCTACGCCAGCAGGACACCATAATTGTATGCGACCAAAGTGAGTTACAATGGTATACATTTAAATAAATGTCAAATAATTTGACTATGTACCTTTATAGGTCAAAACATTTGATGAGATATATGATGGGTAACATGTTCATGAGAACAGGTGGTATTGTACAGTGGCTCTGTGGCTCGCACACTCTCTCCTGACGATCAAAATGTCTCTCAAGATGTAGTAAGCACAATGTTTTCTCATATGCTGGTGGTGATTGTACTATCACTCGACATGTTGGCGGAAATTAGACAGAAGGCCCCCTCTGTCCTTTACTAGGGAAAGATCTGAATGATTATGAGGTGAAACGAACATCATCCTTCCTTTGAAAGCCATTCAGCCCCCACAATAAGCTTTTGTGCACTACTAACGGTGACATTATCTCATCCTGGGAATTTTTTGTTTTGGTAACAAATGTCGGTGATTCAACCGTGTTGTATTCACCTGATCTCATCCTTATCCTTTCCTCACGTTTTATCGATTGGCTTATCTTCTTCTAAGCACCGCATGCACTCTCCTGCCTTTCTTTTACATACTGGAACCAGCGGTTACCCTGTGTGTGTGTTATCGTGGTTTATTCAGCCCTTGTCTCTTTTATTTAGTCAGACGAGTCGTAGTGTTGCACAACAAAAAGCCAGAAGTCAACGCCCTCCTCTATGAGTGGGCAGTGTTGTATTTATATGGACTCTGTTCTCTCCAGCAGAGTTTCAGTTCGCTGTCACATTCTGTGCTTTTTCCATGAAATATCTATGGATATTTTAAAGGTTATGGTAAATGAGTGTGACCTACCCTTGGTTCTTTCAGGTCACTCAGGTGGAAGGCTGAATAGTGGTTAAAGATTTACTAGTAGGATCTTTTGTCATCAAAGAAAATGAAAACTGGATGCATTGTAGGGATGGGAACAGAGAAATGCTTCATTACTGCTCTGTTTTAAAGAAAAAGTCCGGTCACATTCAGAATACAAACTCTTAAAAGTACTTTAAGTAGGAAATTGTTACGTACTTTTCAATAAAACATAAGTGTTTTTAATTAAGAGTAATTTCATTTCAATGTGCTTTACGGAGACATTCATGTTTGTCAAAGAACACTACTGCCACCTACCGGTTTGTGACATGACGGTGCTGTATCGGCTGTTGAGCAAGTCCCAGTGCTGTATCTGTCCATGATGGTGACGACCAGTGAACTATGTGAAGCAGAGAATAACGGTTTAATGACGTGTTTATTCTCTGGCCAGAAGTTCGATGGCAAATCCTCCGTCTTCAAGTTGGCAATCCAACGACGAACCCGTCCGTGGAGGATTATGAATCAGAAAGGTGAAATAATTCATCTGTTTTTACTTTTACTCGATGTATTATAACATCCAACTGCCATGCACGTGGGCATTGTCAGTTTCACTATAGCTCTCCTGAATTTCAATGGTGAAGTCCTCTCGAAATGTAAAATAATTGTGTTGATTGCAGATGTGTGTAATTGTCCCCATTAATTTTGCATGTAAAGTGGGCAGAATGGCGCTAGGCTTACTGCACCGTGATGTCACTGCCGGAAGATGTCAGGAGTGTGATGTTTCTATGTTTGGGCAAAAATGGCCGCTCCCGAACTCAGTGATTGCAATGAAAAATTTTGTTTTTTACTGATTAACGCTAAATTAATTAAATCACTGCACACGTATTAGTTTTAGGTATAAATAATGACCCATTGGTTATTCCTTGCTGCACTGTTTAATTTAGTAATAGGATGTTACAACTGCTGGCCAACCAAGACATGACAAACTAAAGTTAGTGTTTTATCTCGCTGAATGTGTGGAACACTTTTTCTTTGGGCAGAGCCCATTTCTGAGGCAGATCTTTCTGGTGTGAATCTATTCCGGACCCTGTAGACGACAATTGAACCCTAGCATGGTTCCATCTGCCTATCTAGGCTTGATTTAGCTGGAACCATTCGCTTGCAGTGTGAATACATGCCTTTTCTCATTGTACCGGAAGATGGGAGAGAGGATGTAACACCTGAGTGGAGAACTTGGAGTAAAAACAGAGATCCCTGAAAATATTTCTTTGAGCTATGTAGAGTGATATTGTGAGATGCGTGAGATTTCTTGGCCTAGTTTTACAGTCTCTATATGACACCAAACTGTGGCAACTGAGAAGGTGAATCTTGCTTTTACTGATTCCTGGACTGAACCAGCAAGTAGGGCACCTTGCAAGTAGGGCAAGGACAGCGTGTAGCTGAGAAGCAGCCAAGAAGCCGATGGTTTCTCAAGAAAATGTGCAGAGAGTTAAAGTTGTAGAGTATTCACAGGATATTTCAATTCAAATATTCCTCTCCAGAATGGCGTCACAGCCAAACAGGAACAGATTAGATTAAGTCACTATGATGAGAAAAAAGAGAGAACATAATGTCATCATCAGAGATTGAACAAACAAATACTGCAGAATGGGAGAACAGAGATGGAATAATGAAAAGATGTCCCTATGTCCTCCAGCAGTCTAGGCTTATAGCAGCACTAATGCAGAAAATAGCTCAGGATTTTGGATGAGGTATAAGAAAGGTAGAGCCACAGTGTGGCCAAGGGTGAATGGTTTACATCAGAGCTTAGTCATGTGCTAGATGGCCTAGTCAAAGTACTTGTACTCACCACCTTAGCTGGCTCCACTCAATGTGGAGGAGAAGCATCTCTACTCCAAGCTTCTCCCAAATGACTGAGCTCCTCACCCTATTTCTTAGGGAGTGCCCAGCCACCCTCTTCAGCCACTTGTATACGGGATTTTGTTATTTTTTCATGACCAAAGATTTCACCACAAGTGAGCAATAAACCATCCACATTATAGTTGAGTCAAAGTCAAAGACCTAAATTTGATTAATTAGCTTTGGCAGAATTAAAGAAAATTAAAGCAGTTCTGTTCACAAGCTGTTTCTATCTTTAACTGAGTTTGAACTATCTTGATGATAAAAATTTACCAAATTTTGGTCTGTTTTAGTTATAAAGGGGGAGTGTAACCCCAAGGACTGTAATAACTACTATGTAAGGTAGCTCTGCAATGCCTCAACAGAGCTAATTTTATTCACATGTGAGGAAGTTAAGGTGTGCTTTTTGTAAAAGGCACTCTAAGACCTTACAAAAAAAAAAAAAGCCAAGTCATACTTTCATTCAAGAAATCCATACCAGCATGGGAGATTAGGTGGCTGTTGAACATATAATAACATTTCACCAGACAGCTAGAATGCTTGTCATAGTTGTTTCTTGTAATGCCTTTGTCCGGAAGAGCTTAGGCAGAGGAAATGAGTCTAGCTTGGACTGCTGTCCTGTCTAGTTGGACAGGTTCCGTAGCTTTCATTAAACCTTGATTCATATCTCCAACAATCTCCGGTTCTATAATAATTCCATAAAAAACTACCTGACTTACCTATTCCTCTGGTCTCCAGGGTTGCTGGTGAAGCTGTTTTCTAGACAAGTTTGGAGATTCTTATAGCCCTTTTCTGTGGCACCTGAGATTGGATATGCCTGAGGGGCCCAGACATAATAACAGGGGAACAGTGGCACCTGCTCTAGTGTTAAACCAGGCTGTGTACCTTTGATCGGGATGTTATTCCCTCTTTTTATTTTCTTCAATGCTACGCTCTTGCTCTGGAATGCCTTTAATAGCTCTCCAGTCTCCACATAGTGCACCTGTGACTGGCAAGGTGTTTTATTAGCTGTGATTTTTGCGTGCCCACCCACCGGTGCCAACTTTAAGAAGTCCTTGACATCCCACTGCTCATCACGTGGTGTCATCTGGTGAAAGAAGTCTCTCTATTCTTGTTGCAGAGAAGAGAACAATGTCTTCTCTCTTCTCCCTCCTCGGATGCTAACGTCTCCTGTTTGAATTATGTAATTGGATATGGTGCAGAACCCGTCCAGTAACCCAGGCGCGGGAAGAGAGACTTTCACTCAGCCCCCATGTCTTTGTTTTCTATGTTTTTCCTACTTCATACTTGGTTGTTTTTCCAACCCTCATCCATCTCTTTTTTGCTTTCTTGCTGTCTGCGTTTTAACCTCCGGCCTAATCCTCTGGTTATTGTGCTCTCACCTGTGAGCAAACCGGGCAAACTGTTGCTGCTGTTATATTTCTTCCCTGAAGCTGGCTCTTTGTGCTTCATTGTAGGTTCAGAACCAAATGCTACACATGGGTTCACATGTGGGGCTTTGTGTGATTTGAACTGGAGGAACGAGTTGGATCACCACTGAAAGAGAGCTTAGAGAACACAAAAAAAGATGAACGAAGGTGCAAAAGTGGCTTAAGAGGCGAGAAAAAGGCTTTCTCCGAGTTTCTTTTAGAAATCTCATTGAAAACATCCTCTTACTGGACATCATGTTGGCTTAATCATATTTCCAAATCAGTGCGAGGTCATCCTGGAGGTCAGCTCTTTAGGGAGTTTCCTCTGCATCCACGTACCTCCCAGCTGCTGTGAAATACAGAGAAACAGGAAGCCATGTGGTTTGATCATCTGTAGCACGAGTGTGAGTCAGAAGGACCGAGAAGTTCAAGAGGGATGAGATCAGAGGAGGACAAGTAAATTCTCAGGCGGAAAAAACACAGGTAGGGACTTCAGTTTTTTCAAAGACATCGTTAGAACTCTGTGAAGAGTTATTGCTACAGCTCTCTTCATGTTTTTAAACTTTCACATCAGTTTTAATCTAACTGCTTTCTTGTGGGGAAGTTTGCAAATTAGATCTATGTACTGCGAACCTAATGTTATTTAAAGTAGCAATTTTAAAAAGCAGCTCAAACTGCAGAAAAAGGAGGGAAAGAAGTCGCATTTGTAATTATTCCACTTGAGGAACTTTGTTTGGAGCAGAGCTGAACTTTTAAACTGTTTCTTTTATCTGAGCAGCAGCCCCAGCCTCCCATCCTTTCCTAATGTGGAAAAAAGGGAAATAATTACTTTATGTTTCATGATAGATGGTCACATTTCTTTCATAACAAGCTCCTTGAATAATGTGTTCTACTAACCTAGTTATGAAAAACAATGAGTTGAGTTTTGCAGCAAACGTACAATGTATGATCTAATGCTTAAACATTAAACTCAGTCTTACTGTAACATGACATATTGATTATTACACTTATAAAAATGTTATTTACAGTGTTTATATATGTATAGTTTATTACAGGAAGCAGAAAGATTTATTATGCAGAAAAACAAACTAATTTTAGCCAGTTGATTTGTTGCCTGCATAGCAAACACACTTCTTGTACCTTTATAACAGCATTTCAAAACAAATAAGTTTTTAAGTATAAGTGTTGATAGTGCTGCTGCTGTACTAATTAATGTGTCCACAAAGATTAGTTTGTTTTTCACTAAATATGGGCAACAATGTGTGTCAGCTTTTTTTTTGTTTTTGTTTAAATCTACAGCTGGAGGAGGGGGAAGTGAAATCTTATTCTGTTCTTCATAAAGTCAAACACAGCTCCCATAAAATGAGTTTAAAGGGATCCACGACTAGTTGAGCATGTTGGTCTAAAAATGTTGTAGTTTCCCTATTGAAGGTATTGTGGAGGATTTTCAAGATTTTTTTTTAAAAGATCTGCCTTCTCAACTTTGAAAAACAATGCACGTGTGAGAGCGTGCACAAGCCCATTTCTCCTTGTGCACGCTCTGTTTAAAAGTTTCTGTTCTCATAGCTCATACAAGCTTACTGTTTCCAAAAGTCCGCCCTAACCCCTAAATCCCTCAATCACTATATAGAGTGGGGACTATATAGTGGACTTTATTGCGAACTCAGTTAACTTATTGTTCGGACAGATGATCAGTGCTTTTTGCTGTGTTGGTCAAGTAGCTCCTCCTCCACCGCGCCTATGGTGACAGCAGGCCGGTGTGTGCAAATCCCATAATGCTTTGCAAGGAGAGCTCTCTGCGCAAAGCATTCTGGGATCTATCTGCCTCTTCTGCAGCCTTTCTTTTCTTCTCACACACAACTGCCTTTTGAGCTTCAATGAGTGTCTGAAACCCTAGCTCACCACAGATATACGCTTGAAAGTGCGAATGTGCAGAAAAAGATAGCTAACGGGACGAGCACGTAGGACGGCCTTACGGAAACATATCAGCAGAATGATTGACAATTAGGAGGACCACTTATTTGAATGATCCACACAGAAATAAAAGATCGTCCTCTATACCTTTTACTTTAAAAAAAAAATGCTTTTAGCGATATAGAAATACTGCATTGCTTCAAAAATTGTATATAATTTGTTATATTTTTCAGCCATGGAGGTCACCATTTTTTTAGCGGAGCAGTGTATGCAGCTGTTAAATGATGCGATTAGATCTTACTACACCTAAATTTACAAAATATATACAGTAGGGCTAACATTACCCAAGTTTGCTGTAAATTTAAACAATACCACACTGTATGATTGAATCAAAGTTTTCATGAGCTTTTATACATGTAACATCTATTAAAACAGATCGCTTTGTTATCTACTGTTGCTATTATTCGCTAGAGCTAACACCATTAGCCGATGCTAACGTGAAACCAAAATCAAATCTTAAGACAATAAACAACTGTTTAAAGTGACACTGAAGCATCTTTTAGTCGTTGTAGAACATCGTTATAAAATATCTGAGAACATTTTTCTATTCTTGTGCTTAAGTTTCAAAGCGGAACTCTTTGTAGCATAGCTCTCCATTTGGGTTAGCGTCTCCTATTAGCATCCACACAAACACCAGCCAACTATCCCCTCTTCCTCCGTTTGGTTCTCTTTAATTTCATTACCTCTTGTGATTTCTACAATCTCATCTTTGTCAACTTGGCTCAAATTGAAAAGGTTTATCATTACTCATTGCTGTTTTTTCTGTAAGGAACTGGCAGCTACAGGACCTAGCATACATGATGTACTCAGTTCCACTGTAACAATATGGTTACGTCAATGTGACAATATTATATTTTGATTTATTAAAACTAAAAAGCTTACAAATGTTTTACTTTATATCAAAAATAGCTATTTTCTTTATTGTAACAGCTAATCGTGGATCCCTTTAAACTGCATGAGCAGTATAGAGGGGAAAAGTCGTCTGTTTAAAACCATATGCTTTAATATGAGCCCCTTGTCTACGTTCAGTTGTGTATTTTTATTTGTTCACATAATTATTTTCTATGTTCTTTCCTTTGTTTTTAATATTTAAACTCATAGTTTATTTTTGGTTCTGGAGTTCCCCCTTGAGACTATTCATGATTTTTTTTTCCAAGAGCTAATGTCATTAAGCTGACTTCAAGACAAAATGCTCTCCACATTTCACTGGAATTTCTTCCTTTATTGGATTTGTTAACGCAGCGCGGCTGAACTGAAACTCTGAAACAAGCTGATTTTCTAAGGAACAACAAACAATCTCTATGTTTACACTGAAACTAGAGGAGTGAAAAAAAAGTGCTGATCATCTGTCAAGACATCGGCATGCGTCAGTGTCGGTGTTTACCACCTGATGACCTGCCTGATCCCTTCCTGCTCTGGCTTGTCATGCTACAAATAACGATCAAACAAAAGTTGTCTGCCTTTTTATCAGTCAGGCATCTGATGTACGATCTCTTTTTGATTAAGATCTGACTTGGAAAACATTTTCAAACAGGTTTTGTAAACGGTCGATGGATGCGCTCTCTTATTTAAATTTGGTACTGACTAGTTTGTGCTTAGCGAAGGGTTTTTGACGCTGTTTTTGGACTGACATTCAGGGAAGATGTTCAATTCTGAACTGATGGGAGTGGCTTTAATCACAGCAGTTAGTCTCCAGGAAGCAAAGACATTTGTCCTGAACCTGGCAGGGAAGATTTTAATAACAATCACTCTTTCATCTCCTTTTTTGGTTCCGTTTACTACAGTTTTAGCCAACTCTCTGATTATATGGTTAAATGATCAGTCATTATGTTGTTCTCATTGAGATTCTTATAGAAACTGAAGGCAAGGCAAGTCAAGGCAAGGCAAATTTATTTGTACAGCACAATTCAGTACAAAAACAATGCAAAGTGCTTTACATGATTAAAATATAGGAAAATAAAACAGAATCAAAGCAAGTAGGAAAAATAAATAAAATAAAAAATGCAGAAACAAAAAAGAATACTAAAAACAGTTGGACTAAAGAAAATAAAAAAGTTGAACTAATGATGTTTCAGTTGAACTGTTTAACTAGAACTGTAATGATCTCAGAATATTGGACCCAGAATTCAAGGCGAGTCAGGCAGTGGGAAAGTTCAAAGCGTTTATTTAATACAAACAGGAGCGCGGGACTGCTCGTCTGCTGCGGGACGGATCTCTGCAGAGATGGGAGAATACATGTCAGTGACTGAATGTGGAGCTGAATACGACTTGGAGCTAAGTCACTGACCTGATTCAAAGTTCAGTCCGTTCGCGGAGAACACAGCTGAATGCAGGAGGGAGGTTTGACCGCAGTTGGGGCGGACGACTCTCCCAGAGTTCCTAGAGAGCGAGCGGAGCGGGTGCCAGTTCCACGTTCAGAAGCCGGTAGAATCCAAGATCAGATGCAACAAACAGAGCAGACAGGGGCAAGGCAAAACTCGAGATCCTCAGGGCAGAAACTGGTCAAAATCAGGAAAACAGACAGACTACAGATTGCTATGAAACATCTCACCAAAACACTCAAATAACCTGGTGCTGATGGGAGGCAAACACACAACCTAAATAGTAGAGGAACCAGGTGGAAATGATCGGCGATAATCATCCGCAGAACCAATTAGACAGGGGAGCAAGGAGCAAAGGGAAAAAAACCAACCCATCAGCGCCAAGATCATGACAAGAACAGTCGAAGGCAATCCTAAACAAATGTGTTTTTAGTCTTGATTTAAAGGAACTCAGGCTTTCCGCCCTTTTACAGTTTTCTGGAAGTTTGTTCCAGATAAGTGGAGCATAGGAACTAAATGCTGGTTCTTCATGTTCAGTTCTGGTTCTAGGTATGCAGAGCAGGCTGGAGCCAGGAGACCTGAGTGGTCTGGAGGGTTGATACACTGATAGCAAGTCTGTAATGTATTTAGGTGCTAAGCCATTCAGAGATTTATAGACTAACAGTATTTTAAAGTCTATTTTCTGAGATATAGGTAGCCAGTGTAAGGACTTTAGAACTGGGGTGATGTGCTCTACTTTCTTAGTCTTAGTGAGGACACGGGCAGCAGCGTTCTGGATCAGTATAAGGACTTTAGAACTGGGGTGATGTGCTCTACTTTCTTAGTCTTAGTGAGGACACGGGCAGCAGCGTTCTGGATCAGCTACAGCTGTCTGATCCACTTTTTAGGCAGACCTGTGAAAACACCATTGCAGTGAAGAGCTTCAGCACCTCAGCTTCTTTATCAGAGTGAACTGTTTCCACTTGAGCCTTTTATCAAAGCTTGTCAGGTCTACATGTGTTATGAGAAGGTACATTAATAATTACCAAGTGAGAAATGCCAGGAATGTTAGTGTGTTTTCTCACATGCCTTTCGCTGAACTTCAGCTCTGCTAATAGCAGCAGCTGGCAAACACTTTGTGGGCTTTGACTGCTAACAAGGTGCAAAGAATGACATTTAGCTGTTTGCTTTTCTCACAAATTCCTGTAAAAGTACGTATAGGGACAGTCTTTTTTTCTACCTGAGGGTCATTTTTTATATATTTGCAGAAAATGAGTCCAACATGATCTTAGATAAAAGCTATCTTTAATAACCACAGCGATTGGACATCTTTTTTTGGTTTTACATTTTAGCTGCTTTTTACAGCCAATCAACCAGAAAGTTTTTTTGATGATGATCTTAAATACCGGCAGACACCAAGTCTGAATCTGATAAGTGTTTCTTTGTTCATAGATTCCTACTCCTCACTTATATGTGGAATTTACCAATATCTAATCCTGTCGATCAAACTTCTTATTGTTTACACAGGAAAACGTGCAAACCGATACACGCTTATATACTTTTTTTCCCATTTCCCATTACTTTGTTTTGCTGATCCTAACGTTATAACGTTCTGACGTTGTATAACATAGATTTTTCATGTTTGAACAGAGCTGCCTGCCGGTCAGCAGTTTCTGTGTGGCTGAGCTCATCTGTTTAGTTTTGCAGAGATGATTACCGGTAGTATTCAGAATAAAAAAAGCAATAATATAAACAGTGAGTAGTAGGTAAGAGACATTAAAATTTGTTATTAGGAAGTATTTTACCTTGTTATTTAAAAACAAAATTATCTAAAAAAAA
>NW_015150461.1:985759-987589 GCF_000732505.1 Cyprinodon variegatus | reverse complement strand
GTCTTAATAAATAAGTTTTAAGTTTTACTTGGCTGTTTTCTTTCATAATTTATGTATACCGGTATTCTTGTAAAAACTAATTTCAAACCTTATTTACATTTTTTTATCTCTTTTTCTCTCAACTTTTGTTTTCTCTCTCAATTTTCTCTTTTAGATTTTTACTAATAGGTTTCTTTTCAATTGCATTTCACACTTCACTTCTCTTCACTTAGTGCCCATTAAAAACTTTTGCTCTTAACGCCACAACGACCAATACAAATGTTGTTGCTAGCATCCCTGCAGACCAATAGAATTAGTTTCACACCTCACTCCAGAGGAAAGCCCGCCCCTTGAAGTGAGTATGATCTGCAAAACGCAATTTGAAAAGAAACTTATGAAACTCAAAGAATAAAAATGTAGAAAATAAAACTGAAAAAGGAAAATATGGTCATTTTTATAAAGAAAAACGCAAAGTAACTCACAAACCTTTCTTAATTAAGGAGTTTTTAAAACTTTTATTCCTGAAATTTTTTTTTTAAATCAAATATCCTTTTAAAAAATACGTTCTTTGCTTACAACAATAATGAAACAAGATTAATTCCATAGAGCATGAGCGCGTGTGTGTGTAAAACATTTGGAGAGCAAAGAGATTTCACTTAAAACAACACTAAGGTCAGGCACATATCCATATGCTGCCTGTGCTAATCTCTCTTTATCTCACTCATGCACACAAACCCGCTCAGAGAGGCTGAACTCACAACCTGACGGCGGGATCAGCACAGGAATTAATCTATGCAAGGTTTGGATTATTCCACTAATCTGTTGCACATGACAAATTTGTGATATTAAAACCAAACATTGTCTTTTTAAGAGATTCATAAACAAGAGAAAATACAGCAGTATTGATGTGTAATAATAAAGATATAACATGTACAGGAATAACCCTGATGATGCATTTGACTGAAACAGGACATCCTGTGAATGCTCTCCCCTGGGTGCTGTTCTCTAAAACAAGGCAGCCTCACTTAACATCAATCAGATCCAGATCAATGAGGTTTCATGAAGCAGCAGCGGTGCGGTCGGTCAGTCCACATAACCCCTGGCTGCACTAATCAGACCCAGTAATTGAATGCTGTGCAGAAATACAATACTGTTCAGTCAACAGGGGCAGTAAAACAAACAAACAGCTCCGACCTCTCAGATCCAAAGTAAGGAAACTCGCCTCAGCTCGTCCGCCGAGGAGTAATCGACAGCTGCCTTAACGAGATGAGTTCAAAGGAAAGACAGACCGCCATCCAGAGACTGCTGAACACAGACGCATTGATCATACACTTATTACATTTGAGATGCTGAAATGAAATGAACTCAATTAGCATGCTTAGTAGACATTAATGACATTTTATTTCCGGCAGGAAACTTGTTGATGTAAGCCTAAAATTACCTGAACATTAGCATTTCAGCTGTGAGCAAATAGCCATCAGGTAGGCCGCAAGATAAAGCTAACACACTCATACAGGAAACAAGGGATGGGGGTTCCCACAGTGGGGGTCACAAGACACATGGTGGACAATTACCAGTTAACCTATCAGTAGTGTTTTTGGACTGGAGGAAGCAGGAGTACCCAGAGAGAGAGAACCAATGCAGAAATACCCCAGACTGGGAATCAAACCCTTTCTGTTGCAAAGCAACATATTATAAACTATAAATATTCTATAAAACAGTATATTAAGTATTTATTTATCTTAATACATTATGCAAATATTTGATATACCTTTAAATAGGGATGCACGATATTGGGATTTTGGTCGATATCCGATATGCCTATATTTTAAAACTCATGTAGCCGATAAC
>NW_015150461.1:983881-985268 GCF_000732505.1 Cyprinodon variegatus | reverse complement strand
TTATAAAAGAAAGTCACAAGTTCAGTAAATATTCAATTGGATGATGAAAAATATTAAATATATATTTAAAAGGATTCATTAGGAAACTAATTATCTAAATGATTAATTGTCACATATATTTTTTATATAAAACATTTAGTCTCCTTTATATAATAGAATTAAGTGATTAAAGTAGAATTAGGGGATGGCCAATGTGTTGCATTTTTATTTGTTTGGGTCAGAGGCTGAAATATGTGGGAACCCCTGCACTAGGGGATGCTCACTGTTTGGTTAGGGTGATTAAAAATAGTGCATTTTCACTGTGTTTGCACAAGAAAACAAATTTTTTGCTTTTCTAGCTTTGCCTTGATGTGTAGTTTAAAGCTTTCTTGTCTTCAAAAATGGCTTAAATATCAAAAAGAAACAAAAAAAATTGAAACTTTAATTTATCAAAAATGGGTCCTAACTTGTTTTTTTTTGTTCTCTTTGTTGCTTTTTTTAGATTCTTTCTTATCGTAATGAGAAATAAGTGGATATAATTGCATACTATTGTCAGATCTTCCAGAGTAAAGCCTCCCCTCTGTCTGTCTACAATAGCACCCTGTATCTGTTGCTCTGACTAAATATGACCTTCAACCTCCATAAAGTCATCATCAATGGAGACAGTGTGGAGCTGAACGCTGCCCCTTCAGCTGAATCACCGCATCCAGCCGCCACTGAATTATGGGCCATGTTTCCAGTCGCCGTAAAATGAAAGTTGACCTTTCAGGAAGCACTGAAAGTTCTGTCTGCTGTCAGTCGGCAAACAGAAAAGGAGACTTCATGTTTGTCCCTCTTGGTTTTTAACTGGAATCCAGTCTGGGTTCGCTGGTATACAGTGATAAATGTAAGGTACGCAGAAGAAGCAGCAATTAATTTCAACATGTTTATCTTCTCTACGTGGCCTCTGGATTTTTTTAAAAGAAACAAAGTCTCCCTGATGCCCTCCCTCCCATAATAAATAACCTGCTAGCAATTACAAACAGCCCCCGTCTGCCGCCGCCATGCCCTGCAGCCACAGACACTTCCACTCCTTCCACCCTGACATGAAGGGTTACAGAGTGCAGGGCCTCAGGCGCAGCTTAACTTGTTCAGACGCTTAAAGCTCAGCCATATCAAAGCTAAGTTGTATATGCTCTCATTTCGTGCTCTCAACATGAACCTGCTGATTTCCTAACAGCTTGGTTTTTATTTGGAAATCCTGTGATGGTATTTATTTTTGGAGAGCAGCTGTGTAAAGGATATTTTCCATTTTTTGGGGTTGGAAAAGTTGAAGCCTAATGCTACAGTAGTAAATCCTTTGATATATTTGGTTAACGGGGAAACATTTTTCTTTTTATTTCCTTCCTAAGAATTAATTGGAAAAGCT
>NW_015150461.1:970903-983111 GCF_000732505.1 Cyprinodon variegatus | reverse complement strand
CGATACAGGCCGATACCGATAGGGGGCTGATTATATCGTGCATCCCTAATATATATATATATATATATATATATATATATAATTTTTTTTCCCTGCTTTTATTGTCATTACATTGTCACAAGAGCAGTGGGCTACCATTGTGTGGCACACGGGGAGTAGTGTTGGGTTAAGCATCTTTTTTCAGGGACCCAGTGTGGCAGTCTTTGGGGGTGGGGCTTCAATTCAGAACCTCTGGATTCCAAACGCAATGCCCTAACCACTGGGAAGCCATACCTGATGGGACCAATGCTGATATTAAATCTGAAACAACATGAATCAAATGATTAGTGATCCGATTACATGGATGCAAAAATGAAAACATCGTCCTTTTTCAGATATATCTCCCTCCATCCATCCATTTTCTCCCGCTTAGTCCTTGTCAGGGTCACGGTGGGGCCGGTGCATATCTCCTTTTACGGGTGACAGGCGGGGTACACCCTGGACTGGTCGCCAGTCTGTCGCAGGGCGACACAGAGACACACCAAGACATACAAAGACACACAACCATGCACACACATTCACCCCTAAGGACAGTTTAGATAATCCATTCAGGTTTTTGGACTGTGGGAGGAAGCCAAAATACCCGCAGAAAACCCACACATGCTCAGGAAGATCCTGCAAACTCCACGCAAAAAGAGCACCAGCCAAGAATCAAACTCAGAACCTGCTTGATGCAAGGCAACAACGCTACCCACTGCCTCAACATACCGCTCTTTCAGATATCTCTATTTTAAAATTCATAAGGCATGAGACTGTAGTAAACTAATAACACAGAAGACTCCTTGATGACTTGCAGAGGCGTATATCTTTCTGTTTTCTCCTATAAATCACCAAAACGAGTTCTCTTAATAAGTTTTAATGTTATTATATTATTTAGTTAGTTATAGGTAAAATATTGCATTTCAGATTGTAGA
This sequence comes from Cyprinodon variegatus, assembly GCF_000732505.1. Lineage (NCBI taxonomy): Eukaryota > Metazoa > Chordata > Actinopteri > Cyprinodontiformes > Cyprinodontidae > Cyprinodon > Cyprinodon variegatus. Next base: position 982,158 of record NW_015150461.1, on the reverse strand, counting down.
TTAGAAGGGAATTTCTTGTTAATTCTGTCTACATGTGATCGCTTGGTAAGGGTGGCCACCTCTGGCCCCTCATCTAGCTCCGCCCCTGCCTAAGAAGTCAGCAGTGAGTTTAATCACGCTTTTATAAATTGTTCATCTGCACTAACAGCATTTCTTTATCTATTTATACCAAACTTACAGGTCTAAGGAAACGCCAGATGTCCCTCCAATCAGATTTGTTTAGGAGTTTAAAATGTGGTAACAGCTCACCTTTGTTTTCTCCAACCAGCAGATGTGAAAAAAAACAACAGAAGTGAGCCGAGCTTCATTGAGTTTATGTAATAAATGAGTGAGCACCGCTGTGTGGGAGCGTTAGATGTAACCTGCAAAGTATCCTACAGTCGTAAACAAACTTTTATCACGCAGAGGAAAGAGAGAGGGAACACCGAGGCAGTGGGGGGGCAGGATCAGGTGCTGCTATCTGTGGATATGCTTTTTATCAGGGTGGTGCTGAGTGACCTCACCGATGCAAGTGAGCATCCGTGGGAGTGGGAGTATTTTGAGCATCCAAAACCAACGAGCTGGAGCTTGTTCTCCCGACAGGCATCTTTGGAATTTGGTTCCTACGTCCATCTTTCTCTGCCCTTTATCGGACTGTCCACCCGGGTTTGAAATATTTCCTCTTCAAACTGAAGTGTTTTACTGAAAGGTTTTCTTTCTCTATGAAAGACCTGATTACAATATATAAAGAGTGTCCTTGAAGCCCTGAGCGTGAGGGCTTTGTTCTCCTTGTACACTTAAGTTAAGTGGTGGTTTTGCAGCTTTGGAGAGGATAAGCAGTCTGACTGGAAGCTAGTTGGCCTGCTCAGTATTTATCAAGATTTCTTTAATGAAAACATAAAGCAGATTTTTCACCAGATTTGGGTTAAGGAGCACAGTTCAAACAGAGCCCCAAAGGAGGAATAAATCAAAGAAACAACACATTTCAATTAGGGCGTAACTGATCAAGGCTGGCATCGCTTTAATCTGTGCATGTGTGTGTGATTTAAGGAGGTGTGTTGCATCTCGGCTAGTCTGGGCCGGGGCTGTAAATCTTACAGCCTCTTCCGCCTTTACTCTGAGCTCGTAAACTTGAAGGCAATTATGGAAAACAACCAGGATGCGAGATTCCTTCAGTCCCGAAGGATTTGCGGTTGCATTCTAAATGGATCTATACCCAAAACGAATAGCTTCACCTCGATCCACCTCAGCTTCCCGTCAAGCATCGATCGGCTGCTGCTGTGTGTTCTGTTCAATGGACAGAGTCAGAGAAGAAATGAGACTAAAAATACTACGCCTGACCTTGATCAGAGGCCATTAGGATTTGCACACTTATTATTTATTTATACGAAATCAAACACATTGATTCATGCACACTGTGCATAATCAGACACTTTTCACACATCTTACTCGGCCACAGATGTATTTGATAAATCATCTACTTGTTCTATAAGTTTCATATGATATTTTATTAGAAAAATAATATTTTTTAATCAGGCTTGGTCGCTAATATACTAGCTTATTAGTAGCCGGATGCTTGAGTGGAAAGTTTCATGTAGGGGGAGGAAATGAGATCTCATGAATATAAACATGAGCAGCTTGGGCTGCTTTGATCCGGGTCTGGCTGAGAGCCCTGAGTAGAGTGGGCTGGAGTTGCTGTTGCACGGCTTTCTCTCTGCCTATTTTAACCATTTACATAATTGTTATAACTGTCCTGGCCAGCAGTGTGAGGGGCTCAATTAAAGTGGATTGTTCTATAAGTGAGAGGAGATACCAGAGTGGGTCCGAAACAAAGAGCTTCATGCGTGAAGAGGGAAAATGTTTTAACTGAGCAGGTTTGTTGTTAGTTTGTGACAGATCGATCCAATTGCATGGATGCAAATGAAAACATTGATCCAAATGGTTAGTTTTTTGAAATATCTTCTTTTTTTAATTCATAAAACATGAGACTATATGGAAGTGATTATGTAGAAGACTCCAAGATCATGTGCATAAAAACATATAACTTTCTCTTCTCTTGCCTAAAACACCAAAACTAGTTCTAAAAAGAGCATTTATTCTTTATTTATTATCTTTAATGTTTTAAAGTGAATGTGATCTGTGAAATACAATTTTAACAGGTTCTAATTGGTAAAAATCAACAAAAAATGCAAAAAAGAAAAAGTCTACAAAAAAAATGAAGATAAAATATTGAAAATAAAATGGGAAAATATAAAACGGATAAAAACGATTATTTTGAAGAAAAAAAAAAAATAATTTGAACCAATAAATTCTGAAAAAAACATGAAATGACAAAATCTGAGAAAAGTTCATTTCAAAAACCTTTTTTTTTTTAATATAGTAAAGCAGGTTTCAAACTTTCATTGCTGGGTTGATTTTTTTTTTACAAGGGAAAAAAAAAGAAAGGAAAAAAGGGGAAAAAAAGGAAAAAGAAAAAAATAAAGGGAAAAAAAATTACAATTTACAAAACATGGTCTATAATTGCCACACTAACCTAACAAAATTCATCTATAGTTTTATTCCTTAGACAAAAAATACCTTTATTACGGAGCCCCTCTGATGACATGGACAAAAAAAATTTTTAAATGTGGCCACGAAGTAGTATTTCGTGCGCACGAAGTAGTATTTCGCGGCCACGCAATAAGTATAACGTGCGCGCGAAATACTACTTCGCGGCCACGCAATAAGTATAACGTGCGCACGAAATACTACTTCGCGGCCACGCAATAAGTATAACGTGCGCACGAAATACTACTTCGCGGCCACGCAATAAGTATAACGTGCGCACGAAATACTACTTCGCGGCCACGCAATAAGTATAACGTGCGCACGAAATACTTATTAATAATATCAATAAATCCGCCCCTGTTTTCAGGCTTATGTTAACTGTAATGACTTATCTTGGACAGGCTGCTACTGTATGTAAACGGGCCTTTAGTCCTTCGTTTAGCTATGCTGCGGTTGTTTACCCTACGCCTTTTCCACCTCAAATGGCGTCTTAGCAACAAATGTCACGTGACTGGCGGAGACCGACTGGGTAAGCAAATCGAGCACGCCTTAGACCTTAGAGAAGGCGCGCTCGATTTGCTTACCCAGTTGTCCAGGAATGATATTAATATTATTAATAAGTATTTCGTGCGCACGTTAAACTTATTGCGTGGCCACGAAATAGTATTTCGTGCGCACGCTAAACTTATTGCGTGGCCACTATATATACTACTTTGTGGCCACAATTAAATTTTTTTTTTGACCATGTCATCAGAGCACTGGGCTCCGTACCTCATTGCCTAGGATGAGCTGCTTTTTTATCTCTGATGCACAGAAAATACCTTCCTATGCATTCATGACCATCTTTAAGATGGAAGTAATTGCTTTAATCTAAGGTTCTGCTGCAGACACGTTTTCTAAAATCAGAATGCATCCAAGTATTTGGTTTGATAACACTTGGAAGAAAGGATGCTTATGCTTTCTATCTGTGGTGTGGTTCGGACCACAGTCTTAAAATCATACAAAAAATGACTCAATGTTCTGTTTTTATGCCTTATTTGTTTTAGAACTCCTGGTTACTATTTTTTGCATTCCTTCCATCAATTTCAGATATATTTCCAGAGTGGTGTCCTGTGTTTTTTTCACTTTCACTGCAGCTTTATTAAAAAAGAAAAAAAGAAACTGATAAGTATTTAAACACATTAAAATATTTATCGGAGATTTATTTAAGTGACCTTCTCTAAACTAAGTTTTGTTTGCACGTCAAGCATGTTTGTGAACACTGGGGCGGAACTCAATGGTAAAATAAATGATTCTTATTTCAACCGTTGCGTATATTAGCTGCAACATATGAATCGGGATGATCTGTCCGAAAAAATGTGATTGACAGATGACTGTTGATATATGATTGGCCGAATTTAGGTGTACAAGCTGACGTATAACTAACTGGCCTGCATAAGATAACGGAGAAAAAAAACTGATTTTAAGAAATTTTCTTACTTTTGGGACTATATTGTCAGATAAAGAATACATTTATATACATGTTTAAGTCAGAATTATTTGAATATCATTTAAATATGATTTCCCTACGACTTTAATCTAGTGGATATTGTATCATATTGTGTATTCTGATTGATTGTTGTACAGTGTCTTTGGGTGTCCTGAAATGCACGTTAAAGAAAATTTAAGATAAGAATTATTAAAATACATTTTTTTTAAAGTAAAAATTATTATTAATAGCAACAATCAAAGTCTCTTACCTACTATGACTGTTAATCTTATTAATTTTTCATGCTAAAACTCCTTTTAATCATTCCTGCAAAAGTAAACACCAGCTCAGCCAGACAGAAGCTGCTGACCTGCAGGTCTGTTCAAACATGGCAGAGCTACGTTACACAACATCAGAAGGATGTGATGTTAGGATCAGTAAAGCAAAGTTTTAAAGGGGAAATGGGGGAAAGAATTCTTCTGTTGATAATCAGTTCAGTTAATCTGTCTGTCATACTATTAATAGAGTTACTGTTGAATATAACCAACTCTTAACCTCAGTTTGTTCTATGGGCAAAACCAGACTTGATCTACTAGTTTAAACGGTTCAGCATAAAGCTGTTAATCACAGAAGGATCGCTGATGTCGGCCGCCTCCCAGCTTCAACATCAATCAAATGATTGATGATCCAATTACATGGATGCAAAATAAAAACATTGATCCAAATGGTTAGTTTTTAGATATATCTTCTTTTTTTAATTCATAAAACATGAGACTATAGGGAACTGATTGTATATGTTAAATGAGGAAGTTATGTCCCCTAAAAAGCAGCTGCGCCTTGGGACTTCCCCACCGGTTCTTTTCCTGGGAGCAAATTACTTACTACTCTTAACTCAAATTGGGTAATATCATATAAAAAAGGACTATTAAAACAGGAGTAAAAAAATAACAGAGTTTATTCCACATCAGGTCGTTACAGGACAGAGAAATTGCTTGGAGCTTCCACAGCTGTGGGCTCAAAAAATCACGTCCACGAGCGTCCGGCAAAGATTGTGGCCCGAACAAGGTCATCTTCTCCTTCTTATAGCTCATGAGTCTATGTGTTGCACCTGGTGGATGCTTAGCTGTCCGTATCAGAAACTGACACGCCATCCATGCCCAAGGATTACAGATAGCTCTCCTCTATCAGACCGGCTCCAAGATGTGCCCATATCCTGTGTATTTTTAGTAGACTCCAAGATCATGTGCATAGATGTATAACTTTCTCTTCTGTTGCCTAAAACACCAAATCTAGTTCTAAAAAGAGCATTTATTCTTTATTTATCATCTTTAATGTTTTAAGTGTCAAAGTGAATGTGATCTGGGAAACGCAATTCGAAAAGGTTCTAATTGGTAAAAACTCAACAAAAAAAATGCAGTAAAGAAAAAGTCTGCTAGAAAAAATAAAGATAAAATATTGAAAATAAAATGGGAAAATATAAAACAGATAAAAACGATTATTTTGAAGAAAAAAAATAATTTGAACCAATAAAATCTGAAAAAAAAAATGAAATGACAAAATCTGAGAAAAGTTCATTTCTTTTTTTTTTAGTAAAACAGGTTTCAAACTTTCATTACTGGGTTGATTTTTTTTTTTTACTAGTGAAAAAAAAAGAAAAAAAAGGAAAAAAAGAGAAAAAAATGAAATGACAAAATCTGAGAAAAGTTCATTTCTTTTTTTTTTAGTAAAACAGGTTTCAAACTTTCATTACTGGGTTGATTTTTTTTTTTTACTAGTGAAAAAAAAAGAAAAAAAAGGAAAAAAAGAGAAAAAAATGAAATGACAAAATCTGAGAAAAGTTCATTTCTTTTTTTTTTAGTAAAACAGGTTTCAAACTTTCATTACTGGGTTGATTTTTTTTTTTTACTAGTGAAAAAAAAAGAAAAAAAAGGAAAAAAAGAGAAAAAAATGAAATGACAAAATCTGAGAAAAGTTCATTTCAAAAACCTTAATTGCTGGGTTTTTGTTTTTATTTACAAGGGGGAAAAAAGAAGGAAAACAATTTACAAAACATGGTCTATGATTGCCACACTAACCTAACAAAATTCATCCGTAGTTTTATTCCTCAGACAAAAAAGACCTTTTCTGCAGGATTAGGAGGAACTGATGTGTGGTCACTGAGTTGCAACATTAAAAAAAAAACAGAATCTCTACACTTTCTGCTCCAGGATTATAAATCAATTTGAATCTCTGGTTTAAGGGAAGAATCAGCTGCAGGCTGAGGGACAATGATGGAACAGTTGATGCCAAGGCTGCTTTATTGGTGCCACATCAGCGTCCTGAACCTGAACTGCGTCCCTTTGTTTCGCTTCCGTCATATTTATAGTCAGGAATAGTGCGGTATGCCTGTGCATGTTTTATGGTCTGCCATACTTTATGACTGCTGGCTGTTTGTATGCACGGGAACAGAGAGGGTCAAAGGTGAAATCAATAGTGCACCTTAATGAGGTTGTCTGAAAAGAGGGGAAGGTGTGTGTGTGTGTGTGGGTGGGTGGAAAAGAGGTGAGAGGAAAAGAGGGGTGATAGGAAGAAACAATGCATGATGTGGGGGATGAAGAGGCTCTTAGAGCTCTCAGGTGGGTGTTTGGATTACTTGGCCACCGTTTTAGTCTAGAATTAACTCATTGATGGTCGTTTACAAAATGTTAACAGCTGAAGAATTTACCGACACCAGCTTAGGCTTCTTCAGACCCACTGATTGATTTATCAATGATTTTCCCTAAGATGTTAGAAAGCCCTGCTGCTGTGCTTGATTAAAATGCGGGCTTTTCTCCTTTAGGGGAATGAGTTGTAGTAACCTAGTTGGATCAGAGTTACGTAACAGCTTTAGGAAGAAAAAAAACAACAGCATGACCCGTCAGCGCCGCTGCTTAACATGATGCTGTTTTCGTTTGAGTGAAAAACAGCAATAGCTTCTTTAAAGATAGGCTTTTGTGCCACTATGACCTCATGAAACTTGTTGATATCGTGTCCCTGTGAAACAACGTGATTTGCATTTATTTTTTTTGTTTCCATTTGCATCCCAGTCAGGATGTGTGGGTTGGTTGTAGTGAGTTCTTCTGGTTGTGCTGAGAGAAAGCTTTCTGCAGGCGCAAAAAAAAAGAGCTGAGGAAACGTATGTCAGCTTATCTTTGTCCTCCAGGGACAGACGTCTACTATCAAAGGGGTAAGAAGAGTTTATTTTAGCAGAGAGGGGGAGTATTTGTTTCATAACCTTTTGGATATCTTTAAAACATGTCAGTTTCTTTATTAACATGTGCATTTACCTTGTTTACATTCATGCTAACTACAGTTTATTAACTGAAAAAAGATCTGCTGATCAATATGTGATTGGTAACGTGAAAGGATGATGGGATTTACTACAGAGGGACCGATACTGTACCGACCAATATGTGCATGCGCTGGAGATTAGAGCCTCCATTAGCTTTCCGTTCTTGATTTATTAATTTAAAAAACAATTATTGAAACCTGTATAACAGTTGCTTTAATTTGATCATGTAAATAGAGAAAAGAAATGTTAGCCTGAAGAATTGGCCTAAAAAATCAGCACATATGAGGGATCGGTTAGACGGATGTCAGAATTATCAGTATCATCATTGGCCTTACAAAGAAGAATTTCTAGCTCTAATTGGAACAACACTACTGATTGCTCACAAACTTTGATTCTAGATCTCAACGGTTTGTGCAAAATTTGCCATATAAATATTAAGTGATCAGTAAAGATGCACCGATCTGGCTTTTACCGGCTCATATCATTAGGGTTATACCAGCTCTTTCTAATTTAGACTGATTTCTTTTTGTTTTTGGCTTCATAGAATCCAATTAGCTGTCTTTAAATAGATGCATTAAATCCCTGAGAAAATTTGAAACTCTAATGATAGGTTTAAAGTTTTGTTCGAGTGGCAAAAAATTGCTGTGTATATTTTTTTTTATTCTGTCGATAATCTTCAGCAATAATCCAACAAAATTCATGTAGATTATTGGGAAAGAACACAACGAAGGTTCACGGTGTTATCTTTAAACCAAAACAATATCGTGGTGTTTTTTTTACCCACTCCCACCTGTTCCTGTGATCAATCGTTGGTTTTCTTCCACAGGTCTCTTCACGTCCCCTCGGTGTTTTGTAATCAATGGCAACCTCGGTCCAAACTCTCCCTCTGACGCGTGGCCCCGACCAAAACTTCCGCAGCCCTTTCCCCGCCGCTCCGCTCTGCGGAATGGGAAGCGTAGGCAGCCTGGTGGAGAAACCAGATGTGTCTCCGACTAAAGGGAACCGCGCCGTGCCTCAGGTCAGACCCAGACAGACCAACGGCCTCCTGAAGAAACCCCTCACTCAGAGAGAGCTTCTGAACTACTTCAACATCACCAGGTGGGAACAGAGAGTCGCTCTTTTGGAGAACATGACAGTGAGATGTCCTTCTGACCTCCTGTGCTTCCAAACAGAAAAGATCCCAAAGCGGGTTCGAGCAGCGACGGCAAGAGGGACATTATCGGAGGTCGGGACGAGGAGGAGGTTTTCGCCAAAGTCTACAGTAAAGATGGCACCGAAATAGACCTGACCAAAAACTCACTGCCGAGTGGGGGCAAGTATGAAAAGGTGAATGAAAGAGAAACGAACTGAATTTAAAGAAGCTTCTATTTATTCAGCACCAATTGTGTTTGTTTTTTATTTGTCTCGTGTTAAAACAACAAGCTTAGATGTTTTTCAGTTTAATTTTAGAGGCAGATCAACTTAAATTTGCTGAACGTTTTTCACAAGCATTTTTTCAATCATCTCCAAGAGTCCGACTCTGTTGTTGAATCAACAATCTCTGTTGTCAGCTTTTTAATTTAAAAAACTTTAATATTTACTAATTTCTTCTGGCAAAATACCTGCAAACTTTGTCAAATTGGACAAATACTTTCCAGGAACAAGGAATTTTAAGCTTTGAGGTTTTTTGTCTTTTAAAAATTTTATCAAGATCTGCAACCTGCAGCTCTTTTGACCTACAGTCGCTCTTAATTGGTGCTTGAAATAATATTAATAACTTATGTACTATAATAAAAAATACAAGCCTTATGAGCTTTACTGTTTTTTATAAAGAATATTTGTATTGAATTTTCATAACAGAATGACATTGAAAGCACCAGAAATATCTTTCTAGGGAATTTCTCTTTTAATTAGATTGGAAATTGTTCGTTTTATCATAATTTTTTTTTACATCAAATAATAGCCTATAGAAGAATGCCTTATCCATATGCATTTTTTAAAAGCTAAAAATACAAATAAGCTCTTGCTTGATTAAGATAGCAACATGTTTCCTATGGCAGATATTTAACAAAAATAATAGGTTATTAAAAAAAAAAAAATCATGTAATATTTTGCGGCTCTAAATAACTTTTACTTGGCCAGACTAATGGGAAAATGGCATCTTGGATATAATAGGTTGCAGAACCCTGTTAAAGACTGACTACATTACAAAAATAAGCTTTTTTTTCTTGAAAAAAAGTGTATTTTCCCTTTATTTGAGCAAGTAAGACAATTTGCCAAAGGAGTAAAAAGATTTACATTTAAAAAAAGTTATCTGTTATCTTATTTTAATTGGATAATATCTAATTGTCTTGTAAAAAGGGGGAAAAAAAACTAATTCCAATGGCAGATCATCCTATTCATTGCTGCCTGAATCGAGGGTTAAAAAGGATGCAGCAGCATTGATTTCATTTCTTTATACGCTCTCTTCCTGTTCTCCTAGATCCGGTTCAGGTCTTCTGCATTCAAGCCCGTCACGCCCAAAAACTTCAGCTCAATGCAAAACCTCTATCCTTCTTCCAAGTTGGAGGATATGGATCACGGCCTTTCCAACGGATTGCACAGAGCGTACGGTCACGTCTCTAAAACCGTCTCCACCTCCTCTTCATCTTCCTCACCTTCCCGTCATGGAGGACCCACATCATGTGGTAACAAGGTAACTGATCCAGCCTTATTTCCGTAAAAGAAAACTTTTCTTTTTAGTTTTCTCTATGTCCTGATAAAACCTGAGGAAAAAAAATGGTTAAAAATTACCAAATTTTTCTGTTAAAGGTGAGATTTAAGCTCTGTTGACCATAATTCTGACTCTGCAGGCCGTCTCATCGGTGCAAGTGATGAGCCACGAGGATGATAACCTCTCTGACTCGGGTCACAACTCCATGAGCAGCCTGCCGCCGTACCGCCCTCCCTTCCGCCCACATTTGTCTCAGATCAGGTCAGGTGCTACATAGGCGTCTTCTCAAAACATCAAGGGTTTTATTCGTTCATTTGGGTCGGGAAAATGTGAGATTCTAAATAAGCTCTGTTTTCCACTCCTTCCTTAGTGCGTCCATGGGCCACATTAACACCATTGGCTCCTTGGATCGAACGCCTCAGGGCCTGAAGGCGGCAGGGGGCGTGGCTATGGGGGAGGTAGCATGTCGTAGCATGGCCACTCTGAACCGTCTGACTCCCTATGGCAGCGAGCCTCCGCCTCCTTACGAATGGACGCTCTCCCTGTCAGTGGAAGACGTGGTAAGAGCAGGACCAAAGGAAAATGGCCGACTAACAGTAGGCTATTTATAGATTTAAACGTGTTCTGATGATACCCTTAAATAAAGTCTCACTCTCTTTTCTAGGTGCGCGATCTGGAGGAGCGTCTGGTGGAAAAAGAACACGAGCTGAAACAGATGAGAAGGAACTTGGATGAAAGCGAGGGCGCCATCGCTCAGGTGATTCTCATTTTATTATCTCTACCTTCAGTCCAGACATCCCTTCATTTATCTAAGCCACGCCCCCCCACTGGTGGTCCTGCAGGTGTTTGAAGGGAAACAGCGTCTGTGGGAGAAGGAGGTGGATGAGCTGAAGCGGCTGTACGCCGCTAAGCTGCGACACGTCTCCCAGCACACCCAGCGGTCTCAGCGCAGTTTGCAGCTGGAGCTGTTTAAGGCTCAGCAGGAGAAGAGCCGCCTGCAGGCGGAGCTGGACAGCCTGAGAAAGGAAATGAGCCGAGACGTCGCAGCCGGACCGCAGCCGACCAGTCCGACACTGGAGGAGACCCGGTGGGAGGTGAGAGTGAAGCCTTGCAGCATGGTAAGCCCACCACCATGCTTCACTGTTGAGACAGTCCCATACCTTTTAGATAGTTTTTGGTAAAAAATCTTTTAAAAAATTTAAGTTTTGCTTCCTTAAAGCTACAGTGTGTAATAATTACAGGGATATACAGTCAGAAAT
>NW_015150461.1:962254-970516 GCF_000732505.1 Cyprinodon variegatus | reverse complement strand
GCTCGCCGTACTGTTGGGGGGGGGGATGTTCATGTTGCTGCAGTCTGCAGTCTGACCACTAGATGCCGCTAAAAATTACACACTGTAGCTTTAAAGGTATTGTGGAGGATTTTTGCGAATTTTTAAAAAGACCCGCCCTCTCCACTTTAATAAAATGCACATGCAAAACTATGGAAGCAAATCGTTACCATATTTCAAATGAAAAAGCGTTTCCAGAAAAGCTTTTTCATTTTCAAATTTTACATTTCAAATAGAATTTTGGTATGTATTTGCTGGGGTACATTTTGAAAAATAAATCTCAAATGTCTTTTTCATTTTCATTTTAATTAAGTAAAAGGATGAGGGGTGTTGAAGAAGAAAATGAAAATGCAAACAGGATTATTGATTACTGATTTCATTTATGAGTCAAACAATGCAGCCACATTCTTAAAATGAAAAAGCATTTCTGGAAATGCTTTTTCATTTGAAATATGGTAACGATTTGCTTCCATACAAAACCCTGTACCCGCTCCCGAGAGGGATCACCTATTAAATGCAAGAGAGTGTGCACGAGCCCATTTCTCCTCGTGCACGCTCAGTTTAAAAGTTGCTGTTCTCATAGCTCATACAAGTTTACTGTGTCCGAACGTCCGCCCTAACCCCTAAATCCCTCAATCCCTCTATAGAGCGGGGACTATATGGTGGACTTTATAGCGAACTCAGTTAACTGACCGTTCGGACAGATGATCACTGCTTTTAGCTCCCCATTGGTACTTAACTCCTCCTCCACTGCATGGTGCCTGCGCCATCTTTGTTATTAGTCCGCTGTGACAGCAAATCTCATAATGGTTTGCGAGGAGAGCCCCCTGTTCTTTTCTTCTTATGCACTTCGTAGACACTTTTTCTCTTACGACCTTAAGCTATTTTCAAAGAACTGCGGTGAGAAAGGTGATCTTCAATGACTGTCTGAAACCGTAGCTCGCCAAAGATATACGCCTGAAAGTGCGCATGCACAGAAAAAGATAGCGAACGGGATGAGTTTGTAGGACGGCCTTACATAAACATTTCACCAGAATGATTGACAATTAGGAGGACCACTTATTAAGATGATCCACCCAGAAATAGACCCAGATCTTCCTCTATACCTTTAAAGGAAAAAATGAGTCCCAAAGAGAACTGATCTTATTTGCCATTGTTGAATGTTTCAGGTGTGTCAGAAATCGGGGGAGATCTCGTTGCTGAAGCAGCAGCTCAGAGACTCACAGGCAGAAGTGACCCAGAAGCTGAGTGAGATCTTCAAGCTGAAGACACAGCTGAGGGAAACGCGGACGGAGCTGCGCAACAGGGAGGCCCAGATAGATGCTCTGAAGCTCCTGCTGCAGGGGACGAAGCCCGGCAGGTGTTCCTCCGAAGGGGAAAACAAAAAAGAAGCAGAAGAGACTCCATCAGCGAGACCAGCGGGTATCTGTCACTCACTAATGCCTTTTATGTTTCAGTTGAAATCTTAAATCAGGTTCCAGCTGTGTAAGCAGGTCAGGAGTGAAGCGCTTTGAAAGTTTACCAGAAGCTAGTAGCTTTCATCACCTTCTATATATGAACACATGAACTTCTCCTTTGCAGGAGGCCCCACAGAGGAGCGTCTGCGAGCAGAGCTGCTACTGGAGCGTCGCCAGAGCGAAGCCCAGGCCACGGCCTTCGAGGAGGAGAGGCACACATGGCAGACGGAGAAAGACAAGGTCATCCGCTACCAGAAGGAGCTGCAGGCCAGCTACTTGGAGATGTACCACCGCAACGAAGCCCTGGAGAGGGAGCTGCAGCAGCTGAGGGCGGGCCGGGCTCGAGAAGGAAGGGGAGGGGGGAGCAGGGATGGGACGTTGGAGAGGGAGGCGCCAGAGCCGTCAGCTGAGAGAGCGACAGGAAAACAAGAGGACACACCTTCCTCCAGTCTGCCCTGGATAGACAGGATTGAATCGTCTGAAATTTGAATGAGACACACTTGTTTGCAATGCAAACTGTCTTCACTGACCGATGGAAGAACGAAATCAGATCAAAGTTTAGAGAAAAAACAAACACAAGGCGACAAATTTGGAATAAATCAGAAGACAAATGGACTCCTCAAAAAGAAATTTAATGAAACAGTCAATGAAAAATAACTTAACTGCACAAACGGGTGGCTCTCATTGGACCAAAGAATAACCTGATTTAGGTCACTTTTTCACACTGTTGTAAAATATGCATTTGTTGACCTCAATACAGATTAAAATTAGTTACATTTGGGAACCAATGAAATAAAATGGTTAGAAAAACGAACAAAGTGAAACCTCTGGAAGACAATCTTTAGATAGGATCATTGTTTTTCCTTTTCTCATGTAGTTTTTGTATTTTCATGCTAGAGAAATTCTTCTTAGATTCCTGTCGGACCCTTGATTGTATTATTGCCCTTTTTCTGCAGATGATTGGAGCATCAATGTTCACTCCACCTCCCGTCTGAGTCAGAGCTCAGCAGAGTAACTGTGAGATCACAGAAAAGGTGCTGCCTATACTAAGAATCCTTCAAATCAGCTTATTTGTCACTTTTTTCAAACTGATATATTAGAGGATCTTAAAAATAAACACAGGGTCTGTTTATGGAGCTCTTGTACTTGTTGACGTGGGATCAGCTGGACTGGTTTGTTGGAAGCTAAAGCTTTACCAGAGAGCTAGAGTTTGGTCAGTTCCCTCAATCAGAATGCAACTTTAGATAGAAAATGAGCCCAAAGGATAATTGTTTGTCTTCAGCTGATAGAATGAAATTGAAGTCATTTTCTGACAGATACCAGGAAGACTTTTCTCTCCCTTCCAGCTTTTTATCTTCCATCATAGAGCTCGGTGGATGCAGAAATGTTGGCTGCACTTTAACAAATCTTAGAATCAGGCATCGATTTTTCAGGGCTGCAATGTTTAAACTGAGGTTCTCCTCCTCGGGTAGACAAACTCTAAAAAATAATACTCTCATTATATGCAAACTACAAGGAAATTAGTGAAGGGTCTGGAATGTAGAGCCCAAATCTTTATTCTAACGCATCTATATTTGGAAGAACCATTTCTGAGTGAGATTCAGGTTAAGGCTACAAATGAGCTCGTTGTTACTCTGACTATCACTTGGTTTATATGCACGGCAGCCATGTTGGATTCTAAAGTCAGAGTTTGTCGCGAACCTGGCTACTGGATGAGGTTTTTGGTTTTGTTTTTAGAACAAAACAAACTGTTAAAGTGAAAAAAGACCTCTTTTTTATAGCAATGATTATTGTGCAAAACCAGTAATATGGCAGTTATTAATCAAAAGCTGCAGGAAGAGGACAGACGCTTCTAAACTCTGCTCCAAATAGAACCACTTATTGCAGGCAGGTAATAAAGAAATAAACTGGAATAGTTGAAAAGTCTTTACCAGGAGAGGTTTGCAAAAAATCTCGGTCTGTTATTTGCTTGCAGATTGATAGCAGCACTTGTTTTTCAGCTGAGTTAATGGTTTGGTAATGAAAAAAAACTTCTGTGTCACTTCTTTTCAACTTATTTCATTCATGAGGTCAAATGTTGTACATATCTGCACTTTCATTAGCCTCTCATTGTTGTACTCCAAAGAGACTCGTCTCAACTCTGTGAAATCGGTCGACTTCCACGTGGTTTGAAGGTGGTAAAAGCAAACCACTACCTGTAAATAGACACCAAGTTAACCCTTCTAAATGCATGACTGAAGTAGAAAAGTTATATTCTTTAATAATTATAAATATTCTCAAGCCAGTTCCCTGTTGCTCTTTGAATATACTGTGACTTGTTGATTTACTGGAATTATAATGTACAGAATAAATATTTGTTTTGCATTCAATGTGAAGAAGTTGGTCTGAATTCATAGGTTCTCAACCTTTTCAGGCTGTAAGCCTAAAAATAAAAAATAAAACTCTTGAACCCCTAAAAACAATTTCAAATCAACATTTAATTCATAATTTAAAATGGCTTAAATAATTTGATGACATTTAATTATTTAGTTGTGCGTTTTATTATTTTATGGTATATTTACCATAAAAGTGAATTTATATAAACAAAATTGATCATTTTTTTTCGTATAGTCGTCTACATTAGCATTTATGTATCACATGATATATGTTGGCCCTGCATAAACTTCAGGAATCACCTCACATATGAAAATCATTTTACGACTCCCGCTTTGGGAGCCCTGCACTAAAGTATGGAAGCCAGTTGCCGCCATAAATAAAAATATCTCAATATAATGAGATAGTATCTCATTATATTGAGTTACCATCTCATTATAATGAAATAGTATCTCATTATAATGAGATGCTAACTCAATATATTGAGATGCTATCTCAATATAACAAGATACTATCTCATTATAATGAGATGGTAACTCAATATATTGAGTTACCATCTCATTATAATGAAATAGTATCTCATTATAATGAGACGCTAACTCAATATAATGAGATAGTATCTCAATATATTGAGTTACCATCTCATTATAATGAAATAGTATCTCATTATAATGAGATGCTAACTCAATATGAGATACTCTCTCAATATATTGAGATGCTATCTCAATATAATGAGATAGTATCTTGTTATATTGAGATAGCATCTCAATATATTGAGTTAGCATCTCATTATAATGAGATACTATTTCATTATAATGAGATGGTAACTCAATATAATGAGATACTATCTCATTATATTGAGTTAGCGTCTCATTATGAGATACTATTTTATGACTCCCGCTTTGGGAGCCCTGCACTAAAGTATGGAAGCCAGTTGCCGCCACTCTGTAAAAATAAAAATATCTCAATATAATGAGATGCTAACTCAATATAATGAGATAGTATCTCATATTAAGATAGTATCTCATTATATTGAGTTACCATCTCATTATAATGAAATAGTATCTCATTATAATGAGATGCCAACTCAATATATTGAGATGCTATCTCAATATAACAAGATACTATTTCATTATAATGAGATGGTAACTCAATATATTGAGATACTATCTCAATATATTGAGATACTATCTCAATATATTGAGATGCTATCTCAATATAACAAGATACTATCTCATATTGAGTTAGCGTCTCATTATGATATACTATTTCATTATAATGGGATGGTAACTCAATATATTGAGATACTATCTCAATATGAGATACTATCTCATTATATTGAGTTAGCATCTCATTATATTGAGATAGCATCTTGTTATGTTGAGATAGTATCTCATTATATTGAGTTAGCATCTCATTATAATGAGATGCTAACTCATAATGAGATAGTATCTCATTATAATGAAATAGTATCTCATTATATTGAGTTACCATCTCATTATAATGAGATAATTTTTTTTTCTTTTTTTACAGAGTGGCGGAAACAGGCTTCCATACTAAAAGATTCTGGTTAAGGTGTCTAATCAGGAGAACATTAGACCAATAGAGAGGAGCTTTATGGGCCAGATGTGCATAAAGTCCTATTTATCTCGTGCACAGATTGAAAATACTATTGTTCAAAATGCTCAAAGGCTAATTCTGAAATTTTAAGAAACAAAAATGACTGCTTTTCTAAGTGAAATATCCTGTGGATGTAATGAAACCAATAAGAATAGAGAATGAGCGAGTTAGTAAAGCAGGTTTGTGTTATGCTGGGTCCTAATCTGAACAGATACAAGCTCCTCTGACTCATGTGGCCCTTAGCCCGACATTTAAAGCATTATATAAACTGGGGATTAATATAACTGCACAGCTCCAGAGAGGCTGAGTGATTTACTGAAGTGGGCAGAGAAAAGACTCTTATCTCATGTTTTTCCACTCTGTGGGAGTGTTGCTGTGCTGGATTCCATCGCTGCTGTTTATCTAAAGAAAACTAAAATGATTCTCAAATATATATTCCATCAGGAAAAGTGGTCCCAGTTGTAATTTCTCTAAATTTAAGTCAAATAGTCACAATGTAGCATCTGTGCCACCAAGTGGTGATTGAGAGATATGTTTTGGTATTTCAAAGTTGGAAGCAGTTCCCCCAAAACTGACTGGAGTATATATTTTCTTTTATTTTTGAATATCAGATGCAAATATATGAAACATGTTAGCGGATAATTATTTACAGTAAAAGTTGCATAACACACAAAAAGCAGGAAAGGCAAAACATTTATAAAAAAAAAACAAAAAACATGAGTTTAAAACAGGCTGGCATTCTATCAGAGAAGCTGTGAGTGGATGTCGACCCAAAGAGGCGAAAAAGATCAAAACGCTGGAGACGTTAAGCGATGCACCTGACAGCGGCGTGCTGCAGAGGGAACCGTGCTGTGCGTCCAGCTGCCTTCGACACCTCCTCCAAATGTAGCATGACACATAACAGGATGAATATGTACAAACTGCATGAAACGCCCACGACTATTAGCATCAGATGTGATAAAACGGAATATATGACTCCTTATATAAATGTACATTATTTAATACTAAATGTAAAGTGTGGTATGAGATATTACCAATGAACCCTGAGGAAATGTGAAGATCTTACTGTTTGTATCCTGACTCAAAGAGATGCATTCTTGCGTAAATATTTATTCAAAAACATCAACGATGACCAAAAGACTTAACCCACCCACCACAAGTTTGACTTCACAAGCCCACCCACAGTCACTGCTAGTCGTACTATAAGGCTACCATCACAGCGATTTACATCTCCAAATCACACGGCATGCTAGCTTAGCATACACAGACCGAAGCGATGGCACGAGTGGAGTAAGCTTTTTGAGTCGCTTCACTTTAAAAGTTACGCAATAGTGCTGATTAAGTGTCTCGCTGTGCGAGGAAACTATTTTACATGAGGTGGTGGTGGAGAAAAACAGGAACAGAACACATTTCACAGTAGCACGCTGTATTTCTTTTTGTCACTTTTGTTAAATACACACACAGAACAAGACAAATTGCTTCTATAATGAGAAAAAAAAATGTTGCTGGTGCATTCGGTTACAGAGGAGAAATAAGAAAGCTGATCCACGCGCTGAAGAATTCATTGTTTTACTCATCATCAACCAGTGGATTTCAGGCTGTTAGGCCTTTAGTACAACATGGAGGAGGCAATCCAGAGTTCGATTAAAGGGAGATCTCCACACTCTCAATCCCCCCCACCCATTTAACCAGGAAATAATAAGCCTTCCGTGTGTTAAATAAAGCGATTCTTACCACCCTGAAAGCAGACCCTGCCCATCTATGGCATTCACTCAAAACACTACACCCATTTATATTCATCCCATCTGCTTTTAAAATAAAAACAAAAAACCTGCAAGACTAAAAAAGAAGAAAAAAACTAAATAGTAGAAAGCAATATGATAAATCTATAACTCTGCAGGCAAATGAATTTAAACAGGTGATCTTTTCTCAGAGGTGCTTCTTCACGATGACGATCCGATCGACGCGTCACTCGACTACAAGCTGTCGTTTAACCAACCGTGCAGGATTTTTATTCTATGCAAAGTTGGAAGGTCCGAGGCGGGTTTGCAGGACTGCCGTCCGGAGGAGCACTGGGATAAAACCTTAATGCTTACGATAAACAGGCCGAGAGGCCAGAGGGGGGGCAGAGGACAGGGGCCAGAGCAAAGGGTCCTGGACATTCAAAGAGCTCCAAGTAACGTCATCCTTGATGAGGGGAGGGGGGGTGGTATCAAAAGTAGATCTGCTTGGCGTGTGACGGGTTCTGCTCCATGGGGCAGTAAGGGCATTTCAACCTGCAAAGAACAAACGGGATGAAATTTAATTGCTGCTCTCTCCACTTTAAACCAACTTTTACATATTTTGTTACATTTCAATTTAAAAATTCACTGTATTTTATAGAGATTGTGAAAAATACGGCAACAGAAAATCATGTGAAACTTTTGAGCTACAGTGAAAACTATGAGGAAGGAGAAACCCGATGAAGTACGGAAGAGGATTAGGGCCACTGAAAAAAAAATAATTAACTGATTTTTAAATTTTATTTCAGTTTAGTATGGGAAAAAAGTCAGAGTTCTGACTTTAATCTCAGAATTCTGACTTTTTTCACTCCGAGTTCTGAAAAAAGTCCGAACTCGGAGAAAAAAAAGTCCGAACTCGGAGAAAAAAAAGTCCGAACTCTGAGGAAAAAAAGTCCGAACTCTGAGGAAAAAAAGTCCGAACTCGGAGAAAAAAAAGTCCGAACTCGGAGAAAAAAAAGTCCGAACTCGGAGAAAAAAAAGTCCGAACTCGGAGAAAAAAAAGTCCGAACTCG
>NW_015150461.1:950775-961809 GCF_000732505.1 Cyprinodon variegatus | reverse complement strand
AAAGTCAGAACTCTGAGATTAAAGTCAGAACTCTGACTTTTTTTCCCTTATTAAACTGAAATAAAATTTAAAAATCAGTTAACTTTTTTTTTTTTTCAGTGGCCCTAATCCTCTTCCGTAGATGAAGGCCTCGTCATGCAGAGGGAGGATTTCTTTAGGAAGAACTATATGTAGAGGAACATGCATGGGAATTCTAGATGAAAACTAACTTCCACTTAAGCAGCAGTTTATGGTGGTTAAACACATAAAATACATTACAGCTGGGGGATGCAATGTGACAAAAACTAATCACAGCAACTATTTTATAAGAACTTACTTCCCGGCGTTGGTGAGTTTGTTGAGCGCATCTCTGGAGATGACGTGGCCACAGATGAGCTTCATGGGAGGGTTGCTCTCGGAGGTCTGCTGTCGAAGGATGGGGCAGGCGAACACAGAGTGGTACCAGCACTTCTTCCCCAGGTCGATTTCAATCTCCACATACAGACGGAAAGAAAAGATTAGTGAAGTTCACTCTGGATGAAGACACGCCGATGAAGCAACGTTTAATCACAGACTTACAGGGAGCTCGTCTTTGTGCGTCCACACTCCACTGCATTGTCTCTGTTCGATCACCTGTTTGATGTTCATCAGCACCGGTAAGGCCATGCATCCTGATGCGAAACTAAAAGATAAAAAATAGTGGACATAATATTGAGATACCTGGGGTTTTGTTTCAGGACTCCATCGCCTTAAAGCCTCATATTGAAAATCTTGAGAAGAAACCAACACAGAATTTGTCTTTTCTTATCCAATTAATTAAACAATTAATTAATTTTAGGTGTAAAATCAGCCTGTAAAAGCAATATATTTAAGATTATGGAGAGCTGTTGTATTATAACACCTCAGCCCAAATTCTTCACAAGATTAATTCTGCCCATCATGCTTCTGAGGTTTGCTACAAGCTGAAAAGGCTTGAGTCGCCATTTTGAACTTTACTTTGAAGTGGGATGGCCTTCTTTATCCACAAGGAAGGTGGAAAATTTGTATAGCTTTATTAATAAGGCCAAGATTGGGCTTCTGTCCTCCTACAAATGTCAATTAATCACATGAAAAGAAATTGGTACTCCTTATTTTAGTTTAAATGTCAATTTGTTGATCTCTGTTCCAGCTGAGTAGGAACAATAAAAATCACTTTAAATGTTTTCTTCTCCAGTTGTATGGTCAATCAATTTTGTAATCTCTTCATAATTGCAGTTTGTTGCCAGTCATAAAAGGTTAAAACGATGAAGCTTTGTCTAAAACAGGACTGTTTTAAATACTATTTTTGTTTATAGGTAGCAGTAGGAATTACATAGAAGCTCTGTTACCCCTCTAGTGGGCGGTATGTAGGGATATCCTGATCAGATATCAAAATTGGTCCGATATCGGCCAGAAAACTGATTTTATCAGCCTATGTCTTAACCCTTTATAGGGCAAGTTACCGTTTTTGATAACTTGCATCCCCTTTACAAATGGAGTCCCACTCTCCTTCCCTCAGTGAGGTCTAGAAACACGAGATCTATTTCCAGCCATTCAGCAAAGATACTGCTACATGACTGTACATCTTATCTTTGGATTTGACCAATTTGGTGGGTCCTTGAATGATATATAACCTACTGTAAATTAAGTTGTAAAAAAAAAGTTACGAAGTCAAGAAAAAAAAGGTACAAAGCTAATTGAAAAGTTAAAAAGGAAAGTTAAAAAGTTAATAAGCCCATAGGTGCCAGTATCAACGTGATACATGATTTTTATAGAAGCACTTTTGTTATTTTTCTAAATATATTCAGGCAAGTTGGAGTTTGTTATTACACTGACATTTTTTTTGCCATCAAAATATCCATATTACAAAGATAATAAGATCTTGTCTTGGATTCCAACAACACTATTGGCCTGAAAATTTGATTTTCAAAGTATTTCATTGAGTGCCCTAAAAAGGGTTAAATCTCCAATATCGTCAAGCTGATAGAAACACTCTGCTTCAGTTTCAAATTTCTGGAAGCCCATTGCTTAATATTACATGGGTCAGTTATTCCTATACCTATTTGTTGTTTTCTATTGTTCTCTGTTTTAGTAATATCACTTGATTAAGCCTTTTATGATATTCTACAGTACAGAATAAGTCACAGAAGCGTGAATGATTCGTCAATATCGATATCGGTCCATTTTTAAAGCTGCGATATCCGTATCATAAATGAAAAAGTTGTATCAGGGAATCCATGGCTCAATGTCAGAAACTCAACAAGGATTTTCACAAAAAATATCTGCCTAGAAATTTGTCCCAATTGGGATGTTTTCAAAACGTGACGTTTATTAATCCATTAAAAACTATTTATGATTATTTTTCTATTTCTATTAACTCTTTAACATTATATTTTTAATCAATTATCTGCACACACAGCAGCAGAAGAAAAGTGGAAATAGTGCCATTCCCTGTCTAACACCACTAGTTGGTGGTGAGTTATTTAAAACTCAACAACAATGTTTGCTGCTTACAAACAGGGCAGAAAATCAACCCCTTATTGGAAAGCACAAAAACTGGCCGGCGGTTGTTTATGTTGTACAGGTGCGCATTAATGTCTCCTAGGAATTATGAATAAATGACATTAATTGTTAACCAGATTAAAATTTGCTTTGCCCAATTAACTGACAACATCTAGTGTTGGCTAATTAGTGGCATTTGCAGTATTAGAAAAATTAGTCAATGTTTTATAGTCGGTGTACATTTGGTGAGAATCGGACACAAACTTTCTTATTCCAGACCTTTAGTTGGTGCAAATGCATGTAAAATAGGTTTGCTGCCACACAGAATGGGATTGAGATTTGCAGCTAGTACAGATCTATGCATGAGAGTAGAAGTAACCACTTTTCCACACAACAGTAACAGTAAATTCCTGCGACAATGGACTCTAGAAAAGTGGCTTTGAAGGCCTTGAAAACAATGAAAACCTGGAGTGAATTATGTACATGATTGTAATTAGTGCAAAAAGAAACTCAACATTTCTATATCATTTAGCCCCAACTATGTCTACTTAAAAGGAATTTCTCCCAGTGTTGTAATATTACTCTCGTCCACTAGAGGGCTCCACTCTTAGTTAATTTGAGCCTCAGGTATTTTCAAGAGAAGTGATGCCAGAACAGTTTTGAGGCAATGAGTCCAGGCTGGGGTTATTTCCTATGTTTAACACAAGAGCGAAAATGTTGACAGCACTAGACTGGTGATTCTTCTCTTTGTTGTTGGAGACTTTGGTGACAACATGTAAGGGATAAAGCTAGTAAGAGAATAGCGTAGATTTTCTTTTCCAATTGTGTGCATTAGAAAAGTATGACTTCGTTTTATTTACTAATTGAGATATTAGAATATGTCATCTTATTAATCAATTGTCAATTGATCGATAAGCTCAATCAAGAGCTTATCGATTCATTTATCAAAAATCGACCTGAACCATTAATTTCTTCAAATTCCTGTTTTATTACATGACAACAGAGAGCTGGAAGTTTTAAAATCATTCAACTCTGGAACTTTTTTCTCAAATTGTCAGAGAAAGAAAAATGTTGGCTGTGAATGAACTGCGGAAAATAGAGCTGCAAATAATTATTTTGCAAATCGATTGATCTGTTGATTATTTTTTCAATTATTCGATTAATAAGTGGATATCTAAACTTAAAAGAAGACTTTTACCCAATTGAAGCAGGTGAAGCTTAGATGTTTCCACCTGAGGAGTTCTGGATAGAACATATCAACAGACGAAGTTTTTTTTTTTTTATCTTACATGGAATATGTTTACATATATGTTTTTTTTTTTTTTTTTACAAATTTGATATAATTACTGCTCTAAGTGGGTCACTTTATCAGCTAGAGGCATATTTTACAGTTTCTATACTCCAGAGAACGAGTAATCGATTACTAAAATAGTTGAAGATTACTTTAATAATAGACTAATCTAATTAATAGTTTTAGCCCTCGTAGAAACCAAACAAAACCTTTCCATTTTCTTCAAAAAACACGTAAACAAGGCTTCTGGAACCTGTTTTCCAATCATGCTATTATGAGATAAAAATAAACACATTTGTCATGAAGATAAATATTGTTGACTACATAAGACTTTAATTGCTTCAGGAAAGATAAAGCCATTAACTCAATGTTTTGCATTTCTCAGGTGAGATCTAGTGAAAGAAAAAACAAACGAAATCTGATTATATCATGATGTTTTACTAACCTTACACTAAGAGGAGACTCTACAGAGAGGCCCAGCAGAGCGCAGGCATCCCTGGTAAAGATGTTACAGATCTCAGCCCACTGATTTGTCTCCAGCAGACTGCGATACGGAGAGTTTTCAATGCCATGACGTAGATAAACCAGGCTGCCCATCAAGATCTGGATATCTGCAAAACAGTGGAGACAAGACAAGGACTTCTATATCAGTTTTACAAAAGTATTTGTTTAATTCTTAATCCTCATTAGTGTTAAAAAAAAATAAAAACTTTTTTATTGTTTAAAAAAAGAAGTTCAAATAATATCTTGTAAAACACAAAAATGCTAAATATCTATCTGGGCCACAGACCTCTCTGGTGTTGGGATGCGAATGGCTGGAAGTGCCTGGCGTACTGCAGGGCCTCCATCTGGTTTCCGATTCCTCCACTGAGCAAACTTATAAAGTACAAACGATGCAACTTGAACTCTAAACTGCTGTTTAGTTCCAGAAGGCGCTGCCGATTTGAAACAGCCCACCTAAAGCAATACACACAAATGGAAAACAGGTGTAGTTAAAGTACAGGACGTACGTGGGAATCAGAGTAAACTGCGTATCTGAGTGGAGTTTCCATACTCTAATGCTGGCCTAAGGTCCTGCATCCTCAGAGCTTCAAGGATCCTGTTTAGCTCCAGGAAAGGCTGCTTCATACTCATGTCGATAACTACACCAGACTCCTAAAAACAAAACTTTTCATTAACTAATTGCAATAGATTTAGGGACTTTTTAATCTAAATTAAGATCATATTTATTATTTCAAAATAACCTTAAATCTACTGCAGTTAGTTCATAATGCAAACAATTCACAAAAATCATTCATATAATTTTGCAGCCTTCTTAAGGAGGACCTAATGAAAATGGGTTAGATTTATTGTTCATCATCTGTTCAACTATTTTTATTTAATTTAAATAAGACGCCACCATTTTTACAATCAATGTTGGGTGAAAACACCGGCAGTTGGTCCGCACGGGAATTAAAAAAAAAAAATCAGATTAAATTCAATCCTTAGGTTTAAGTTTCTCCACCAGTATTGAGGATAATGTTAGGTTGTGTTTTATTTAAAATACAAATAATCAAGAAAACAAAGAAGATTATTCAACATCCCTACAGTCAGTGTGAAAAAGCATGAAATTAGAGCATACATTAAATATTTTATTTGCCTTAAGTTTTGAAATAAAAGAGTTTAACCATATTTTTTAAAAATAATTTGTAAATATCAGCTTCCATTATGCTTATTTTTTGTGGCAGTAGAGGCTTTTACTTTGAAAAAGGTTGGACAGGAAAGGGGTGGAGAAACAAGGGCTGGACATGCAGCAGAGGTCACTGGGTTGAGACTAAAAACCAGGGCAGTTTCCTAAAGAACAAAGGCCGGGTGGCGAGCTCTACCTCTTTGCTGCAGCAGCGCTTCAGTTAACTTCAAAAATATGGTTAAAAAACTACATAACAAGACCTCCTGATAATAAATATCTATCAGAGTCACATAATCAGGATTAATCCAAGCGAATACAGATCTATAGGAATGTCCATAAATCATTGGTTGTGACAGCAGTAACAAAGATCCCCTCTGGTGGGTAAAAACTGACATAGTCTGCTGGCAGAGGTTTACAGAAAACTGAAAACATAGACGGCAAGAAAGAGGTAAGATGGCCAGGATCCCTGGAGGATGTTTGAAAAAGCAAAAACATTAATAACTTTTATAAACAAAAATTATATAGTGTGGCTTTTCCCAGACACAAGAATCAAAGAAGTTTAAAACAAATAAAATATCAATGAATCTTTCTGAACTATAAAGTAATTGATACAAATTATTTTTTTCTCCAATTAACAGCAAACCACTTTCAACCACTGAAGTTTTTAATTGATCTTTAGAAAAAATTCTTCAAAAGAACAAGAATTGTACCCTTGATTGTGTATTAAATGAATAAAACTGAATCAAAGGAAATGAACCCAGATTCTGCTGTCATCAGCTGCGCCATGATTAGCATCACTGTCTGCAGATTATGGAGGAAAGCTCACTGCAACATCAGGGTTCCTACAGCATAAGGCAAGTTTAACTCAAGACTTTTTAAGACTTCTTAATGCTGCTTAAAATAAAAATTTAAAACCAACTTTACAAAAAAAACACAAGAAAAACCTGGTAGAGACAAATTTACCCCCAATGTTTATTTTAACATAAACCATTACTTTCTGGCCGAGTAGATATGTTTCAGATTTTGAAAAATTTTCCATATAGGAAGAAAGCTAAAGACAAACAAATAACAGATATATTTTTAACAACTACTGAACTGAATTCACTAACTTTGTTTTGTTCCCTACTCAATCCCCCTACTTTCACTGGTGGCGTAGCGCCAAGCACTTTCCTGAGATTTGGTTCTATTGGCGCTGTTGGTGATGTGAGAGATGCTGCGGAGGCTTTGCAGAGAAAAGGGTGGAACAGAATGGAGAAATACCTGCTGCTTCTCCATAACTTGATATTGACGTTTTGAGGTTCATGCTTCGCACATGTGTCTCCACTGCCTTGATTCCTATTGTGCTTCATCTACATTCCCCTGGTAGTGGTTTTAGCCATGCAGAAAACTCTTTGATGGATAGCCAAGTTTCCTTTGAATTTAAAACTTCCCAATGTTGTCCAGATAAAAAGTTACTGACACATCATCCCAAGATCCGGCCGCTACATCTTTTTTATTGGTTCCGCTATCGGGACGGAACCAATAATGGTTACAGCGAGCAGTTCAGTAAATGTAAGAAACATATTGTCAATTATTTTATTGTTTGATATGGATTACAAAAATAAAATCCTATTTATGATGTGGTAACAATTTTAAGACCAATGAAAGATGGATTTAAGACATTTTAATAACAATTAAGGCCTTGGTTTTACATTGAAGAATTCAATGTCTTTTAAGACTTTTTAAGGATCTGCGGGAACCCTGAACATTAGTGGATTTATTTTGTTTATCTGATCTGGATACGTAGCACTTTGCTATATAATTCATACATTTTAAAAACAATATTTTTGTACAAATTATGTAATATTTGGACAATTAAGAGCATAAAAAACATGTATTTTTACTTTAAATTGTTTAAAGCACCAAGTGAGGCAACCATTTGCAGGCTCTTTACTTACCTGACAAAGGTCCTCTGCGACACTGAGCATCCCTTGCCGATACAAGTGCTCCACAATAGACTCACTCAGATATTTCTGTCTTTCTGGAGTGTCCCACACTGTTTCTGCCACCACAGCACTGATCTCAGCATCAAAATTCTATAAATGCATATTAAAACCATAAGACCAATGCACCCTGATCTTTTATTCTTGGAAAATATGTTTTGTTTTTTGTACTAACCCGGTCGATTGCTTTGCCGACTTTTGACACGCTGCCATGAATGTCTTTATGCCGAGAGGCCAGCATCTGCACTGTTTCTTTGATATTCTTACAACACTGGGCCATATTCTGGGATAGGACCGATAGGTCTGCATCTTGTACTCCTGCTAGACAGAAAAAAATAAAAAATAAAAACGACCAGATTGCATGTTTACACCAGACAGTATAAATGACAATAACACTAGAATTTCTTAGTTTCAGTAAACAACTGACACTAAAGATCTGCAGTCAAGGTGTGGGTAACATTTAGCATAGGGTTATTTCCTCACCAAAAGCTACTAGTTGTGCTCGTATCTCACAGACACTGCGCAGAAGTTCATCTAGCCGCTCCTCTGACTGGTGACCATACATCACAAAGCGATGGAGCACTTTCTCCAGCTCCCGCTCCACGCATGCACACTGTTCCATGGTAGAGGCCGGAACAAACACACACGGTGGTAGAAACCTGCATGAAAGGGGAAAAATAAAATAAATAAAAAAATCACAAACAAAATGAGCCATGTGTTTCTATTTCAGCATATGACTTACAATTCTACACAAACAAACTAGAAATCATACAGAGAGTGATGCTACTGCTTTTTCTTTTCCCACTTCCTTTCTCTCATGTATGCCCTATGGGCTTAATATTTGTTTAACTTTTAAACAATGTTAAATCATATAAATTACAACATTTCTGTAAATAATTGCTTGATAGTGACACATTTAAGGGTAAACTGAAAATTAAAACCTTATAATAAACTTACTCATTTGTTGAGTAATACCCAGCATGTAATTGTAAAATCCATGTAAATAAAACCACAACCAACAAATCTACAAACAGATTTTAGAGCAGCACAAGGAAATCCAGAGGATTTTCCACAATTATGAGCTGGTCAAAAACCAGAAATCTGGCCTTTTATCCAATCGCTGAATTCATCATAAAACATAAGCTGCTGTTATTATTATTTTTTTTTTTTTTACAGACATTAACAATCTAAAGCGAAGGTCTTCAACAGGGGGTCCGCGACCCCTATAGGGGTCCACGGAGGTCCTGCATCGGCAGTCACAAAAGTTTTGGTTGATTAGACTTCTTTTTTTATACCCCCCCCCCCTGCATTTTTTTTCCACTAATTAAAATGTCATTAAATGCATATTAACATGAATTCAACACACTGTAGTAAATAGATAAATGGAGGCAGAAGATGTCTTTCAGTCATCAATGCACACATTCAGCGACACACAGGAGCTCTTTCAAGCTGGGCACCGTTTCATTCACAACACCTGTCCCATCAACCAGGAATCAGAAATGCTTAAATGCGAAATTACGTGCATTACATTACTCCATCTGTAATAGAGTGACTATAGGACCAGTTTGATATAACACTATATATATATATATATATATATATATATATATATATATATATATATATATATATATATATATATATATATATATATATATATATATATATATATACCGATACTAAGGAATATATTCGATACTCGATACCATTTTCGATACCACAAGGATAAAAACAAAGACTCCAAAACTCAACAGAAATATTTTCATTATTAAATAAAATACAATAAATAAATACAATAAACAATAAGAACAATTTTTTGAGGTTGTATGCTGTGCACAATATTAAGCAAGCTTGATAAAAAACTTACTAAATTTAAATTAAGTGTTCCTTCCTTGGCTATGCTTTGCACACAACAATGACACTAGCCAAACCGGTTAAGAAACAAAAATTATTCTATTCTACTTTCTAGTATGAGTGATTTTTCTTTTTTCTTATTGAGGTCAGAGGAGGTGCAAAGGTTAAAAAGAAATACTCAAGATAATCCCTGTAAACGTTTTCTTTACTTTTAAATAGAGACAAACTTAGCTGTTCTTCATGTTGTTAAATTAAAACATTGAGTTAAAACATCAGAAAACAGGAGGTGGGGATTATTGAAGCAACATTTCTTTATTTCATTTGATTATATAATGTTGCTGCTTTCGGAAGCCCAAGATAGTAAAAGTACACTTAGGCAAGATACTGGAGGATTTGACTGTATTTGTAGACTTTCAGTGATATAAGGAAATAAAGCTCTGGAATCTGGTCACAATTTCATCTTGAATAAGATGATAATTTTACTTTATTCACAAAAAAGTTGAACTGGAACGTGCTTAAAAGTCAACATACGAAGATAAGAAATAAAAAAATATATATCTGCTCCAAATCTCTGGTCGAAGCTCCACTAATAAATATATGGGATTTCTACAGAGGTCATGTAGTTAAGAGTTGGGATAATATGTTTCGCTCTATAACAAGCAAACAGTCCAGGTTTTGGATTTGCGTTTAGTTGTTTTTATTGCAGTAGCTGCCCGATGTCAAAGTTTGCTTTAGTGCGGCTCTGATGACAACAAACAAGGCCTGAACAATCCCAGAGAGAGCCAGGCTATCCTGCGGCCTGCTGTTTACTAACTAAGCCACCAAATAAGGGGAGGTAAAAAAAAAAAATAAAAAAACATCGGAAAAACAAATAAAACGCGTTTGTTTTGGGACTTTTTAGCCACTGAAAAAAATCAGTGTATGCATAAATATTGTTCGAAAATATACTAAGCTCTTTGATGTGTGTATCTGCTTTAAATCTCACGGCTTATAGCAGAGTACAGAAAATGTCCACCTAGCCAGCTACAAAAACTCGACCGGAATATAACATTTTAAGGACAGAAATAGCATAACTCAAATATAGCTTAAATAATTTAATAGTTTGTGTTTATAGATAGTTTTACAAAACCTGTTTTTTTTTTTTTACGTCGTTGTGTAAAGGTGGAAAATAACCAGCCACCAAGCTAACGTAAACAAACGATTGGACAGTTGCTACTGTTCGGCGTTAGCCTGCCGCGGACTGACAAGGCCCAAACAACATAGAAACACAATGACAACACGCTGCTGGTAATCTTTAGGCATTAATACAACAACTAGTGTGTCCATAATAGGTGAAGTAAACTGAGAAAAAAAGGTTTGCGTTAAAAACACTCACCTATCCTGCTAATTAGTTAGCAAACATTAGCCTTAGCCACTTGTCGGTTAACTTCATCCGCAGTCGTAATGCGGAACTTCCGGCCTTACATCCGGCCTTATCTGCAATTTCAAAATAAAAGTCTAACTTTCTTCTTTTAAAACTGTTTTAGATTTTCATCTGCATTGGCATCTCAGTTTTACGGAAGAGGATTAGGGCCACTGAAAAAAATAAAAAGTTAACAGATTTTTGAATCTTATTTCAGTATAATATGAGATAAAAGTCAGAATTCTGAGCTTAATCTCAGAATTTTGACTTTTTTCTCAGAATTCTAACAGTTAACAAACATGTTAGCATCAAGCCGTAGCCATGTCTGTTTTAGAGA
>NW_015150461.1:932473-950220 GCF_000732505.1 Cyprinodon variegatus | reverse complement strand
TTTATTTATTTTTTCAAACTGTTATAACCCTCTGTTCCTGTTCCATAACATATTAAGATGTTTACCATTGTTGACTTTATCTTATGTTGCCTCTTCTGATAAGTTTTTAATTGAATTTTTGCTTCAAATTTTACTAAACAGAAAGTTTAATGCAAACCTCGTTTATAGCCTGCTTTTGCCCTTTTAATTGCCAGAGAGGGAATCCAAATAAATTTAACTGTAATGTTTCTGATTGTGCTAAAAGTTCTGCTTTGGTTAATTAACAGTTGAGATAAATTAAAACTGTGCACCTGTAATCAATATCGTCAATTTAAAGGAACATTAATGTTTTTTGCATCTCTACTTGCTGTTCTAATTACTTTAAACACCTCTTCACAATCCAAATTTGTTTTTAAACATGTTTATTCTACTTCAGGTAAACAGACAAAACAAAATTAGTTCATTAAAATAATGCAAATTTCTTTTTTTTTTCTTCTATGTGTCCTGTTTTCCAATATAGCATAAATAAGTGATAGCCCAATGCTGGATATTGGCCCAACAAATGTCCTTATAAAAGTGGACCATTGTGGCTGTTGCCATAAGGTTCCTCTTGGTAATTGTTTATAAAACTTTACTAGAAGTGGCTTTAGAAAAAAAAGATATGCAGTGGTCAAGGAGAAGGAAAGGAAGGCTAGAAAGGGAGAGGAGAGAAAGAGGGAAAGGGAGGGAGGGGGAGAAAGAAAGAATAGTGGAGTAAAAAAAGAAAACAGAAAATACAAGATAACTCCTAGAAGTCTGCTTCCACATCAGCAAGAAACGGGAAGGCAAAAGGGAAAACAAAGAAAACACACAAAAAAGGTGCATTTCTATTTTCTGAATTGTTTTTTTTTTGTAATTTAACAAAAAAAAAAAGTTCAACTGTAGGAATGTGCAGTTTCAAAACAGAATCCATCACTACAGCAGTGACCACACCAGTTTTAATCAAAACTCTTAAACTGTCCTCTATAAATAAAATGAACTACATGATGCGTTTGATATTACATTTGGAGACAATGAACGCCTGCAAAGTAAAAACTTAGATATTCAAAGTGATTAGAGCAAGATCAAACATGTCCAGATGGACAGTTCACAACAAACCTAGCTTTTGAAGGTCATTACGTAAAGTGAGTAAAAATAGGATGTTATTCTACCAGTGAGATATGATAAAACTGGAACCTTTTGTTCAAAGAAGTTTTCCACAAGCTGTCAAAGAATGACTTAATGCCTGTGAATAATTGGTAATGACATGAGGTATTATAACTGGAATAGAGGGGCTTATATAACCTCATGCATGTCTAGACCCCCCTCAGCATTGCTGATTAGGCCTTGCTATTGTAACACGATTGGGTGGGTACAGTAGAAATGACATCATGAACGGCATCAATCAGGGTTGCTTCATAAGATTTTATTTTTAAAATCGGAGTTTGGACATTTGAGGGCAAAAACTTGCTTAAAGTATATCACTTCAACTTACCATAATAGTGTTGCCAACTAAGCAGTGAGTGCTTCACATGAGACCAAGTCAAATGGCCTGTGTCAACCTCTGACCCCCGTCTGTAGCCATCCCTCAGCCGGTACTCATCTACAACTTCCCACAAAGTTAGATTTACTGCATCCTAAGTCTTAAATAAACTGTTAGAAGTTGTGGCAAAGGGAACAATGAATGAGCTATTCTTCCAGCACAGTAGTTACCCTTTATTTTCCCATCAGCACACCCAGCCAAAAACTAAAGCTATGTCTCTATGGCCCTGATAATTTGAGTCTATATATAGAGAAGCAATGTGACTGAGCTGGCTGTAAGTGTCAGATTCCAGACGAGCTCGTTGGTCCTGGCCTGATCAGCATCTGCTGCTAACTATAAACCCACCCACCCCATGAGGTACCCCACCCCGGCTTACACTGGAAAGCCAAAGCCCATGTGAACCTCAGGCTGGAGAAGAAAAAAAATCATCTGAGCCACTCTCTGTGAACGCTTTCCCTGCTGGCAGCTCAGAGGGGTGTGGCACAAATGGAGATAAGAGTATTAGGGGATGTAATGTTTCTGAGGAGGTTCCTCTTTTCTTTTTCTGTTCAAGCCTAATACATGGCAGTGCCAGTCAGTCTGGCTCCATCAGCCTGTGATGTAGAGCTCCTTGGTTCTGGAGACGAACAGGGTCTTTTTACCCTGGAGTCTTTTGCTGACTTTTTGTTGGAGGAGGGACAGATTTGGAACTACTGAAGATCTCCAAGCCTCCAGAAAGCCCTTTATCAGACGCCTCAGGTACGGTGAAAATAATTCAGTTTGTCTTCTTTTATCATAGAAACCATCAACTTGAAGTATCTGTCTTTCTTTGGTCATTACTACACGTGAGACCAAGTTACTCTTTTTGCAAAGATGTGTTATAATATAACTACAGAAGATTTATCACTCATTCAAAGTAAATGCTGTTTTTGGGAATTTTATGAAACTACACGATCATGTTGTTCTTGTCAGCTGCATCTGGGTGATATTGCTTTTTTAAAATGGGGTCCTTTTTTAGCCATATTGACTTTTAATTATCTTTATATTAATCTCATATGAAACCTATGCAATGCAGATGAATAGCTGTTATTATAAACGTAGTCATTCTTATATAATGTTGCTTGTAGAATGAATGTGCTACACGCCCTCCAGGTGACCATATCTTATTGCAGGAACCCAGCCAAAAGCCCACTGGAGAAGAAGGCAGGACTGGCCACAGTGATCCTTTGGAGCTCATGGTCTAGCGATGGACAGTTGGACTCTCCAGGGGGACAGTTACTCCTTTAAGCGCAGTGTGCCCCGCACATTTTCCCTGTGCCATCGTGAGGGTACCCCTAACCACGTTGAAATCTTTGACATTATCAACATTCCCGCTCAGAGGAGTGTCATCTCTGAGACCACCTGCCTCTGTGACATTTTTGGAGTCGACGGTGAGTCAGCATCGCTCTCAAGCAGCCCAGCTGCAGTGCCCTTTGTCCCTTCTCAGACAGAGGTGAATGACTGTGCTGCTGCATCACCATCCGTGGATGATGTGAATGATTCTTCTGGCAGCTATCACACTGCACCAGGGTCGAGTGAGGGAGAGGAGGGCTTTGATGATTCAAGAGAAAGGTATTATAGCCCTGTCTGGCAAAAAGAGTCAATTGATGGGAGGCAATCAGATGAAAAAGGATTGAACTCTGAACATTCACAGGTTTCAGAGGATAGCATTTCAAATTCTGAACCAAAAATAAACCCTGTACTCCTGCAAAATACAAATACCCCTTCATCCATCACCCCATCCTCTCAAAGCCTTAATAGTGGCCAGACAACGCCCTCTCCTGGATCTATCAGCCCATGCATCTTTAATCCAGAAGGAAGGTTGTCATCATTGTCTTCTTCCTCAGCTGAAAAAGGACTCTTACCTCTGACACCTGGCACCCAGGGAGCCCAAACTGAAACTGAACCAAGCACAATAACTCCTCCATTCAAAGACAGACACCGTGCCTCAATTCAGTCTTTGAGTCCATCACTTCCACAAGACTTGCATGAACCGATAGACAGCCAGTCGCATCAAAACAACAGTTCAACTTGTGAGGCCCATATCCAGTTATCTCAGGATTATACAGACCTGAAATCTACAACCATCTATTCGTCTTCCCAGCGTGAAGATTCCAAATCTCCCTCTGAGAGACAGTTCGTCTTCCCTGAGCACAGAAATACTTCTCCCAGAACACAAGTGTCATCCCCTTTCTCAGAGTTAGGAGGGAGAGTTTCTGTACCTGATCTATTTAGTAGAGGTTCTACCCCTGATAGAAACGATTCTGGCAACACCACTGAACTTATTTCTGATCTTTCCACTGCTGAAAGAGATACCACATCCATTACTGAAAGCCAGGACACAGGATTGTCAACAGGACAAGGTAGCTCTCTTTCTACACCAGGCCTTGAGTATACACCCCCTTCTTCTGTCATTTCAACAGCCTCATCTCCTGAACTTCTAGAGGCAGCAGTTTCAGCTGGAATAAATAGCACAGGGACCTCACCTCAGTTACTTAGTCCCGCCTTTCCAGTCAGTCTGTCAAGAACTCCACCCCTTGCTGCCTCACCTGTAATACAAAACAATTTAGAGTGTTCTGAGAGCAGAAGCCAAGTGTCTTCACCTGTGGTTATTAATAGTTTATCTCCATTATCTAGAGTGCATCAGAACAACGCTCCTTTAGAGGAGAGATATACCACCCCATCACCTGAAATAAGAATTATATCCTCCTCTCCAGAGCCCGTGAGAGAAGAGCAACAATCACAAGAAAATCCATCACTAGAACTTCAGCAGAGCAGCTCACCTTTAGAGGAAAGATACTCTTTGCCATCACCTGAGGCAGGTGTTGTATCACCATCCCTAGAGCTCTTTTGGAATGAGCAGACCTCTCAAGTAAAATCAGCATCAAAGTCTCCTCTCTCTGAGCCCCACGTTTGCCCCCCCTCACCAAGAAGCTTTACTTACCCTGCTCAAATCACGGGTGTGTCCTATTCTGTTATTCAGCCTGAGGACAGGACCAGTCCTCCATTTCCTGAACTCTCTCATATCTCCTCCCCAAATCCAAACGAGTTTCAGTCCCCTGAATCTGGTAAAGACAGTTCAGACACCAGTGCAGCAGAGTCGACAAGAAGCCAAAGAAACTCTCCTCATATAGACATCCAAAGTTCTGGTTCACTGTCTCAGCCCAGAAGCCAGACACCCTCTCTTCAGCCAGTCTATCTTCCATCCTTACCTGAACATAGATTTGAGACCTGTTCACCAGAGTTTCAAAGCCTTTCCTCTCAGCTCCATAATCCATCACATGAAACTCCATTTTTAGGGCTGAGATACCAGCAATCACCAGAAGTACCCTCTACAGACTTAAATCCCCTTTATACAAAACCTGTTCCCATAGACAGCGAAACTGAGTGTCCCTCAGGTTTCAATACTGTAGGGTGCACAGGAATACCGTCACCTACAGGTCTGGCAAGGGAAGCCGTGTCACCTTTGTTGAATTTAGAGAGGAGAGAGGAAACAAGTGTGGCTGAGTTTAATAAAGATTTATCAGTGGTGGAAGTTTGCACACCTATATCTTTCTTATCAGATAAAAATTCCCACAACTACCAGAAACAACACATCTCAGAAATAGAGACAAAACAGGAAGAATTCTGCAAAGAAAGATCAGGTGTAGTCCTCTTAACTCGGGAAAAACTCAGTTCTCAAACCCCCTTTTCTGAGGAAGAAATAACATCTCCTTGTGAAACTACAAGCAACAGAGCCACACATAAAGCTGTGTCTAGGGAACCTGTGCAAAAACAGGACAATCTCCATCTTCTGATTGCCTCCCACTCTCCAGATTTTGACAGTGATTTTTGTCCACAAAGTTGGACTTACACCCCTCAGAACTCAAGAAGAAAACTTTTACCCAAAGTTATACAAGAAGACAGAGAGAGGCTAGCAGGGGATATGTCCCGTCATGTAAACAGAAGACAGACTCCTTCTCCTCCGCTCACTAGGTTTACACCTGTACACATTATAGCCCCACAGAAACCATACAGAAAGTGGCAGAACAGAAGCAATAGCCCCTCTCAAGTTTTAGAATCCCCACTTAGTGGAAATTTAGCAGAAGCAGCAACCCACAGGGAAAGCCCCAATGTTGACCCTGTTGACAATAATAGCCAGGCCCAGTGGGTCAGACCTGGAAAGCAATTGGAGATAGACAGTGACATGCCACTGGAGCAGGAGAGGGAAGAAGTTATGGAAGGGCAAATGGATAAGGGGATGAACAGGGAGGGAAAGAGGGAGGAGCAGCCTCCTGATAGGGAGGGTTGGCAGGGGGTTACCAGTTACAGAGGGGAACAGGTTGAGCTGTCATTCAATCCCAGGAATAGAAAAGGACCTGTGAGTCACGGTGCAGCTCCCACAACCAGAGACACCCGCCAGGGACTGCCAACAGCATATTCTTATTCAGAGAGTCTTCCTGCAACAAGACAGTCACAGCAGCAACAGAGTCGGTTTAAACTCTCACCTAAGCCAGACCCCAGTGGTTGCAGCAGCATCAGAAGACTTAAACCCCCCACATCCCAGGATAGGAGAAGTGCGCCTCGACGTGTGGCCACTAACAGGCAGTGTCCAAGCTCCAGCTCCAGTATGGGAAGTGAACTTGATGAAGCAGACAATGAAGTGAAGTGGCTTACCGATGCTGCTTTCCGCAGCCTCTCAAGTCCTGAGGTAGATTACCTTGAAATGTACAACTCCAGCCACTGTTCATCTGCAAACATTTCTCAGCCATCTACTCTCGACAGCCCTGCTGGGCTCAATGCTGCCTGGTTGTCATATGCTGACTTCAAAGGCTCTGCACCAAAGCTCGACCTTGATGAACTCTCTTCTCACCAGCAGTATTCTCACAATTTTGATTGCCTGGATCCATCAAAGAGATATGAGTTGGGGAGCTTTGAATGCATTGATGTAGCTGTGGAAAGGGAGGACAGCAGGAAGGTGAGAAGAGGTGTACCAAAAAGACAGATCCAGCTGAAGAGACGGAATAATACAGAAGGGAAGCAAGATGAGAGCAGTGAAACTAGTAGTCCCGGGTTACCAGCCATGGTGGAGAGCCCCTCTCAAGAAATTCATCCAAGAGGGATCTTTGTGAGACAGCACAGTACACCAGCAGCAATACAAAAAACTCCCACTTCTGATAGCAGCTCTGAGATACCACGGCAAAAAGGAAGACAGTTCAAACTCCAGAAATCTGCCTCTATGGATGAAACATGCTCTAAAACCAAGATTGCCTCATGCCATATCAAGAACGTGTTGTCAAAGAAGATGCAAGTAGTTGACAGACAGCCGGATCAGCAAATAAGAGGAGAAGGTAGCCCACCAACAGAGAGTGGGATGGCACCATCTGAAGAGTCACTGAAACTTGACTCTAGCAATATGAGTTCCAGTCTTCAGTCAGATCACAGTCTGTCTTCTGGGGGACTTTTACTGAGGGAAGAGTCAGGCATGAAGAATCAAAACACTGTTCCAAAGGACCATGGAGTAAAATGTAGTTATAGGCCAAGTTCATCCAGCAGTTGCAGAAGTGTTACATTTCCCCAGCTTGATTGTGAAGAAGGTGAAGAAGAAGATTCCCAAACAAGAAGTACAAAATCAACACCTTCGGAGGTTAAATCAAAAATCAATACACAGTTTGAAAGCGACAGTGCAGATTTACAGTGCTGGAAAACACATGAAAGGGTAGCCTGTGAATCAGTAAAAGCTTCTGCTTGGGACACAGGAGCCTCCTCAGCAAATGTTGCCAACAACATGCAGGCAAGAGTGACCAACAAAGACCAAGAACAGGAAAACAATAAACAACACAGACAAATGCTGCAAGAAGAAACAGATGACTACACATCTAAAATGCAGGAGATGGCACTCAAACCTGTTGAAAAAAAGAAGGCCTCACTAAAAGTCTGCCTGACACCCGAGGCAGAAAGCAAGCCCTTTCCACCAGACACATCTGCTGGAGAGATGGAAAAGGCAGAGACCAAAGTCGAAGGCAAAATACAAGTAGAGGGGCATGATGAGGACGGTTTTAAGGCTCCCATTCATAAAGTTAGAGATGTAAGGCGGCTTGTGAAAAATACTTACAACCTATCATTCAAGGCGGTTAGTCCTGTTAACCCATCAAATGTTATTGAAGAAAGTTGCTATGAGAAAAAGATGGAGAAGGTATCAGCAACGAAGGGTGGAAATGTGTTACAGGAAGTAAGCAGAGAAGAAAAGAGAGAGGAAGGAGAAGAAGAGCTCAGGATACTGAGAACACAAGGCCATAAAGAGGAGGCGAAAGATTCAGAGACTCCGGTATTACCTGATTCTGCTCAGAACAAAATTAATTCTCAGCTTTGTCTGCAACCTATGCAAATTGAATGCAAGGCTGTTTGTTGGAAAGATGACAAAAATAAAATGTCAAGCATCAAGAAAGACTTCGACGATAAACCCAAAAATTCTTCAGCATCTCCTCCAGATGCAAACTTAATTTCAAACACACTAAAACACACAAGGGAAGATAAGATGGTTGAGGAGCTTGACAGATGTGATATCAGCCTCTCAGCATCAAAGAAAGAGACTGTGACAGATATCCTGAAATTGCCAAGTAGTGAGGATAAGCCTGCATTGGTTAGAACAGACCAAAAAACCCCCATGCTCGGAAACATCCCGAAGGTACCAAGTAAGGAGAGAGAGGTGTCCACTGCTGTAGTTTTGATAAGAGAGAAGTCAAATAAACCCAACTTGTCGGCATCTTTAACCCATGAGGAGACCTCTACTTTACTCAAAGCTCCCGCTTCCCTCTCACCAGGGCCCTCTGCCTCTGGCGGAGTGGTTGGTGGTAGTGGTGGCCACTCGGTTTCAATGCTTTTAAAGGAGAAAGGTTATCAAGCTGACATTGGAGCAGTGATGGGTGACAGTCAGAACTCCTCTAAAGTGAAAGAAGTTCCCTGTAAGCATGTTAACTCACTGGAGATCCCTCTTCAGACCATCCATCCTTCAGAAAGAGGTTTTCCTGAGTCTCACAGAGAGAGAACATGCTCCTCCTCGTCCACCACTTCTGGCCCCTCGGGAACAACTGAAAGTGTAGAAGTCTTCAAAAAGCCAGTAGAAGAAGAGGAATTAAGCATTAAGCCTCCAAAGAATGTTACTGAGAGGACAAAAACGGAAACAAAGGAGCATACGACAGTACCCACCAAACAAAAAGACACCATA
Organism: Cyprinodon variegatus; assembly: GCF_000732505.1. Taxonomy (NCBI): domain Eukaryota; kingdom Metazoa; phylum Chordata; class Actinopteri; order Cyprinodontiformes; family Cyprinodontidae; genus Cyprinodon; species Cyprinodon variegatus. The sequence continues at coordinate 941,455 of NW_015150461.1, read as the reverse complement.
GTAGATTTTGAAGCAGTCAAAAGACTAGATCCTACTTTTCCTCCGAGGTCCCCTGCAATACGAAGATTCAAACCACAGCCCAGTGACACCAGGTCACCATTGAAAGAAATAGAGAAAAAGGAAATATCCAACTCCTCTAAGGGAAACCATAGACCTCAAACGATTGAGGTGAAATCCATAGCTAAACATGTTCAAAAACCAGTTGTGCCCCCAAAGCCAAACTGCAAATTTAAGCCTGGGAATTCAGGTAACGGGGCAAATGAAGCACACAGAACGTCATCAGCCTCATCTGCTGGAAAACAAAGAAATGAGGAGAGACCTCAGACAATTGTAGTGAGCTCACCAACAGTCTACAGGAAGATTTCCAATGAGGCTGTCTCATCATCAAACTATTCAAGAAAACTTGCTGTATCAGCTGTGTCAAGCCTTAAACCTCCACCTCACAGGACAGCAGCCCCTGTCTCCAGTGTCTCCAACGCGTCAACAGCTTTTTCAGGAACAGAGGCAGCTACTGATAGAGGTCAACACCAACCATCTGCTGCTCCTCCTCAGAGCACAAGGCATGCACAGAAACTGGCATCTCCAGCTACATCAGACACAGTTTTAGGTGTTGCCTCACAACTTGTTCCAGAGCCAAATCCAAACCAAAACACTGGATCTATACTATCTGAAGCTGAGCAGTCAACCTCAGGGGACCCAGACAGTCAACTGCAGTACTCTGGGGAAACGTGTGCCCATGAGCAAACTAGGCCGGTTACCTCCAGCACTGTAAAACAAGTGCCTTCCATTACTTCTACACAAAGGTACACCCATCACCCATACAGCAGAGTGCCTCCCAGTGATGTCCAGAGGATAGACGACCACAATTTTTATGCCTCAGATGACCCTCCAAGCTATGATGAAAGAGAGAGCTTCAGTCCCCTCTTGCTGCCTGATTTGACTTCAGTGAGGTCTAATCAGTATCAACCTTCGTCCCTTCCTCCCTGTTCCTGTGGAGCTAGTTACTCCTCTCACTGTGGTCCCACTTCTCCTAACCATCACTGCAGTCCCCATGACCTAACCCCACCCTGCCTGTCACACTCTCCAGGATCAACATTTCCTTACCAAATGGCTCAGCCCCCTCTTCCCCCCCATCACTGTAGACCCGAACACCAGCCAATAGGTTACCAACCAAGATCTCCAAAATCAAGCCCACTTGGTCCAAATCCCCCACCGTCCATGTACCAGTCTATCCATCACTCGGCTAATTGTGCCTCCCATCCCTCCCTTGTGCAGAGCTGTCCTGCTGACCGCTCACTTCCACTACAGCAGCATATTGGAGCTAGAAGGCCTCCTGTCCGCAGATCTCCTCATCAACAGCCAGCAGGCCTAACTGGGGTTCCTTACAGCGATCCAGGCCACAGTCACTCTCCTGGTCTGCCTCCTATGGACCCTCAGTACCTTTGTGGCCCCCAAAACATGGGACCCTCCTATGGTTCAGAATATGGTGGTGACAGCTCTAGTGTTTATTCAGAAGGTAGCTTTGCACAACCACCTCGTAGAGTGCTCCTTGATCCTGAAACAGGAAAGTATTTTTATATCGAGGTACCTGTGCAACCACTAAGGAAAATGTTGTTTGACCCAGAGACTGGCCAGTACGTAGAAGTGCTAATCCCACAGCAAGCTATATCTCATTCAGGCCTGTACCCTCCCACTGCTGCCCCTTTCCCACCACTCCACAACCCAAACATCTATGCCCAGGCCCCTCAGTATATACCCTGTGCTGCTCCTCCATTAGCACACCCCCAGGCTCAGCCTCAACCACCCCAATATCCTGACGCATCTGCTGCTCCTACTGTGCATCCAAGTGGGCCTGGGGTCAACTACAGAAATCCCTCAGGACAGGGATCTAAGCAAGAACACAAAAAACACCCCCAATTGGACCAAAGGTACCCAGAGAATATGTATTATGTCCAAAGTGTGATAAATGCAAGCCCAAATACCACCCCACCAGAGTATTACCACAGGCATCCTTCCAGCTTACCCCCACCTGGGGGGAAAAGGTCCTGAAATAGAGGGCAGAGGCCGCCTTGCTGGAGCCCCTACAGTTTAAAATACACTGTGTATAAATGGGGCATCTAATGTTAGTCTGAGATGTTATTTGAGTTTGAAGACTAAAATTCTTTGGCTGTTGTTTATTTGCTGATTCTGCTTCCACAAAAAAGATTTTTAGGTTGGTGGCTTTGAAAATACACTTGTGTGGGCCTTTTTTATGAGCGGTTTCTATTCAATATTACCTAAATTTTTCTATTTAGGTCAACTAAAGTGATGCACAAGAGCAAGAAATCTGTGGTTGTAGGAATTTACTGTTGTGCCTTTCTTTTTCAAATGTCCACAGAAACTTGAAAATGCGGTATGAAAAGACCTCATATTTATTTTGATAATGCATCAACACAGGTTGAATGACTTTGTGTGCTCGATGTCTACAATTCAATGCAGCACTGTCAATAAAATATTTAATGTTCAATTTACTGTATTCATTCTTTGCTGACTTATTCTTTTCACTCTTCTGTCAGTTAGTAATAAATTATAGTCTTGCACAGCGCTGACTCACGGCATAAGCAAACTAAGTACTGCACTGCAAAAAATGGAAATCTGTATGAGTTATTTTTGCTTAAATTGAGTGAATTTTGTCTTGAATTGAGGAGATAAGTAAGACACTTTGCCAATGGAACAAGACAATTTACATTTAAAATAAGAAAAAAATTGCTTTGTCTTATTTCAAGTGAATATTATCTAATTGTCTCATTTTAGGAGTAGAAATACTCATTCCATTGGCAAATCGTCTTATTTACCTACTAAAATTAAGGGTAAATACACTTATTTTAAGAAATTTTATACTTATTTGTAGATGGTTTTTGCAGTGTGTTTAAGGTCCCAAATTAACTAGGGGGATGATAAAACATAGCTTTACCTTTTTAAAACTGTGCATTTTTTTGCATCAAAATGTATGTAATCATGAAGAAAGCATTGCTCATACATAAAAAATTGCCAGATACCAGATTGACCTCAGAACGTGGAAGGACCAGTGTAAACATCTTTCCAAAAAAAGATTTTTCAGAGTAGAGCAGTCTGTTTGTGATGAAAGTGAACTGGCTTCAGAGAAGGAAAACCTTCCAGACGCCCTGAAATACAGCTGACCTCATTTATTAACCTATTTACTTGCTGTTGGAAAGGCCTGCACTCTACCTGTGAATGTTGCATCTACAGGGTAGAGCTTTTCCAAGCTCATATTACTGTAGAACTAGCTGAGATCTTTCATGGTAGACACATATCATGAGTGAGCTGGGAGTGTTTAGTTGTGAGATCTCTTACACTAATTGTATCATTGATTTTGCACAGAAAAGCAGGGAGCACAGATTATAGAAAGTGAGCAGAGAACTAAAGATGAACAATCATATGTGGGAGAGAGAGCTTATGTTTTCAAATAGTTTTTCTATATAGTTACATCCATTTAGACACTTTAAAACCTAATTATTAAAATTTGAAATTTAATTTTCTGCTTAATTTTCGATGTTTTTTATTTCCATTATTTTAAAACATGCTTGACATGTTTTTGTTTAATTTATTTTATTATTATTTTGTACAATTTTGATTCAGTAAACCTTTGTTGTTGTTGTTGTTTTTGAAGTACAGGTTATTTTTGCACACTGCGGTTGAAGTTGAAACCAAAACAGTGTAACAGTGTAAACGGCACTGCCAGAGCTGCAATGAGTTTATAATAAGTGTGGGAATGATCTGATGATCCAACTGTTGATTGCAGGAATACATATTAATGACAGAAATAGAGAGAGCTAAAATGACATTCTGTTTAGGGCCCTATAGAGGTATGGGTTTCTTCGCCTTGCAGGATATTTGAAATCTCAAATAAGGTCTGGTTTTACAACTTGCTGTAGAGAACCGACTACTGAAAGTGATGCAAAAAAGTGTATACCTCTTTAAATATTTAGGGCAACTAGATTTTCTTCATAAACTGACTTTAAAACATCAGTTTATGATGAAAATTGATTATGATTTTGTTGTTTTTATGTGCAAAGTCACAGATGGCATCACCATAAGAGATCTGAAAGACAACTTTGTTAAGACTAATCACTGCCAGCCCAGTCCATCATTTGTCTACCATGCAGATCTAAGGTATTTCTTTATTTGTATGAGCTTGAAAATGTAGCATTCACAGGAAGAGTTCAGGCCATTCCAATAACTAAAGATTAGGTTAAACCACAGATCTAATTTTGAGAGTTAATAGAAGTCAATTAATTAGGTAATCTGTCTTTTAGGATGTCAGCAGGTTTTCCATCTGTAGAGCCTGTACAGTCTCATCACTAACAGCCTCTTCTCTTAAGAAAAGTTTGTCTCTAAAAAGTTTACACTGGTCCTTCCTTGTCTCGTGTCAGTCTGGCATCGAGCCCACGTTTCTTTCATCTACAAGAACTATTTCTCCTAAATTCTTTGTTAAAAAATACCTAATTGTTCAATATTAATTGATGTAAAAATGCAATTTAAAATATATATATCAGTTTTTGTTGCCAAATATACATAAAAATCATTTTCAATGCAAAAAGCCCCTCAAAACAATTAAATACCTTAACAGGAGCAAGCGGCCCCCTAGTTAACCTGGACCCCTAAGCGGTCACTGAACTTTTTCCAAATGTGTGTGTGTACGGTTCATACTTTAAACTCACTGGTTCTGATGACGTAATGATGTTTTTTGTAAAAGTATAATTTCAATATACATTTTTTTTCAGTATGTAAAATATAACTATATATATTTCATGTGACAGTATTCCAGCTATCTAATTTTTTTTTTATGTGTCACATATTCTTTTTCACCACTAGAGGTCACTGTGCAACACCAAATAACAGCCTGGTGTTTTCACGGTTACTTGATGGCTCCTACTTTCAACTCACTAATTATGATGATGTAATGTTTATTGTAAAATATCATTTTAAGCTGCGATGTTTTATTTAAAAAAAGTAAACTATAAACAAATTACATTCTGCAGAAACACAGTGTAACTCTGTGAGCACACAGTGCATTTTATTTTGACCACATCTGTAGGAAAGGTCCCTTCCATGAAGTTCAATAAAACCTTTTTACTTAATGGGAGCAGAGCCATCCACATGAGGACAGTTTTATTACCTCTGTTCTTGAGCTTGCACACATAAACTACGTCCAGGTGCCCACTAATAAATTCTCATACTCTTTGAAGTGGTTGTTGGTTATGTTAGTTTGTGAATAGCAGGTGGCAGGTGGCTTTTGGAGTATCAGTATACATTAATGCCAGATGGGGTTAAATAGGCCAAATAGTGCTAACATTCTAATGCAGAAAAAAATCAAAATAACATTGATCTTAATAAGTTATGATATATCTTAAGTAAAGAATGTGTCAACGTAACAATTTTTTACTGTTTCTGGCAAATTATTCAGTGTGTTATGACTACATAGCAACATTCAAAATATGTATTAATCATTAACAGAAACAAGTGCCATCCAGGGCTCTCATCTTTTATCTTTGTCTACTGAAAGTGTTGCGGAAATATTCAAGTTTATTGCCGTACAACTCCTTTCTCAAAAACTCAACAATGATTCAAGACACACCTTAGTAAAACACACTAATATGTGTAAACCTCCTGACACGCACAATGGCTATCAGACAAATCCACATACGTCCACGTGCCTTTGATCTGCCCTAGCAGTTTTTATTTTGTGGTATTTTCTCTGAATCTTCCTGAAGAACCTGCTCAGAAACTTTTTTTTCTCCCCTGATAATCCAAGCATGAGATCATCGGTTGGAGAGAGGGCTCTTTCCATGTTTTTCCTGTTGGTTCTGTGATCTGTTCTGTCTATTGAAAGGTGTCAAGCCCAGGAGATCTGACACACCCAGAAGTGAGTGGGTGAGTTTGACCCTGGAGCCACGTTTGATGTGGACCAACAGGACAGCTGATTATTCACTGGAAAATAGTCCTCTCTCTCCATTGTGCGATATCAGAAATGTCAAAAAGGAAGAGTGGGTGGCCTGGGCCTGGCTGCTGGATAAGAGACTTTTTGGTAATAATGATCTGTTTGGAAACCTCCTTAAATTTTCCAGGGAATTCTCCAAACATGTGCCACCAGAGATTAGACTTTAGTTATGAAAGTATAACTGTTGGTCAGGATGACTGTATTGCTTCTTTAGCAAAAAAATAAAAAAAATAAGGGTGATTTTATTCTCCCTATGACTGTCGGTGCGTCGGTGTGTGATATTAATAGGGAAAAAGTTAGAACATGTTGGCACGTCTGACCCCGGTCAGACATTCGTGTTTATACTGGGAGTTTTTCAAGAAAGTTTGAGCTATCTAACAACGCCAATAATAGGATTTGATGCATTATGAGTGGTTAAAAAGAAGAAAGCTGTTCAACCTCCTAGGTTTAATGCAAAACAACTCTTTCACAATAAAAATCATCCTTCTGACCACATGGAGCTGATTAATTAATCTGTTAATCCCAGATTACAAGAAAAACTAAATGGATACCTTGACCTATATAAGATTGCAGGTTCACGTTACAAATGGGGGATGATTAGATTTTCTTAAATGCAACTAAAATATCCATACAGCTCAATGTTAAATGTTTAAAAATGCTGTTAAAGCATGCCAAAGAGATGGGTTAATTTTAGGATAGGTGAGGTACATCTCTATGTCGGATTTTGTCTAACCTCCCTGCTAAAGAAAAGAGCCCCCGTACTATGATGAAACCACCACCGTGTGTGACAGTAGAGGAAGGTGTGTTCAGGTTGATGTGCAGAGTTAGTATTCAGTTGTAAATCTAATTACCTCAGCCAAGGAGCTTACGTTTTCTTCTGTCTGTTTGTCTGTCTATCTTCCTATACATTTTAAGTCAAAGGTATAAAAATGGAGAAAAGGTCACTCTCACTCCGGCTCAGTTACCTGGGTAACAACACCCATGCCCTTAAAAGGCTTTCCTGTCAACCCCGGCGGAAGTGGACGGAGTTCTCTGCGTTCATTTTGCCTTTCAGTGAATGACAGGCGCAGCAAAGCTCTTACCTGTGATCCAAGGGGGACACCTGAAACCGTGCCTGGGGGGGGGCAATCATTTGGTTGCCTGGCAACCTAATGGCACAATAATGACTCCAGGTTGTAAAACGTCCTACAACCGTGTTTACACCTCTGTGTGTCATACAAACTTCCTGCTCTCCACCAGGTGGTGAGTGCCTACCTCACGTCCGGATGATTGCTTCATTGCAAGCTTTTTAAATCCTTGTCATCTGGCAGCAGTGATCATAAATTGATTAATCCTTTTAGAAATAACTAAATGCCTTCTTCTTAGTGCTGAATTATGTAGGAAATCTCTGCTTCTTTTTAAGTAAAATAAAGAAAACCAGCAGAAAAATATCTTTTTTTGTTGTTGTTTACGGTTAAAATTATTCGTCTAGACCCGACTAGTCTTCTGGATGTCCCAGAACCACTCATGTCTGTGCAGGAAATTGTTACTTTCATTATGAGTCTGTCCTTTTCTCCATGAAACAGAAACCTCAATATATGTGCATATTTAAAAAGATGAAGCAGCCTTAGAGTGATGTCATAGCGTGATCACTTTACCCGTCCTCCTTCACCTCTACCAGAGGAGCTGGACAGTAGATCAATGAGGGCTGGAAGGAATGACAGGAGCCTCTGTGTGTGTGTGTGTGTGTGTGTGTGTGTGTGTGTGTGTGTGGCTGCTGAGACAACAGACATGAGTTACTGGCGGGTTCAAGTTCTTCGCTGTCTCAGATCCTGAATCACCCAAAGCTGATGACATGTCTGAATTCTCATTGATACCATACCATGTCAGCTATTCTCTTCATATTTTGACGGACAGCCCAAAAGAGAGCTCTGGAAGGCTGCAGAGAGGTCTGGCAGATACTGACAGGAGGAAATCTCCAGAGAATCCGCCTTAAGTTTTATTTTAGCGCACGTGTTTGCTCTGAGGTGGTATGCACGGGTCACTGAATTCCTCCAGCATGATGTAGAGCTATGAGTCAAATTAGGACAGCCTTGGCCAAACAGACGCTGGTCATTACCCTTTATATTAAAGCATGTAAATATTATATATCGCTCCCCTGATTTTTCCAACGTTTCTGTTTATCATTCAGTCCTAAAGAGCCTCATTACTGGTTACACCATGTCTGTGGAATCTCTTTGCTAAGACTGTCCATGTTGGGCTGTAGAAGGAAGAAAAAAGCAACCAAAGAAATGAAAAGCTGCCAGGAGGAATACACCGTCATTGATCATCACCCAGATAGTAGCTGATGAGGTAAATGTTAGTCATGGACTTTGTACATATGCAATTATATGGGTGAACGTTTAGGGATTTCAACAGCAGCCTATGAGTTAGATTATATACATTGTTCAGGTTTAAAAGCTTCAGCAGAGCACATTTAAAGCACAGCAGTTACATCATTAAAAACACAATGATTGATTGTTGTGAGCAGAAAACCTAATCTGAACAGAAATCTACAAATTGGGGCAAAACTTCCAATGAGAGCAACACTGGAAACAAATTTCGAGGTAAAATCTAACTAAGTGGATTAGTTCTACTAAAGTATAGAAAAAATTATGAGGAATCTAACCAATAATTTGGATATTATAAATTTACAAAGACATTTAAAATATGTTTTAAATTATAGTTAAACCTTTTTATCCAACCTTGAGCGTTGAGGTTAAGGCATGCCTTCAAGAACCATAGCAATTGCTTTAAAGAATATTAAGCTTTTTGCATTTTGCCACATGAAGACTTCAGATATTCATTTATTTCGTGGGATTTTTGATCAACACCAACAAAAAAAAATTCTCAGTATTTTTCAAATGAAAACCAGATGAATTGCAAAGTGTCTTAAAGGTACATTGTCACATTATATGCCTAAACCAAACAGACCAAAACCTTGTTCATTATGATATATATAA
>NW_015150461.1:923668-931083 GCF_000732505.1 Cyprinodon variegatus | reverse complement strand
ACTGAATCGAATCGCTATGATGGATGTGATTTACACCCCTAGCAGCTACCATAGTCCTGACAGTGCCTTTAAGGTCCATGATTAACCAGTTTGGGGTCTTTAGATCCACTACAGAAATGAAATAAAAAAAAATACATATTTATGTTAAAGTGATTTAAAATATGAAAGAATCAATTAAAAATTGTCAGACTGTTTTGGTTGTTGATGCATTTTTTTATATTATACCAACGGTTACTTGATTGGTAGAAGCATTTGTGTACTAAACCAATAGTTTGGGTCATGAGTTGACTCACGTGGGTCTTTGTGAGTCAGAAACTAAACAGTTGAGGAACCTCTGGGTTAGAGGATAGGGCCTAAGCATTGCTAACAGCAAAAGTGATATTAGCAAAGGACCTGTAATCACATCTCTAAAAACTCTACAGCAACATTATAATGCTTCCTGAGCTTTAGCTCCAGCTTTTGTGAACTCCAACGGTCAGGATTTTCTCCCAGAAAAACTTCCGGTTATGACCTTCTTAGCACTTTCTAAACCTGATATTTGACCCTTTTCTTTTTTGCAGCTATGCTCAGAGTTTCACACTTGTCCCCTCCATTGCTTCAACCTGTTGACCAATTGAATGCATGCACAGTGAGGTTATCCAGGTCACCTGATGTTGTTACAGTAAATATGCACAGTAGAGCTATATTTAGCAGGCTGAGCAGAAACAAAGCTTAAAAGACCAAAATAACAAATACTAAGCCAGCAGGACACAGTGAATTATTAAAAAAAAACTTAATAGTTAACTAGAGTGAAGTATATAAATGGAAAAAGTCAAATAACATGACTACATTTAATGCAGCCTATTATGCTTTTTCATCTAATCTCAATACATTGCAACCTATTCACCTCAGTAACTACCCAATAAACAGAATCCACTAATGTTGAATTATCATTATATAAAATAATTTGTTCAAGACTATTAGTGATTAACATAAAAAATCTTAAGGAACACAACAAGTAGGTTAAAAATACAGTTGGGTGAAAGTTTAAAGTAGCAGGTTTATACAACAGTATCCCAAACTTAGAGCTTTTTTCAGCCTTAAAGAAAGAGAAATGGTGTAGTAGAACAGCAAACTCACATATACATGGTTGTAAAGTATCCATTTGTCATGGGAAACTGCCAAGAAGACTATAGATAACTCTGGAGGAGCAGCAGCCACTCATAGCGCGTGTGGGAGAATCTCTTTACAGGACAACCATTATTTTGCAGCTTTATCAATATTGGTTTTATGGAAAAAGGGCAGGATCTCAGTGTTTCTTACCCCTCTGCATCACAAACCAGTTAAAGGGACAGAAAAATATAAGGAGGTGTAAAAGTAACATCCTGAAAGCATCAACCAACCCACAGGGTATGGTTATGGCATGGTGGTTGTGGTTCATTTTTAGCAGGGACAAGAAACCTAAAAAAAGACTGTTGTAAGGTTCAAGCACTCTGAATAAACAGTCTGAGGTAGAATGGTTCAGCTCACAGGATATTAATGTGCTGGAATGGCCTAAATATAAATAAGAACCTGTCACCAGAGTTGAAATTAATATTCAAGAGATTTGTTTGCAAATATAAATATGCAAATATTTAAGTCTTTTAAAGGTATAGTAAAGGATTTTCACAAGTTTTGAAAAGACCTGCCCTCTCCACTTTACAGAAAAAAGCACATGCACAACCCTGCACCCAATCCCGAGAGGGAGCGCCTATTAAACGCATGCAAGAGCACAAGTCCATTTCTCCCGGTGCACGCTTTGTTTAAAAGGTGTTGTTTGCATCTCTTATACAAACTTACTTTCCAAAAGAAGATTTGTAATTTTCCAATATGTCAGACTCACCACCAGTAAGTGAAAAAATAGGGACGGTATCACCAGAATGATTGACAATTAGGAGGACCATTTATATAGATGATCCACCAGGAAAAAGAACATCCTCCACTATAACTTTAATGTGCAAAGTTGGTAGAAAAATATCCTAAAAGACTTCATCAGAGTATTAGCATTGGGAGGCGGAATACATATGGATCCCACACCTTTTAACTTTGAAATTAAAAGAATTTGATCACTAAGCATGACTTTCATGCTTATTGATAAATATCCATGCAAAGTCTATCACACTAACTTTGTGCTGATAGCCTGGAGGGTGAATATGAGCGACACGCTGTATGTTCATCAGCTGACGTTTTTAATGGGTTTTGAGTAACTTAAGAGGGGCATGAGTCAAGGTCTACTCTCTCTGAAAATGTCTACCACGTCTCCATCATAATTTCCATCATCTGAATCCTTCTTTCTAAATCTGAATTCATGGTTACTGAAGTCACTTGTGTGGACTTTATATTTCTATAACATGACCAAATTAAAAACTCTCATCATTTGCATGACCCAGTGCGGCCTTCCGGGCCAACAGATCGTTTTCTTAATCAGGCATACGTAATCAGATAGCAGACTGGTGAACTCTAGCCAAGCTGGGAAAGGATGCCAAAGGTTATTGATAGAACAGCTCTTAACACAACTGATGAGATCATACTAAAGGTTGGGAATGCCTTCAGATATGACATGCATTTTATTCTAATCGCTCCAAATAAAAATATCAATTCATTTTGTTGCCAAGGAGATCTGTTTATAGATCAGTGGGTGGTAACCGAAACAGAAGTAGCAATAATCTGTAATATGCTTTTTTTCAGTTTCGGTTTTACATATCTATGAAAAACTTAGGTATTGCACCATTCAGTCCCTAATTTGCTTCTTTCACAATAACCACCTACATGAGTCGTTGCTTTTACCTTGTCCTGATGTACCAAGAAAATGTAGGCATGAGTCCTTTGATCAAGTTCCAAGAAGTGTGGTCCCATCCGTCATGGCAACATAACAAAGCTTAGTAGACAAGTGGGATGAGTTGCAAACAAGGTGTAATTTAATCATGTTGTTGACTGAATGTCTTGTAATTTATCATAAAGATCTTTGCCCCAAGATATTTGGGGGAAACCTACAGGAAGGTGATGCATCATTTTCCATCTACATTCATACGCTGCTTAACAGAAAATAAACCAAAAGAAAACTGTTTGTTATTCATTTAATCCCTCAACCGTATCAAACACAGGTAGACCGTGAAACACTTCAGATGTTGATGGGTCAGAGAGCATTTTGGTTACCGATAAACTTTTATCACGCCTGTGGAATTGCATTGCTTAGAGATGAAACGAAACAAAACAAAACAAAAAAAATTATAGGGAGTCGAAAAACAATATGTGCTTGAAAGATTTACATACAGTTGATCGTTTCTAGTGAGGAAAAATGCTCGTTTTCTACAAGGAAATGAACAAACCACAAAGCCAGTTTGAATTTGTTTGCTAAAATAAGATAAAGTGACCGTTAAACACTTTCTACAATAATAATGGAAATGTTAGCCTGGAAAGGACCTATCCTGCCTAGTAGCAGCATTAAACCTTTTGGCCAGAGCTACACTGAGTTTCTCCTACAGTCTAAATGTAATACTTTGGAGAGCTGATTCATTCAAAATTAGAAAATAATTATGATTATTGATAAATATTCAATAAAAAAACAATAAAGGCTTATAAAATACAAAATAGAAATTTTGAAGCCTTTTTTATATTTTGTTTATTCTTTTTTCATTTAATTTAAGATATGTTTATCTGTTTGTTATGAATTTATTTACAGATTTATTCCAAAAAATAATGATATTGTTATTTTGTTTAGTAAAGCTATTCTATTTTTTTATATAAATCTAGAAAATAAAGATGATTTAAAATATTAGCGATAAATGATGATATTTGGAAATAAATACATCTGGATGTAAATAAATAATATTTTAATGCAAATACATCTAAATAAATTTTAAAAGAAACCATTCATTAAATGTATGAAATACTACATTACATTTTCAAGTAAATAATTAATTTTTTTGTGAATAAATCTTAAAGAAGATAAATGCAAGAAGATAAAAACATATGTATGTTGTAGGTCTGATGTGCACAAAATTTTAACCTAATTGGTAAATGATGTCCGAAACATTTAAGATGTATCTATCGAAGCAATACATGGCAGGTACTGTAACAGTTGCTGCAGTTTCTTTTAAACGGCATTCTCCACTTGTAATATGAGCCTTCTAATAAATATTTTAGAAAAAGTCTTATTTTGATCAAATTATATTTATTTATCGGGGATAAAATCAAACAAAGAATTGTTTATGTTTTGTTTTTGTGTTTAGGAGCTCACTTTTTTCTGTTTGTTTGGGTGCGAATACAAAGTGAGAATCAAATTAACCAAACTAACATGCATCATTATTGTCTGGATGAAAGAGTGGCATCGTAATGTTACCACATGTTTATTACAACCAAGAGAAACCAGCCAATTTACCAACCTGCTGTTTATGAAGTTATTTAAAACAAAGGTCTTTCTTTTATAAGATTGCAAATATAAATAGAAAGGATTTGCTTTAACTGGTATCAGATGATTTGAACATATGAGAGTAAACCTCATATTCTCTATAACATCCAGTCCAGGGAGCTGATTTTAAAAAAGATTGTGTAAAAGCTTAACCAAAAGGCGGAAAGGGTTCATGCCAATTGTAGATATATAAAACCAAGCAAATTATCACTAGAATGCAATTTCTATATATAAATCAGAGCAGTACTTTGAAGTTTGCATACATGGTTCAGCTTCTGCACTGTTTACACTTTGACCACTGCTGCACTTTTTGAATAACTCTTGCCATTTGAAATATCAATGCAATGCTCATAAGCTGTATGTAACGCAATTTCGTTCTGTATGCACTCTGTGCATACAAAATGACAAATAAAGAAGTCTAAGTCTAATGTCAGGTTTTGAACACCTTAAGATGTTTAGCACTAAAAATGTGCTAAACCATTGGTGGTACATTCTGGTTTCGGGGCCTATGGTCCTTTATGTTAAATATGTCTCTGATTCGGCACACCTGAGCTGAACTATGGCATTACTGCACCTTCTCAGGAAACTCCCCAAGTGCTGATCAAGCTTTTAGAAGCAGCATTTAGTTCCTATGCTCCACTTATGTGGAACAAACTTCCAGAAAACTGCAAAAGTCCGGAAAGCCTGAGTTCCTTTAAATCAAGACTAAAAACACATTTGTTTAGGATTGCCTTCGACTGTTCTAGTTAAACAGTTCAACTAAAACATCATTAGTTCAACTTTTTTATTTTCGTTAGTCCAACTGTTTTTAATATTCTTTTTTTTATTTCTGCATTTTTTATTTTATTTTATTTATTTATTTATTTTTTCCTACTTGCTTTGATTCTGTTTTGTTTTCCTGTATTTTAATCATGCAAAGCACTTTGCATTGTCTTTGTACTGAATTGAGCTGTACAAATAAATTTGCCTTGCCTTGTCTTGCCTTTTAAATCAGGTGTGGAAGCAGAGAGACACTTAAGGCCCAGGATTAGGAACCAGTGCACCAACCAGTAAAGCCTGTTAGATCATAAATCTACAAAATATGTTGGATTTGAATTTGAGTCCTGAACAGTGACTTTAAATCGATATTGTGTTGGAGTTGTGTTATCCAGTGTTTTAACGAGCCGAAACATGACGCAAAAATAATTCATTACACAAAATGTGCTTTTCTGATACTGCAGGCTGAGCAGTAATAGAGTCTGCAAGTAGTTCAGCCAGACTCAAACTGAAATATTTAACATCCAAGAATGGAAATAAGAAAAGTCCTAAATGTACAATGCTTATAGCCAATGATTCATGGTGATTAATGTAATAGTTAGCAGATAGAGAAGGCCTTCTATTGTTGGGCAGAGAATAGTGAGCAGATTCCCTCCTACCACTGCGGTCAGAGAGCGAGGCCTCTGATAAGCTTCCTCCAAACCAATCTCAAAGGATCTGTTGTCCAGCTTTGATAGATTGCAATTATTTCCCCACTTCTGAATACCTCTGAGTGGAGCTCTCAGATAGCAGCTCCCAGAGCCGATGGAGGCACAGGGTCCAAGGCTTGTGAATGTATTTCAGCGCCTGCAGATTGATGTGACAGGAATCGGTGTCGACAGGTCATCAGGGTACTTTACAATACGGAGACAGCTGCTGTCGAGGTGATTAGGAACAACGGCTGACAGAAGACAAATGTGAGATGTTTTTAGATCTTGTAGATTTTACTGCATGGCTGCTATGAGGCAGAGAAAGCTTTACCCGTCCCTTCAGCAGCTTCATCAACCCATTAAGTGGCAATTATTGCTGCAATTATTGTATATGTGGCATATTAATTAGCTAAGTCAAGACACAATCTATTTTAGGTGATACTGAATCATACCTATAAACCAGCTAATTGTTGATCCTTGCACTGGGCTGTATTCCCTGGTTAGGTCGAGTTCTGGTTCTGATTCCATTCTGTGTTTCTAGAAGCACTGTTTTCTATTTCTTCTGGTATATTTTTTTTTTATTTATTTTTTTATACCTGTGTTAACACCTATTTAGTCTTCAATCAGTCTTCTGCTGTTTTCCATAAATCCTATCACTTACTTTCCTCTAGATGTCTCTTAACTGATCAGCACACTGGTGTCATGCTAGAGAACATTTTAAAAGAAACAGCATCACAAAAATTTTTGTTTTTAATTATTACAGTACTATTATCTTAAAATTATCTTATGTATCTGGTCATCTGAAACAAGATTCAATTTTAAACTGTGCTAAGAATAAAACTTATTACAAAAATATACTTACAACAAAACATATAAAACATATAACAAAAATCTTTTGTCTAGAGACCAATTTAAGAATGGTATAAATCATATAAAAACATTACGTTGCCTAAACTGAACTTTTCAAGCTTGACCGTGATATACTGTATATATCCCATGCACCTTTTTCTTCCTTTGGCATCTTCTTCTTCTCCTTTGACTTTTTGGGATGATGTAACGAGTATATTTCTTCACTGTGAGATCAATAAAGTCAATCAATCAATCAATCAATCAATCGATGACTGAGAATCTTCACAGTTATTAGAGATTATATTTAAAAAGAGCATATTTTCCTTTAATAGATCACTGAGATTGAATATTCTAAAGGTAACTTTACGTTTTAAAATCTAACGACAGTTTTATTATGTGAACACTATATTACTAAATTACTAAATTTCGCAAAATGGTTTTTATGTAGCTTGAGGTGGTTTTTGACTTTTTGAAAACAATCCATCTGATCTAAAGAGGCCGGGAAAGACTGGCAACCTGTCCAGGGTGAACCCCGCCTTTAGCACCAAAGACAGCCAGAGATAGGGAGCAACCCAACAGCAACACTGACGAAATAAGTGGAAAAATATGGATGGATGGATGGATGGATGGATGGATGGATGGATGGATGGATGGATGGATGGATGGATGGATGGATGGATGGATGGAGGAGT